>NC_064877.1:10655000-10710000 GCF_943734665.1 Anopheles aquasalis
TGTTGTAGTTCAATTTAAGCCGAAGTCTCGGAAGCCACGATCAAAGCCACGTGAAATTAAACCGAATAATCGTTTCTTGATGGTGGTCGTGGTGAAAGCTTTAAATGAAATTCTTAATCAAACTGAAGCGCGTCCTTCCGGATGATTCGTATTCAACGTTGTACTTAAGCTATTTACAGGAACCTTCGTACTTCGTTTGTACTGTTTGTACGTTCACGTTGCAACGTACGTAGGTCGTCTCTTTGTGGTCTCCGTTGTAGGACTGGGCATTGGGCATTGAGCAACCAGAGCGTCAGATCGGCAAGAGCTTTATCATCCAAGATGTTTGAGCGACACTCTGTATCATCCTCGAGATAGGATTATTTATGAAATGTTCTAGTCTAATGCTACTGAACCTTTACCGAGTTCGGTTGGCACCTGTGTTGGTTCATTCGTTGTAATGTAATATCGTGTAGAGAGAGGGAAAGTAAGAGAGAGCAACAGTGGCAGAGAGTTGTATTTATGTCCAGCGGAAGCCGGTGTTATAGCGTAAATAGGTTTCGATGTTTGTTGTACTTAAGGCCGAAGGAAGGAGGGAGGCAGACAGTCCGAGGATCCGATCGAGGCCGATTCACACTTACATTCAGGTTCGAACGACAATAAACTGGAGAGAAGCGTTTCTCACGAACTCACATCATCCCCATCATTTCCTCGTCCTGTACTCCCTTCTCGGAAAAGAAGATGTAACCGATCAGCTTCCCACAATCACCACCACCACCACCACCACCAACCGACAGAAATGTGTTGCTTGTTTTTTATGTTGTAAATACCGGGACAATAAACCACTCAGTGTGTGCATGTATCTCAAAGACGGACGAACGAAGCGAAGCGATTACATTTCAAAAAGGGTTTCTAGTAGTATGTATATTTCGTTTGTTCCCGCCGTAAAGTAAGTAAGCTAGCTTATCACAAACAATCAGCGAGGTTGGCAACTCGCTCGCAATGGCCGCCCGTACCTCACCGTATCACCTGATCGAGCGGGAAGTAGCGGAACGATTCGTTGAAGATGTCCGTGAATGCGACGCTCACCAGATCGTTGATCAGTGGCTTGATGAAAGGGAAACTGGGCTGCCACAACGTGTTGATGAAGAAGTCTGCCACGGATTCTGTGCCACGGAAAGGAAGAGAGGCGGTTTTAGGGGTTCCAATTTGACTCGGAAGGAGTCTTGCTAGCGTCCTGGGTACTTACCGATGATCTTGGCGCCGTGAAAGAGATCCGTGATGTGTAGCTTCATGTCACCGATTTTGTCGATCTCGACGCGCACCTTCAGCAAACCGCCCGGACCACCGATCCGCGTGACGGTCGTCGTCTGGCTGTAGTCGTACAGCGTCAGGTTCCAGATACCGTGCGTATGCCGTGGCAGACCCAGGATCTTTGCCTTAAAATCGTACGAACCATCGAGCGATTTCTCGGGGAAGTACTGCGAGTACACGATCCGATCGTGCTTTGGTTCCGTCCGGTACTTGGTCACCTCCGACTGGCTCCAGCCGTACTCGGACACGTTGCTCAGCAGCAACCGGTAGCCACCGAGTCCACCGATATCTCCCCGGCGTTGTTCGACGAATTCGGCTTTATGTGGATCGAACGGTGCGACGTTGAACTCGGGCAAACCTGAGGTGAAACCGGTGGTGAGTGAGAAATCATCAGCGATCAGTGGACATAACCTGGCCATTCTTCTAACCCGCCCTTACCCGTTTTAAACCATGGTCGAAGGGCGTTGAACGCTTTCTTAATGCACGGATCAAAGTTGGGCTTTCCGTAGCGACAGTTGGAGAACAACCGAAACACATCGCGCTGGCCAAGGCTTTGCTGGAACAGGGTGGCCATTAGCAGCAGCAACGGCAGCACTAGCGACGTGGAATTAGGCCTTAGGGGACCCATTTTGGAGAGGCTGAAAAGACGTCAAATCATTATGAGGTTGGTTAATTTCGGGGGGCTTAAATTTTTTCTCATTTTGTTGGTGTTGCGCGTTTCGCGTTCAAGGTAGGGTGTTTAGTCACTAATTAACTCGAACAGGGATTTTTTTTGCGTTGTGTGTGCGTTGTTTCGAGAAGAACATTCACCAACTAATAGTCTCTTCCTGGTAAGTAGAATCTCACCGCAGATTACTTCGTCGATTGCGTGAGAACGACTTAAGACGGCACGCGATCGCACAAAGCAGCGCACTAGCAAACATTATGCTGCTGTAACATTCAGTGACACATTAGCATACTGCTGATATGCACGATGTAGTTATGCGCCGACGATTCACGACCACCACGAGCACCGCCAAGGGTCTTTAGCCGGCGGCATCGATCGTCACGAGCCAACCAGCAAACAAGACGACCTTGACGAGCCGCATGGCGCTTTTGCAGTGTGCCAGCCGGTGTACAATGTTTACCTAGCGGTAGTGCGGAACCGGTAGCTAATCTACACCCTCATACCCTCCCCCTCCTTGCGAGCAATGATTTCGCATTAATGCAGTGGACATTTGCACCGATTATACCGTGTGAAATGCCAAAGCAAATCGGTCGCTCGCTCGTTCGCTCTCTCTCTCTCTCTCTCTCTCTCTCTCTCTCTCTCTCTCTTTCTTTTTCACTCTTCGTGAATCTTGTTAACCTTCAGCCGCAGAGCGGCCCGAGACCGAACAGCATCAAACACCATGTGAAGCCGTTATGCAATGGAGACAACATTACCGTGAAGCAATCGGTGAGTAATGGTTGCCAGCGTGCGCGCCAAAAGTGTTCACGCGGTAGGCGCCTCCGTACGATCACAGTGACCGGTGACTCCATGCACACTAGACGACGAACCCTTAGCGTAACCTGCGCCACAGTATCATACGCTCTAGAGAAAAAAGAAGCAAATCTGGTTTCACTTCTTCCTCTTTTGCGGCGTCACGTACCACAATCAGTAGATGAGGTCAACAGAACATGAAGTAAAAAGCAGAAAGGGTCCTCTCGGAGACTACACAGCCGAACTGTACAAAGAAAAACATGACATAGTGACCGAAATAATCAGAAAAAAACCGGCAGCAACAAAAATGTAGCCATCATTGCATCATCGTGGCAGCCCGACGGTAAACGAAACGCATGAATAGAAGAGGAATCCGCCGGGGGCATCCAGCCAGCCTAATCGTACAAATTTGGTAACCAATAATTCGGTAGCGAGCCATTGCTCCCTCCGGGGCGGCATTCCCCACACGTTGGTCACTGTGCAAACAATAATTGTTTACATGCGCATCGCATAATAACCCCCCACCCCCTCAAAAAGGCTGTGTACCACCCTTGGGTGGAGTAGAGGAGCGAAGCCAACACGAGCTCGATCAAACACGCGATCCACTAATGTAGGCCAAAGGTCTCGCCGCTGCAATTTTGAGGGTTAAAACATAAACCAGTCGCTTTAAAACAAAACACAGCAGGCATTCTAATGCGAGCGCCACATAATTGACCCATCTAGTAGCCACTACGCTCGAGCGGCGCCAAGCTATGAACACTCTGGACAACATTATTACTTTCAAATCAATAGCCAGCCCCCAACCTCAATGTTAATGCTAACCGTTTTGTGTAATGGCTTTGCAATTCTGATTGCGATCAAAACAGATTGGCCCGATCAGCCGCAACAACAACAACAACCGGTTCGAGGTGTAACATCCAAACGCCACTCGCCACGCGATCGCTGCACAACGCAGCGCGTTGCATCAAATTGTTTTTTGTCCAAATTGCCAAACCCAACCGGAGCACCGCTCATCGCTCGGCTGCATCATATTTCTTCGCAACGCGGAGTGCCATCGCACCGTAACGTCAATGTAGATCGCGTCACCGAGTAGTCACCGCGGGGGCCGATCGTACCACACACTGAGGGAAAGGCAGATTATCGGGCCAAGATGGGATGGCGAGGTGTCATCGTGATGCGATCCAACCAACGAGCTGCTACGCGATTCGTTGAACTCACATCGTTCACATCTCGTTGCCGCGGTCGTTATCACGATTGATGCACCAGCATCGTTGCGTATGTGCATAAATAATTCATTTCTTTTGATTAAAAACACCATCGTTATTTCTCTCCTGTCAAAATGCTGTGCTTTGGGGCCTCTCAAAGCAAACACCTAATTCACGGTGATAGCTTCGATGAACCGAAGGACAACCCAGCTAGCGGGACTGAGTGCATTCTAGTTGGGCTTCGGATTCGTTTTTTTCTACGTTAGATGAACCGTTACAGCCCCACAAAAACACGCGCTCACATGCCATCAACCAGCAACATTCAGATTTCCTTGGCATAGATTTGAATTGGCCAGCCCGGTTTCGAAGGACACGAAAGGAAAGATCATCGGCTATCGGTAACCTTGCGGTCGATCCGCTGTACCGCTTCGCGTGCGTGAAAACGAGTTTCACGCCAAAAAGAAGCTCACGGGGCTGCAAATGCATGCGCGGTGCGGTGACCCCACATCCGAACCACATCCGAAACCGAATGTCGAAACAACATTCTTGGACTCCAATGGGTGACACTAAGACACAGGCACACGGACACGTGTTTTTGTTCCCCCATCTTTTCGAACCTGGACCATTCGCTCGGCAAAAACCTGCCTTCCTCATCCTTGTCTTTGCACTTGTTCCACAGTTCATATTTACCTGCTAATATTCAAAACACTCCAACACCGTCCCTGTACCGCGTACTCTACGTACGCTCTCTTGTGTGGCGCAAGCGTTGGTAAACGACAGAAACGGAAAGTGGCGGACCGAATTGGTTTGAAATCGGTGTCCACGTTGTTATGCGCGCGCTAGAGGCGATGTTGATCGTTTCTAGCGCACTCGAGTACTGGTGCATGCGGCGTGGTTCGGTTTGCTGCATTGGACCCCACCAAATGCTGATCTGCCGTTGCTGATGCGATCGAGTAGTGGGGTGCGGGAAGCGCTCGGGCTCCCACTCGAATGGCGCGCAAATCAGCAGCAGCAGCGGTGTTGCTCGAATTTCAAGCGTGACCGTCGTGTCGAATATTCGTAGCATCATAGTGAAGCTGATTGGAAAGGAATCATTTGATTGTGCTTATCATTTTAAGGAGAGTAGTTTTCCCCGGAAGTGGGATGTTTTATCAGGCCAGAACTAATCTCTACAAGAAGCTTAGTAGATACGTCTGCGGAGTGCGAAGATTGTCTGGAAATATGTTTGTACATCATACCATGTTTTTCTGATCCAAGTAGGGCTGCTTTTATCGTTTAGAATTCAACCAAGTATTAGGAAAGACAAGCAACAGGTAAAGCTCTGTAGTTAGCTGTATTGAGCTGGAGCGAGCGGTGGACAAACGCGACTCGTGTGGACACGACATACACTCCCCCTCCCCTCATATTATAGCGAGCTTTTGCATTTCGACCGCCTAGATGTTCGGATGCTCGAAACAATACAGTCCATTTCAAAATGATAGTTTCACTCTGTCTTTCTTTCTATCTCGTGGCTGCAAAACGGGTCTAAAAAATAGATAAAATTAAACAGATTTCTTTCGTTTATCCTTACAAGACGTATGTTGTTTAAATTTTTGCAATAACAGCTGTGGTTGGGAAACCCCTAAAAATAAAAATGGCATATTTCATAAGGAAAGCATCATTAAATATTTGAAATATATGTGTGCATAATTCTGCAGCATACAAAACTTTTTATTTTACATATTAGCCACGTGGTTGTGTGTGGTTTCATATTTTATCATTCTTTTCTTTTTAGTAGAATTTACTTATAGAATTTAGTATTTTTCTTATTCCCAATTACTGGAAGAAGAGAAATCATTCAGAAATACAACCGAAATACAAAAGAAATGTATAACCGACCAGCAATCAAGCTCTTATGTGGAGATAAAATAAATAAGAAATAAGATAAGAAGTTAATAAATTAACCACAGGCTGCAAAATTAAGATGGTGTAAAAAGGTTAAAGATCCCTCCATTCCAGAACAACGCAAAGCAAAATAGACACACCACTGACCAGCAGCAGTTTCGCATTTGCAAAACCTCAAAAACAAGAAAGAAGCAAAAAACCCCCAAATCCTCAAAACCCACCCTTTCATCAAGTAATCAACAAATTGAACAACGCATCAGTAACAGCGGCTTCTTCTAATCGGATCTAACGATCACCTACGGGCGCTGCGCGTTCAAGGAGCCGGCACCATTCGTCCGATGATTGTCATTACAATTCACGCTCGCTGGCTTTCGGATGAGCGTCACCTTGGACAATCACTGCAAAGCACAAGGCACATTTCTTCACTCAAAAGTCACCGTTGAGGCATTTTGGCTCCATCCTCAACAACCTCCCTCCCGTACCATGTAAAGTCGAGCACAATTTGGCGAAGGATACCTCGTTCCTTCGCTCCTCATGCTCTCCTCTCGGCCTGAAGCACCCCAACACTGACGCACGTGAATGCATTGATCTTGATCTTTGCCGGTGGTTACTGGATGGAAGCATTTGAATAGTCCCCCTAATTTAACTCTCCACTCTACCCGGTCACCTTCTTGTGCATTTTTTTTTCATTTGATTTTGTGTTTTAGATTTTTGGTTCTTGTTCGGCCAGCTTCACATTTCCATTTCGAACATTTCCTCGTGGAAGTGGGTCCTTGGTGATCGAATGATCGTCCGGCCACCTGATGAATGCCTAGTGATGGGCTCGTTCACGTGCCAGGTCACTTAATGTATTCCACCAGTCCTCTTATCCGGCGTGTACGAGGTTGTGTCCGTATGCCCATGGTCCTAAATCAATAAATGCTCCCGATCTCATAATGCTCCCCATTGGGGCTCGACCGTTTTCTGTGGCTTCATATCATATTATGCAAATGAATCGAAGGAGCTGATATCGTGTTTTCTGACTAAAAATGGCGCCCAACTCGGTGATCGGGGGAGCTTGGGTGAATATGAAACTCACATTGTGAGGGTGCTCGATTGTTAATAATACCCATAAACAATGACCTGCAACAAACCACTGTTGTGGCGCGACCGGTTCGATCGCCGCTGCATGATAACATTCAAGGACGTGCATCGACCGCGCTTACGCTGGACGAAGAAGAACCAAGCCAAGCCGAAGCCGAAAAAAAAATCTGGCGAGGATTCGCGATGCTCTACTTTACTCCCTCCACCGTTGCCCTAGCGACGCGCCAACCGTGGCAAAGCGAAGCATGCGAAACAGGTAGCATTGAAGCGAACGCGCTTTCGTCCGTTTTCCGCACACATCCGAGGCACATCCGCTCTGCCTGCCTGCCTGCCAGCGAATCGGCCAACCTGCTCTACATCGCACGCATTCTACATTTCCAGCCAATGAACAAGGAGAAGAAGAAGAAGAAGAAGAAGAGGAAGGTGGGGGCTTGGATCACCTTCAACACGCACCGCGCATTTTCGCGTCATTATTTTCTTTTGTTTTCGCTTTGCACTCTGCGTGGCGCATCCTGTTGGCGTGTGACCGCTGACCTAGTCTACGCCGTACCGGTTCTCTTTTTACCCTTTCGATGCATTAGCCACCACCACCACCACCGCGCACGTCCCGCCCTCCTCCCCTTCAGTGAAACGGAAAATGAGATCGGTTTGATTTGAGGTTTTCGTGTTTTGTTTTGCTAACCGACCGAGGTGTCAATCAGATGCACGGTTGCGCCATCGCATTAAAGCGCCGGAAGTAGTGAAATTCGACAACCGATCGGTCGGCACCGTGAACCTTCCTCCGTCCTCCAATGGTCTCCAAGCTGTATCAATTAGCATGATTCAAAATGGATAGCGCTCGGCACGGCCAGCGCTGCCTAACCAGCTGAGCGGCATTGAGACGTTCACTTCCCGCGCGAACTTACCCACTGTCAAGGACAACTGGTCAGGATGCAGCGTGTATCGCTGAAGATAGGCAGATAGGAAAAGGTGCTTCCTATTGGAGAAAATGAAACGAAACGGAGCATAATGGGAGCCCAGCATCACGAATTCGTTCACCATAAGAAGAAGCAGATCGTTGAGGGATTTTTTATTGTTTTGAGCAAAGTTGTTCATTGATCGAAGTCTTCATGTAGCAGATTGATAGATTGTATTTCAATTTGTATTTAAATTTATAGCTAATAGTTCTTGCATAACGATTTTTTTAAATTATTGCTTATAATGTAAGAGCTCTAATCGTGTTGAAAATTTCTTGGACTACAACACGTAAATAAAGAATGCAATAATGGTCTGATTGAAGCAATTGTGATTTAAACAGGATAGGTTTAAGTATACTTTTAACGGTCAAGTAGGCATAAGCTCATTGACCATGACCAATAAACAGTAAAAAAAAAATAAAAATTAATAATCATTCAATAAACAATTATAAATATGATTTATCTATTCGTATGCCAAGTGCTAAGCGCGAATAAACAGTATGGAGTAGAGGAATCAGTCTCGATCAAACGTACGATCGATCAGCTTTCCAGTAGAAGATCTTGCTTTTACTACTCTTGCTTCGCAATCACAATGCATTCCCAATCATGAATATACTCCTCGCTAACCACAGCAATCAAAATTATCCTGCCAATCTCGATCGCACCGAGCACCATTTCGTCGATGCGCCGAAGCCGACGAATTCTCGATCGCGCAACATGCCACGAACTACATGCTACATGATCATGTGAGCGAGCGAGCGGTAGTATACCGTGGGGTGGACGAGTGTGTGCGACAGGTCAGTGAGGGGGGCGAGCGTGAATCATTAAAAGAGCCGGTACTGGCCGCAGCGAACAGCAGACGTTGAAGCGAACCAGTCGATCGTAGACGTCCGCAGCCGTTCGCAGCCGTTCGTGTTCCATCGCAAGCGTCTCTCAGTCGTTGTCAGTGTTGTCTCGCCAGAACGGTCAGTCGGTGTGGCAGTGTGTAGAACCGTCCAAGTGGAAAACAGCGACCGTTAGGGCAGTGTCAGCATAATTCAATTGAAAACAATCTCACTTCCGCACTTCCGTGTACTGTGTGTTCCGGCCCCGAGAGTGTCCCGAACCGACGTCCCAACATCATCATCACCATCATCGTCTGCGTGCTCGTGATTTTTTGTGTTTTATTCGCTACGTAGCTTTCATCGCACTCACAATGGCCAAGCTGATCGTCACCGTTTGCGTCGCGCTAGTGTGCACCGTGGGGTTGACCATTGGGCAGGAAATTCGTAAGTAAACAATTTAACCGACCGACCGACCGACAACGATACGCACCCTCCACGGGGACTCGATGATTAGGGGCTCATTAACGCGCACGCGGTGAATGTGGTCTGTGTGCTGTGGATCCGTGCTAACAAGTCGACCAAGGGCTCGATCGAACCGCGAGGGCATCTTCTTTCCATTGGTGGAGTCTGTTAAAGGCTGGCGGACGTGCCGATGAAACCACGGACCTCTTATAGACTCCGAGCGATGGAGATTGTGCCCTTTAAAAGCTTGCAAGCTGCATTGTCTTCAAACACTTCCAAAGATGTGCGCCAATGACGCAGAAAACTGCATCTGGAATCACTTAATTCTCATCGACCTCTAAGCCACATAAGCAGATAACAATGGAAAGCGAAGAATTTCTAAAAAAAAAAGCGAAAACCGTTCCCATCCCAATCGCGCTGACCCCTTTTTCGATACCGATGATTCGCGATGATGATTGAGCGATGAATTTGCAAATTGTCTATGCTCACAATCGGCCCTTTCAACGACCGATTATGCAACAGAACGCAACAGGGGCAAGGTGTGGAACGCGTCTACGCGCTTTCGATTGCATGAATCATGACCAGCAACTAAGCAACTAACTGTCACTAAGTGCATCGCCACCGGAGCTACCTTTTGGGAAGGCATCCTCTCTTCCTCTCGCTACTACGCTACGCACCAACGGCAGCACAAGCATGTCTGGCCCCTTACCACTCAGGACAGCTAGAAATTGCAAAAGGTTCCCAGTGACTATGCTCAGACCGGACCAGACCAGACCATAGAGCACGCTGGCGCTGGGTAGCGGAAAACAATTCTCCTCGTAATTACAGCCGACCGTAACGCAATGCACGCAGCTTGCAATCACTATGCAATCGTTAAGGAGGATGCACCACGGCTACTGAGAAGACGCTGGGGAGAAGCTTCCCAAAGGGCACCGGGCGTGTGTTCGTGAGGCGAGAGTGTTTTCGCAGTTAGATCGAGATCAAGTCAATCTGTCGATGCGAAAAGATAAGCGTGACGACGTGAGAAAACTGCTGACCACAGGAAATAACCTTTTGTCTGGCGTTCTGACAATTGCTAATGCTGCGCACACTCGTCGGAAGTTCCGTACTTGTCAGGAATCAGATAATTCTCGACTTACGCTAGACCTAGAAGCGATCGGAACTGGCCGAAAAGGTCATTTGTTTGTTTCGCACCACAAAACATGCACCGATGTCAGTTCTTCGTCACCATTCGCTGACGTCACGCAGCACGCATAGAGCATAAGCTCGGCCTGTGGTGGCACAAGAAAAACCGCACGGTAGATGTCACCGGCAGAAGTGAGCCAGCCAGCCAGCCAGCCAGCCAGATGATGTATGTTCGTCCATTTATGTGCACTTTTATGAGTCGAAACCGCTGCGGGCTCGTCCGCGCACTAACGAACGGACCATTATGCCGTCGACTCCGTGAAGATGGACGCGGTTTCTGGCTGGCACTAATGAAGTGTCAGTGGGTCAATGTCGCACACGGGTCGAAACCGGTGAAACGGTGGAAAGGGAAGTGTACTCGCGCTAAAATTGTACGGCTGCACCCCGAAACCGGACCCATTGAGCCCCCCCCGAGATTGGATAGGGTTGGGCCGCCAGTTGGGACTATAGACCATGCGAGACAATCCCCGACAAGGTCGACATCTGATCAACACGCGCCGCACAGTGACTATAACAGACCCTGCCGAAAACGATTTATTCGGTTGCCGGAAGGTCAAGCCAAAGAGAGTATTGACGTCTGTTTGACGCCAGCCAAGGCACCGTATCGTCTTTATCCGATGGCTAGACGAGTGGCTGCTCAGAGGAAGATTCCATCCAGGAAGAGAGGAGCTCAGAGGTATTCCAGGCACCGCCGGTGGTTCCCACCATTGTCCGGTTCTCGATTTCATTATCTCCACAGCTTCACCTTTTTGCGCGCTCGTTCGATAGTCTTGACTTGATTATCGACGCCACAAACCACACAACACACGATCATGGTGGTTTAGATTTAATTCTTGCAAAAAAAAACACAAACACAGCTCTAGAAAGAACGATCGTTTGCGTTGCGTTCCAGGAGTTCCGGTTGTGGCTGGGAAGTACAAAACGATCGCAATTTGCTGCATCATCCGCGCTATCTGGAGCCACAAATAACTGGTGGTGGTGTTGGTGGTGGGGTGTGAATTGATACTTGATTAGTGAAGCAAAAAAATATACCTCCAACGACCCGGTAGAAACTTCAAAACGGAACAATCTGGAGAACTCATTCCAGGCGCATTAGATGCGCATTAGATGCCCACCACAGGCACCCGGCGTTGGCAAACATTAACACCAAGAGTCCCGGATCGCAGCATTGATTACTCTCGCTAGTACACTCGCGCCACGACTCGCCTACTCTGGTCACATAATATTACGCAACAGCTAAGACGATAATGGAGTCAATCTGCTGGGCCCTTGCCATTTCTCACTTCGCGATTGCAAGTCGAGTGAAAGTGAGGAAGTTTCTGGCGAAACGGGTCGGCTTCGGTTTCTCCAGCGGGCCTCCAGTAATGTCTCCGCAAAACCGTTCAACCCAACTAGCGACTGTTGGTCAGGGCGAAAGGGCAAGAACAACACAACTCTGATCACTTCACCGTTTGAAATCCATTTACAAAAACCAACTCACACGTGGCGCGGTTTCTGTGCGGTTTCCAACGACCTTCACGTGCATGCAGAAGCAAAGTGCGTTGAGCTCAGGTTAAGGTTGGGCTCACCAACCACCACCGAAATCCGACTTCTACCCTGTAATCAACTCCTACTTCTACCGTGCTCCGATAGCGCCACCCCGACCCCCAAGAAAGAATCTACAACAAACGAAAGAAAACGAACGAAAAAAAAGACTAAACTACGAGAAGGGTGGCTAGGGTAATCGTTTGCAGTCCGAATGGATGGCAAATGCGATGTTTACCTGCTAAATAGCATGCAGAGAGCCCCATTGCCTTACCTTGACGCACCGAGCATTCCATGAGTCGTCAAATGAAACATCTTCAGCTGCGCTACCCCTAGATGGGGGCCATGGTCTGGTGGTGTGGTTCGCGGTTTTAATGGTAGATTAGGCAATTCACATTTAGTGCTGCTGGCGGCCAAACATACCAGCCACCGTGTACACACTCTGTGGACAGGTTGTTAGTGCTGCACGCTGGTTGTACGGGTTTGACAACTCCACTTTTCATCTTTTCCCGTGCCTAATCGGGCCTACTAAACGGTTCAACTCCGGTTCGCCAGATGCCAGTAGTAGGCTGTGTGGCCTGTGGTTCTAACAAGGCCTCCTTAAACGAGCATTCCAACATGGACATCGATGCAATGCATCGCTTTTGTCGTAAACGGTTCTACACCTACGGACAGCTTGGATGAATTTGGCCGTTGGTGGCTTTTGGTGGCTGCAACCGGTTTCAGGGAGCCGAGGTGGTGGCACAGGCCAGCACGACATCTGCGTAAGCTGAATCCGAGTTGAATGCGTCCAAATGTATCCAAAGACACATCAAACATCGGGTGGACCAACCTGGCGAGCGGCGATGCTGTCTATCGTGCATTCCCCCTGCATCGAGTGCGTCGTGATGTCATTACACTTTTCCAGCTGACCTTGGTGTAGAAGCATACGTGCGTGCGTGCAGACGAAACCACAGCAACCTAAGATGTGCCACAGTGGCCGGCTCGTGTTAACGAACTGTTTATCGATCGATGATTTGATTGCTCGATCGGCCGGAGAGCTTCTTACGTTTGGATGTGTTTGGCATTCGATTGTGGAGAGTATTTATTTACTCATATTTGGATTTGAAGAACTTGCTTTGCAGAGAACTTATCTCTGCATCGTCCAATCTCGTTCCTGTTCTGGAATTCCCAATATCCGTGCTCATTTCGGAATTCTATATATATTCAAAGTAATTCGCTTGCAACTGGCTCGTATTTTTAGCTCAAACACAAGACTCGGTCCATAAATTGAGTAAAAGTGGTATAAAATTAGCATAATATTAATGGCAATTCTTTCCCTTTCTTCCTTCCTTCCTTAATCCCCAGCCGCTTACATCAAGCAATGCCGCCGATCGGACCCCCAGTTGGCCGAATGTGTGAAGACTTCGCTGCAGCACCTGCGACCTTACCTGTCGAGCGGAATTCCCGAAATTAAAGTGAGTATTTTCTAGCTGAAAACGAAATCCCTGGCATCGGCAGAGCAGATGCTATCCACCAGAACCACCGTCCAAACTGGTCTTTGGCGGCGAAAGCGCCTCAGACTATCATCTCCCCATACCGCTACTCCTTCCTTCATCCGGCAGCGCGTGCGTGAAGCTCGGATCTGTTCGGTTTCAAGGTTAACCAGCTGGAGAGGGTAACATTAGGTAATCGAATGGCGGGCCGCAGCTTTCGGCTTCACCGACCAAAACAAATATTGAGCACGTCAAAAAGCGTGACGGTGATGGTGCGGTGGAGGAAGCGGAATGGAATGGAAAGATGAAGAAGAAGAAGAAGAAGAAGAAGGGGCTAGACATGAAAACAACCCCAAAAATTCACTTCGACCATCGGCAGACAGATGGAACGAAGCAGAAGCAAAAAAAAAAGGGGGAAAAGAAGACGACATGGATGACGACGACGACGACGACGCAGCTGACCTTCACGCTGCTAGAGTTCAGTGTCAATGGCGCCGGGTGCACGTGGCACGTTGGCGGCCTCGTTGGTCAGTATGGTACGCGGGGCACCCATGGTCAAGGCATTCGGAGATGCAACCTCACATCTTCGATCGCAAGATCATCATCAACGCCGACGGTGGCTGTTTCCTTCTTTAAACAATTCCGCCAGCTCACCATCTACGGGAAACACGAACAGACCGACATCATTTTGCAATCGAACGCTCTAATTTGTTTCCAATTTGGTTTGGGGGTTCCGTCCGTACAGCCATCGCAGCCGCCATTCACGAGGCCATCAGTCATGGCATGACGAGCATATTAGGAGCATTACCATTAAAGAAACCGGCATTCCGTCTCGCTGTAAGATGTATGTTGCGCAATCGCGAAACACCATGCGCGGTACTTTTATGAGCGGTAGTAAAACTATTCAAATGAACAACACATGCTCCGACGAAATCCTTCATGGTTTTCGTCGTCCTTTTCGCATCGATTATCGGAGGAGGGGGCGGGGGGAGGATCGTGTAATCGCGAGGTAGAATTTATGGCTTCCTCGCGGTGCACGGTGCGCGGTGCGGCGGTCCTTCCCGTGTTGAGGTGTAATGATCATTAGTGGCGTTGTAAAGTGCCGCATTTTGCGAACTTGCTCCGATCACCGATCACCGGCATTGGCAGACAAGTGTCATTCAAGGCCATTGCTGACGGCGCTGCTCAATGGTTTCCTTATTGTTTTATCGACCCAGCCCAGCCCCAGCACGATCGACACTGATTCACCATAAAGGCAACACGTGGAACTTGCGAACTGAGGGTGCACCCGCGGAACGCCCTACATCGTGTGGTGGAGATATTGTTTTATGAGATTTTCGAACCGGGGCACCGATTATACTGTTATGACTAATCAAATGACAACCTTCTGCTTCTCTTTTACATTCGCAAAACATTAGCTACCCTCGGTGGAACCGTTCGTGATGGATCAGCTGTCACTGCAGCTGACCGGAGGCCCGCAAGGATACCGGATCAACTTGAAAAATATGGAAGTATTTGGCGCCAGCAACTTCACCGTCCGGTCGCTCAAGTAAGACTCAAAGCGCACCCGCAAGGAAAGAGCTCCATAAATAACGTATGTTTTTTTTTGTTTGTTTGTTTTTGTGCAGATTATCTGAAGGTAACGCACCGTTCGAGGCCCGGCTCACCATTCCGAAGCTGCTGATTCACGCCAAGTACACGAGCAGTGGCGTCCTGATCATCATTCCGGCCAGTGGTTCCGGTGACTTCGATGCCGTGTTCGACGGTGTTACGGCCGACGTCAAGGGTCTGGTGTCGACGAGTGAAAAGCCGACCGGAATGCATCTGCGCGTCGACAAGCTGGACCTTAACCTGTCGATCAAGAAGCCGCGCCTGAGCGTGTCCAAGATTTTCAACAACAATCGCATCCTGAGTAAGCGACGAACCCCCCCACCGAGGGCCAATGCCCGCCACACAAATCTACTTGAAGGACATCATTCCTGACTGGTTGATCTTTTGTTTTGTGTTTTTACCTATCCAGCGGAAGCCACCAACCTGTTCCTGAAGGAGAATGGACACGAGGTGCTGCGTGCGCTCCAGCCTCAGCTGCAGAAGAAACTCTCGAACGAGTTCACCGGTATCGCCAACCAGCTGCTCGATAACGTTCCCATCCACTACTTCCTGCAGGATTAGACTCCACAGTGGGACGGTACAGCGGGATCTATTGGGTGAAGGCACTTTGTGATACTGTTGTTTTAGGGTTAAGCTCGAAGACGGGGAATGGGTGGCCAGCAGCCGGGCACCAGCGACTACAGTGGATTGGTCCCGCGGCCTGGGACCGATGGAGCGATTTGGTGACGCCTAGTCGCCTGTCCTGCGAATGCGCAAAATCTGTGCGCGCATTAATTTTATGCAACTATTCTGACATTTACTCTCAGTACAAAAGATTGTGACCTGGCGAAGGGCTCACAAGGAACCCTCTTTGTGGAGGAATGGAGAGTGGTTCCAAATCAATACAAAATCGTATCATTCGGGTACACTTTACTGAACAATTGATGAACTGTAAGCGCAATAGAACGGAATCAACTGCGATCAAACAATTGGGAAATAAATGATTAGTTTTCTGAAGGTAATAAACGTTTGAATTTGTTTTATTGTGACATCCTAGCTGCCTCTCATCCGATCTTTAGATTTAGTGTGATTGTGGTGAATTGATATCGATCTAGACGCAATTTAACATACTCTGAATTATACTCATGAATCTCTGAATCATCATTGAGAATAACTATCTACACTCTACACTATAGATACTACAAAATAATTTTAACAAAGAAATTGAGATTTCGCAGATCTGTTCCAGCATTTTAGCATTCTACCATATTGGAAGGAATACGGCAATCAGTCCAGACGAAGGTAATGGTTTGATATGAGTCTTGAGAAAACATAAATAAAATTAACAAAGTGGTTTTAAAACAGAAAAAGAGCAAAAGGACAATGATTTGTCTGTCTCTTGCATCCAACGGCCTTTAAAGGGCATCGCATGTTTCCCTAGCATTATCAGACCTAGTCATAATTGATTTTTCATGTTCATTCTTTTAAAATTATTCGCGTAAATTCATGTAATGTTACTGTTGATGTTCCATTGGTAGAATTGAATAAATGATCACTGTATCATCGAAAAATATTCGTAAATTTGTTTACTTACTCCATTGAAAAGATAAGTAGTTACAAACAACAAGCAAAATAGTGAAGATCAAAGGTATTAAAGTGCTTAAAATTTAATTACTTCGACCGAGGGATTGCTATGATCGAAAGAGCGATATCTTTTAGTTTACAATAATACTCCCTTTTGTTTTCTCATAAATACTAAAACCTATCGACCACCACCCAAACCAAAAGCTCCCATAAAATGTGAGCCTCGAAAAGCTCCAGGCGATCGCGCGCACAGGCGCACGCACGAAAGAATCAAACTCGCAGGCGACTTCATACCACTTCGGCCACAAGATCGTCGGTGATCATCGTGGCCCGGGCGCCAAGTGGAGAAAGTAGAGTACAGCTCTTGAGACTCCCGTGGAACAAAACGACGCCGAAGAAACGACCTCGAGCCCGGCTCGCTCTCGCGCTCTCGTCTCCTCGTCGTACACTCTCGCGAAAAGAAAGTGGATAAAACAAACATTTCGCCGCGTCCGGAGCGCTATTCGCGAGTCGGCCATCGTACGTGAGGGACAGAGCTTTCCGTTTCCGACGAAACCACAAACGATCCAATCAAGGGCGGTAAGTAACACGGAACCGCATCACCTGAGTGGTAGTGCGTGGAGATCGTAAGGACAGACCTTTAGGGACCTGGATGGTGTAATCGACACCGAATCGGTACGTTTGCGTTGGAGTGCGTACGCAATACAGTGACAATGCCGTAGTACCTTGTAGTGAAATTGGGGAATACCCATCCGGAAGTGAAATGAATAATACAAAAAAGTTGGGCGTTGTTGGGCGTCACTACTTTTACTTTCCAAAAGTGCTTCTTCGATAACGCTTGTGTGCGTTAGATGTGTAATGTGTTTGAAGGCGTTTATCACACTATTAGAAACTCCTAGTCTCACTCCACAAGCACACGAATTTGTATGAATAACACTGGAATGTATTTTTATCTTTTGCAGACCCCGAACGGAGCACCCAACCAACGTGCGTCATTTGCAGATTCTGAGCATCAGCGGAAGACGGTAGCAGACGCCAACGTCCGTCCAACGGTACCCAGCAACATAGCGGGGAACGGTAGACATCGGAAAATACCATCCTAACCGGTACTCAGAACATAGCTTGGGCGATCGTCCCCCTCCTAGTGGCTGGTGCTACCGTTGGTTTCCTCCGATCGAAGGTGGAATAGACACAGAGAGCGAAAGAGAGAGAGAGAGAGAGACACGTTGACACGCACCAGAAGAATGCTCCGTTCGTTGACTTTGGTGCTGATCTTGGGTGCTGTTACCGCCCCGGTTGCCTTCTCCCAAGATGATACGCGTAAGTAATGGGGACCCCTAGCAAAGGTGCTTGGTCTACCAAAGTGCCATTTGAGCGAATTACGTTGCTCTTCAGCCCCTTGGTTCGCCTCCCGTGGTTATCTTGCGAATCGGTAACCGTCGTCCAAATAATTACGAAACCGTAGCCGGAAAGAGGCACGAAAGTGATGGCAGCCTTTCGCGAGTGCTCGTAGAGATTTGGCGAATGTTTTATTCAATCGCCTCCGGGTGGTTTGCGGTTTTTTTTTTTTTTTGGTTCGTCTCATCTTGGAGTGTTACGCGCAACGCAACGCGCATGCACTCACGCTACGAGCTTCACAATGATGGCCGACAAGGGTTGTATTTATTTATTTTTTGTTGTCAAGCGAACTGACGGTGTGCGGAGTTATGCGATAGTGGATGATGATCGTGATGTCTCTTCGTTTTGCTTCTCTTCCTCCCGTTTGCAGCTTACTACATGCATCGATGCGAAAGGGATGCGCCGGACGTGAACGATTGTCTGCGGTACGCGGCGAACAAGCTGGCGAGCTACATCCGCCGCGGCATTCCCGAGATCGGTATCGTGGACGTAAGTGTCTAGTGTGCTGTGGTGTGGTGCGATTTGTGTGGCCATCGGTTACGCTCATCGGTAGTTGCTAGGAAAACTAGTTTTGATTAAACTAATTAGCTGCCAATGACCAACAGAACAGTAAGGGTAGCTTATCAGGGATTCCGATCGTCGAATGCCAGCTAAATGGCATAATCTGGGAGCGTGGTGAGAACCTGAACGTGAGTCTGGCGAGAATATCGAGAGGCACTTTTTCCTGTGGCCAACGATGCCTCGATTGACGTGATCATCTGTGGGTGCGGCCAAGCGTAATCAAGTATACGATACGATCTGAATGGAAGAAACCCCAGATTGATGGAAACGTTCGTCGGCATTACCGTCGCCTCGGGTGTCAGCTGACAATTAACCGACGGCCGTGGAACGGTCGTAGTTGCTGGCACGAAACCCAGTTTTCGGTTCTCCCTTCCCCGTTCGGTGATTCTCCCAATACCTGACCTGAATTACCGATGAGCCATTCTACGATCCACGGGGCCCAAGAGTCCGGGCCGGTCAGTAGGTCAACCGACGAGGGAGGGAGGAAGGGAGTGAGGGAGGGAGTCGGTGAATGGGACGGGACACGACGTTCCCAGTCAGTCAAGCAGACAAAGCCGTCACTGGTCACGAGCATACTCGCCCTGCCCTGAAATGTTTTAAATGATTTGCCTTTTTTTTCGGCCATGGCGTCTTTGTCGACGTGCTTCGTTCCAGGTGGAACCCGTGGTGGTGGATGAGATCAGCATCGCGCTCGGTTCTGGCCCCGACGGATACCGGGCCACCTTCCGCAACATCGAAGCGTACGGGGTCAGCAATCTGTCGGTGGTGAACGTGCGCTCCGACATCGACGGCATGCAGTTCCAGCTGACGATCGAGATTCCGAAGATCAAGGCGACGGCTCAGTACGAATCGTCCGGTGTGCTGCTGTTGCTGCAGGCTTCCGGTGCCGGCGAATACTGGGGAGAGTATGGTGAGCCTAAATGGTGACCATTTTCTCCGATCTCTCTCTCTCAACAATGCTTCTTCTTTTTTCTTTTCTCCATCACATCTTCCACAGAGGGAGTTAAGGCCAAGACGTACTTCAAGGCGACCCCGTACCAGGGTGACGATGGGCAGACGTATCTGACGGTCGATCAGACGAAGATGGATTTCAGCGTGAAGGAAATCAAGATGGGCGTGGAGAATGTGGCCAACCAGAACGCCATTATCCGTGAGTAGCAGGGCGCAGGGTGCTGATCTGTGTTCCAATTGTCCCTTCTCTAATTCGGTCATCCGTTCCGCTGTTTGTTGTAGATGCTGCGATGAATCTGTTCATCAACACCAACGCACAGGAGCTGCTGAAGGAGATGAAGCCACAGTTGCGCACCAAGCTGACGGAACACTTGCACGGCTTCCTGCAGCAGCTGTTCGATCGCATTCCCGTGGAACAATGGCTCGATTGAAGTGCCCGGGGGGACGGTGCTTTGGCCTGGTTATGTCTGACGACGGAAACCTTCGTCACCCTGTGCTAATATTTATTTTATTGGTAGTGAACTAAGTGGAGTATGAGTAGATTCGTAAAACTGGCATTAGCTTATTCTTTTGTCGGTCTTACGTACGAAGCACGCTGGCAAGTACTCTGGCGAGGGAGCATCAGATCGTCCATCGGTCGTCGGATGTTGGATAAATCACTTGCGTAGCCTTCGTCGTTTGTGTTAGTGAATAAAATGTATAAGTGATTGAGTTAAAGAGAAAATTAAATAATTCGTTTTCTAGTAGAGAACGACGAAACTGGAGTTTTATGTCGCAAATTCACGCTTCTGCAATATGGTCCCTGTTTAGGAATGTTCAAGAAGATCATTTTCAGAAGATAAATTTATTAGTTGTGAGAACACAACGCCTGCTCAGAGAACGACAGACATTTAGTTGGACCTTGAAGTCTTCTTAGCACAACACAGAACGGGTCTTCGAGATTCTCGACTGTGCTAGAGCGCCAGTTTCGACCTTGGTTCCATAAGAACAAGAATAACAAACTGGAGAACCAAGGCGAGCGACAAAAAATTCTTCTTCATTAGTAGAACACCACTTCGAAGTGTTCGACGTGACGTCAGCTGTAGCGCCGGATAATTCACTCAAAGAAGAAAACCAGAACTCCACCGAAAGAACACCGAAACTATACGAAACACTCTTCTTTGCCGTGCAATGCTTTTCTATGTCTACTACGACGATATGCAGCGTCTGCGCGAGAATGCGTTTGACAGTCTCTTAGCTCATGCTGGACATCACTTGTCACAGTTGACACACTCCAGGGTGGAAATTACCTAAAATACACGCTGACCGACCGCACACGCTACCTAACCAGAAACGAGAAACCACCGCAAAGATGATCGGTGAGATGGGGCGCCAGTCACTTTGCACACAGTTCCCTAATCCGTTGCTTATCCAACCTCATCTAATCTCTTCGAAACCACCAGAGACCGCCCGGGGAAATCAATTAGCTAATCAGGCAACACATTAATATTCAACACACGCAGGTAATCCAAACAGGAGGCGTGCTTCACCACCCCGCCACCTTCTCATCCGCCAATCGTATCCGTATCTTTCTCCGGCGGCCAGTAATAACCGGTACCATGGGGGCGGGCAGCTTCCGAACGAGTTTGGAACCACAGGATCCCAAAATATTGCGCCGCTAGCTTGTTTCTCGAGCGGCATCGTCGGCGCGCCAGATTAATCGTTCCGTTGACTTTCATCATCGATAGAGGTGACCTTCGGATGGCTGAGCGCGAAGGTCAAGCATAATTTGGCGAACCCGTCTCACGCTGCAGGAACGGACGGGTGGGAGGGAGGATATTGAAGATGACGCACCGCACCGCAACACCAAAACTAGACGCACACGCGCAACGCAGCCGATGGGCTTGTTTGCGCGATACCGCGCGATGAGGAAGAACAAACCCAAAGTCGGGAACCATTCAGTTCGCTCGCCAAGAACCTGACGTCAATTGGCGGTCGAACCGAATTTCACGGTGTTGAATAAATAAACAATACTACAACAGCCACTTGCCGCTTGATTTTTAATTGTTTGCTGACCAATTTTTCGGACAAAACAAGCGCCAGTCCGTCCGGTTGTTTGCTCGAGTCTTCCGGCATGCGATTGGAAATTACTTCATCATCGTCCCCCCTCGGCCATCGTAAGTTGATGGCGTAATGAGGGTTGAGAGGTTACGGAAGGGGTTGCGCTCTCCGGTGGCACTTCATATTAAAACTGCCCATCTCGGGCGAGTCGTGAGAAGGTGATTTGGTTTTATGTTCTATTCTACCAGGCGGTGTGCACAGTCACCACGGTCTACTGATTAGCGATGATTGGTGATCAGCTCATTAGCTGATCATTCCAGAACGAGCACCAGACGATTGTGTTCCATTCCAGAACGCCGATGTTACCAAGTTCAGCAGCCAACCATATTTGAATAAATGGTGTCCCTCACAGATTAGCGTTTGATCTTTGCAAACCTCCATTTCCTATTACGTCTCCATACGCGCGCACTATCGTGATCACTAGCCCCCGGGGGGTGGAGGGATGGAACTTTCTAGCAATGGCTGCATTGGTGAGCATTGATTGCACGAAGCTTTCCTGGAGTACGGCGTGGCCCTTGTTGACATCGCGCTCACGTACGCTTCCGTACGTAAGTGTCCGCAATCCCCAGCTCAGTGCAAGCCCTTTTGCCCGCCAGAATGTCAAGATGTCGTCAGCAGCAGCAGCAGCATCACCAGCCAGCCAGCCATCCACCATTGTATCGCCGCTCGATGAACTCCAGGAAGCCCAGGAGCACTCTGGGCGATTAGCGCTAGAATCGAATTGAATTAAGCAGCAGCTGTGACCGAGGACCACGGATCAGCTTGGTTCTAATGTATTCTGAAATATTCCCAAGCCGCAGCCGCCACAGCGAAGTCGTGATCGACCGGTGGTTGGGTTCGCAGATAACACCACAAACACATACACCAACACACGAACACCGGATACACACCTGCCCGTACGCCGGCATACGGTATGGGTGGGGGGGTTGTCAAGAGTTCGTTCTCGGCTGTGGCCAACCCCTCTCTACGCCACCATCAAACGAAAGACTTGAACGCGACAGCGACGAACCTCCCCTTCTCCAACGTAAACCACTGCGGGCTTTGGGGTGGTGGATTACCGCCATCGCTACAGGCTGCTTGCTCTACCGGCAACCGGCCATCCGTCCACCACCCCCTGGGTCCTCCTCCTCCTGCACCGGTGGCAGCTATCAAAGCGAACGACGCGCGATTCCTACGAGGGGACGATAGTGTGCGCGCGCACGCTCGTCGTCGTCGTCGTCGCGGTTGTCTCGCTCTAGCGCTGGCTGCCCTTGCCGGTCGTATATAAACGAACCCGTAAAGATTACCACACGTCCAGTCGATTTTTGAAATTCTCACCACCCAGAGTCACCCGGTGTGTTTGTGGTCCGGTACAGCAGCCGCATCGATCGATCGCAAGCCTTCCATCAGCTGCGCGCGCGCGCGCACGATCGCATTTCATTCGCAAAACCGCCTCCCGATCGCAAGCACCTTCTTCGATTGATCGTGCTTTTCGTGGGTTCACCCCTTCGTTCGTTCGTTTTGTATTGTTTTTTTTTTGGGTCATCTGGAGAAGCTGAGTGCATTGTGCATTCGAGTGGATCAAGCGATCGCGCTACTGTCGTGGAAGTTATCATCATTGTTCCGAAAGGAAACTGTACCATTGTGGTATAGTTGTGATTCGATGCTTGTGTGCATGTGAGTGTGTATTGAATTCCTCGCATAACTAACGGTGTATGATCGACTGAATGGTGCTGGTGCCCAATTGGTCGCAATCGGTAGTGCTGCTCGAGAAGTGTTCTAGGCTCGGTAGTGATACGATCAAGTGAACGGAAACCAACAGCCATTTTGAAGTAGCTGCCCCAACGACCCCTGGAGCTCCACGAGAAGTGAAGGAAAAGTGAAAAGGAAAAGAGGTAAGAACCGGTGCCATTGGAGTCCTTTTGGTGTGAAACTTTGTGTCACCACGAGCAGCAGCAGCAGCATACGATGTTGATGATGTTGTTGGTGACTCTCGCTCTGCTGCTGATGGCTGCTGGCTGTCTGTCGGTGATTGCTCCGGCGTGCGGCACACTCCACAGAAGGCTCCATCTCGGACCCATGCTGGTGGCTGGGTGGCTTTCCAAGGCAAACGGGCTGCTTGCGGTGTTGCTGTTTTCGCGATACCAAACCGCCACCACTCCGTTGTCCTGTTCCTCGATTTGATCGATTCGATGACTCTCTGTCTCTCTCTCTCTCCCTGTTGTTGGCATACTTGCTGGGGTGGGTATGTTGTCGTGAACGGTGTGCGACCGGCCACGAAAGGGTTTTTCGGTTGTGAAACCCAAAAGCAACTTCCACACCTCGACCTGTTGCTGCTGCTGCTGCTGCTACTGATGATGATGCTGATGATGATGATGATGAGGGGGTTCTCTCTGCCTCTCTGCCTCTCTGCCTCTGCAGCTGATGCTGCGTTTTGGGCCAATCCGCACGCCGGTGCAGTTGGTGGAGGCGCCCGTCTCAGTGTATGTGTCGTATCGTATCGATTGCTCGTAAATCTGCAATTGACTGTGCATTGCATCATTTGTGCAGTGGTACACGGGGGGAGAGAGAGAGAGAAACCGCAAGACTGCACTACTCTGCACAGCAATCTGCATACTTTTCAAGAACACACGCATGCGAGCACACCACTCTCCGGATCACACTCGAGTTGATTGCGAATTTGATTTCACCGATCAGTCGAGATCAACAAACGAATGAAGATGATTATGGGAGTCGCGTTAACGCAAAACGCGCTCGCAAAGGTCGCGAATTGCAAGCTAAGCTGGCTCGTGATGATAGTGTCGGTGGTCATCACTTTCGCACGCGCTCGCTCGGTCGGTCATTCATTTCGCATGCTTTGCGCAACATTTCCCCCCGGGGGGCTCACGGGAGCCATTGCACTGTGGACACACATTCGCTGTCAAAGGCTGCTGCTGCTGCTGCTGCTGCTCTACTATGGCTTCTCTGTCTCTCTCCTCTCTCTCTGCTCTCTCTCTCTGCTCTCCCTGCACTAGTACAGTTGATACTACGCGAGTATCCCGTCGAAAATTCAAGATCGAACCCAAAACACGCTCCCCGCCAAGGTCAACGGCGTTATCGGCATCCGGTTCGCTTGGGCTCCCGAAAAAGCGGGGAGACCCACCCCCCCCCCCCCCCCCCCTCTTTGGTTCGTGATTTTGCGAAGGAAACGTGCGTGTTTTCGTGTCCAGCGGGCGCCTTTTCCACTGTGTTCAAGGCCATCCAAGGCGACAGGGAGCGACGCTGTCACGGGCACATTTTCGGGGATCTGGGACGTTCGATCGACGATCACCGACGCTGATGAGATAGTGACGAGGTCACCGTGAAGGGGGGGGGGGGGGGGGGTTGGGAGAAGCGACAGCATCCGTTTGCGGAACAAAATGCAAAAAAAAAAAAAAAGGAATGACATTCACACCCCGAGACCCTGGCCTGGCCAGCAAGTGGTGGCGGTGGTGATTGTTGTGGCTGCAGCGCCAGCCACAGCCAGCAGCTGGCGCCATCGGCAGTGGCTGTTGGGGCGCAACCCGGGGCCAGCAAACCGGTTGCGAAGCCGGCCCGGATTCGGGGTGCGCAGACCTCTGCGGTTGCCACTTTTGGAAAGGTCCACAAGCAAGCCATCCGATCCGAACCGACGTGCCAGTAAACCGCGAGCGCTAAAGCGAGAGAAACTCATCTGCTATCTGCTTCAACCTGCCAGAGACCTCCTGCCCGCCCCGAGACGGCATCGATTGCACATCCAGCGTGTGGACGGATTGGCGTTGGGATTGGCCAACGGTGGATCTCGGTGGTTGCTGTTGCTCCGCAGCGTCGATGCGACAGAACTTGTCGTCGATGTCGTCGTTGCCTGACATTCTCGCTTCAGTGCAGCTCCGCTTTGAAGCCCTAGATACTGGCGGACCCGGCCAGCCAGAAGAAGCTGCTCCGGCTGTTCTGCGCTGATCTTTCGCGTGGTTTCATCACGACGCAAACCTCACCGCATGCCGCACTTTGGTCGTAATAGGTGGCACCACGGCACCTGGTACACTGGTAATCCTTGAAAGCCCTGGCAACCAGCACATCCGCCAGACCACATTCTGAGTGCTCGGCACAAAACGGCAGCAGCGCCACGCGTACGGTGATCGCGTCTAAATCTTCTTCTCGTTAGCGCACCGCGGTGAGGCTGCTGGTGGTTCTGTCGAAGCCTCTAGATGCTCTGTGTGCAGTGGAACGGTGTCGCACGCTGATCGCACGACTCTATTTGGATGTCGTTCGTTGGCTTCTGTGGTTTCCATGGGAGGACTATGAACTCTAGCGTGGTCGTTAGTTTTCGCTTGCGTTAGCCAAGATGGTGATCAAAGCACGAACAGTTCCTTCGCATCTGCTCTTCAATGAAGTCTTCAAAGACCTTCGGTTAGTCCTAAACACTGAGAACTCGGCAGGAAAGGAGTCTGTAAAGCCCCACCATATACGTTAAGATTATCCATCCTACCATCTCCGGTCTCGAGAAGGCTATTTGCACGTTATAGCGATTCATTTAGCGTTGACGAAGAGTTGAGATACGGTTGCTGTTGCTGATTGCTTCTTTTCTCTCCCTTTTGAGGTTATCAATCAATGATAACTTCTTCTCTTTGCTGGAGTGAGCAGCAAACGGGAGTAAAATCAAACAAACGATATTATTGATTGTTAAATTTTCTTTTACTCATAGACAAAATCTTTGGCTACAAATCAAAAAACGCACCACTGACGTTCATACCAGGTCCGAAAATTGTTTGTTTGTTTCACAACATGCAAAATCTGATGGAAAGTTTTAACATGTACGGTCAAAGTTGTTGTTCTAACCCAAGAACCATGTGAAAGACCACCCCAGCCTCCTACTAATGCATCAATTAACTGGCCCGATTGATAAGCATCGAGCACAAAGCGAGCCGCACCGGCGCCGATTCAACTAGAACAAGCCCGCGCGCATACGGCAAGCGAGTTCTTTTGGCGTGACCTTCAAGTGGCTGAGTGTAAGTAATTGCCTTCTCGCCGGTCGAACCACACGTTATTCTGGTGTGCGCACACCAATTACCGGGCGGCTTTCGATGGGTGCAACTCCGGTTGTGGTGGTGGTGCAACTGTGAAACGGATGATGATCCACAAGAAAGGGAAACCTGAAAGCCTGGTTGGCTGGCCAACACGGATAACCACCATGATGGAGACATGATCCTTGTGAGGCTGATCGGTAGCAGCAGCGCAGCACACAATTACCACAATTAGAGTAGCAAAAGGTGGAACCGCCGACCCAGCCAAACCACCCACCCACCGGGTGACCGGTACCAGAACTGGCACTAGGCGCAAAAGGTGGTGAGGGGGAAGGTGAGGTTCATTAGCTAATAAGCGGCCAGAGGGCCTTCTAATGATCGGCCACCTCCACGCCACACCGTTAGAAGGTTGTGCAGAACACAAGCTCCGGGGCCACCGGCTCCATCAACATCAACCTTCCGAACCCTTTGTCCGCCATTGACCCCCATTGAAGACTCCAGTTGACATCGACCCCCCTCCAGGGGCCCCAGTCTGCCGCCCAAAGGAACACAATTAGCTTGCTACTTTGGTTTGGTTCGCTAATTACTCTGGCAGCGAGTGATTTGTTGCATGCACTACCCCCACTCTCCACCCCTTGTTTCACTGTCCACATTACCTCCCTCATGTGCACTCTGCACAGGCCCGAATGGTCGACAGGTCAGTTTGTAATCAGCTGAGGTCTTTTTGTTTCAACAGACAAACTACGAAGCAGCGGAGAGCAAGCAGCTAGAGCGAGAGATCAAAATGGGTCCCAATTCCAATGGCACGTGGATGCTGCTGATGGCACTGATGACGGTGGTGGTGGCGATGGTGACAGCCCAGTCAAGTCCGGCTGTTGATCTGCGTAAGTAGCAGAACGAACGTTCCTCTAGAGTTTGATCGCCATCAGCCAGTGTTCTGGCATCCATTCTGTTCCGTTCTTTCATGCAGCCGAATACCTGCACGTGTGCCACCGGGAGGATCCGAAGCTGACCGAGTGCATGAAGGAGTCGATTGAGACGCTGCGACCGTACCTGGCGCGCGGTATTCCCGAGCTCGACATCCCTTCGATCGATCCGATCAATCTGGGCGATCTGATCGTGGCGGAGAGTGTCCCCGGGCAGGGCGTTAGCATTTCGGCCAAGGACATCAAGGCGTACGGACCGTCCAACTTTAAACTGAAGAAGCTAACGTAAGTAGTGATCGTCGGCGGACCAATAATACCACCAATGATGATCTTCATGGTTCTTTCGTTCCACAGTGTCGTCGAGTACGGCAAGATCTACTCGTTCGAGCTGGAGTTGCCGCATCTGTACGTTGAAGGGCGGTACGTGGTCGATGGAAGGATTCTGTTGCTGCCGGTCAAGGGATCCGGCAAGTTCACTGGCAACTTCAGTAAGTATTAGAGTGCCCTATGGGGAGAGATGATTGCTCCAGCTTAAAACACTCTTTTCACTCTCTTTACAGCCCAGGGCATCGGCAGTGTGCGCATCAAGGGTGACCGGAAGCGTATCAACGGACGGGATCACCTGTCGCTGGCGAAGCTCGACATTAAGATCCGGGTGTCGGATGGGCGCATCAAGCTGGACAACCTGTTCGGCGGCGATCGTGTGCTGGGCGAAATCATCAACGAGACGATCAACCAGAACTTTAATCTGCTGAGCACCGAGCTGATTCCCCTGATCGAGAAAGCGCTGCAAAGGATATTCAAGCGAACTGGCAACAAAATTCTTGAGCGTTTCCCTGAGGAGGTCCTGTTTCCCTAAGGGTACGGAGCATCATTCGGAGGAGGAGAAGGACTTCAAGGATAAGAAGAAGGGGGAAAGGGACCTCTTGCAATATGTGATTAGCGTGGCGCTTTAAAATGGGCGGGGGGATAATCCGTAATCGAACTATTGCCTTTACGTCACTCTACTGTTTGGTCTGCACTCTTTGCCAGTCTGTTTTTTCGGACTTTTACTTTCGGACAATCCACGGCACACACACATACACGCGCACACTGTACGTAAGCCACCAGGGCGCTGCGTAGCAGCCAGAGGAAGGGAAGAATTCAGCTGGACGGCTTTTACGGATTCGCAAATCGCAAAAATGGATATCGGGGAAAGGAAAGGAAAGAGGAAGTGTATATACTATGTTTAGTCCGAAGGGTCCTGCTGCAGGTCGCGTCGGAGTTGGAAGCAGAACATGAATAAAACAAACCACCAGAACCACCGTTTTAAAATTACTCCGTTTGCTCGACTTGTCTTGTCCGTTCCTTAGCGATGACAAACCTGATTCCTGAGTGATGGGAAAACCCCGTTTGAAATTAGTCAAGATTATTTGTACCATCGCTGGATGGTGTTCTGCTCAACAAACTATATTTTACTCATGAATTTTTATTGTAATGGAATTTTATTCATTTTTCAAAATCCTCTCCATCTTGAGGTCGGTGGTGGATTGGAATCGGTTTTGGAATCGGCGTGTGCTTAGCTTTGCTATAAAGCTGGCTTTTCGAAAAGCTTGCTCACCGCAACACCGTAAAATGTACCTTTTACGCATGCGTCTCGCGATTTTCTGTATTACTCGCTACGTAAGTGCTTGCGTCAAATGGTTTATATTGAAGCACTGCAATCACTATGAATATTATCGAACTGTGTTAAGGACTAAATTGCATTGAAGATCGATCTTCGTCTTTTGGTTTAAAGCGTATCATTTAATTTTAGGTATCGTTCAAGGTGGGCTTCGGTATTTAATATTTCTTGTGACACATGTTTTTAACATTTCAAGAGTATTGTGTAAAATTTTTGGATCAATCGAGGAAAAACTGACAAAGATACAGATTTTTGAAAATCCGCGTTTCATACTAGCCTCCATCTAGCACGCTACTTTGGAGAGCGATTTCCAAAACCAGAGCTTTCAAAGTGTACATACTCTGTACACTTTTTGTCAAGTAGCCCCGTCAAGATTTCATTAAAATTGTTGATACTTTTTTTAAAAAATTATGCAAAGCTTGTTTTTAGCAGAATCGCAAAAAGCATCACTTTTTGAACTTCAACAATCTGCCAAAAATGGAAAAATTGTAATATCAACAAAAATTAGACGGGGCTATCTAGATAAACTTATAACCCAAGGAGCCACGAGCTTTTGCATCGACACCTATGTGGCGATCCTGGTGCACGTCGGAAGCAAATCGGAGGCCAGCGTACGAGATAGCTCCCATCGTATTCGTTTCGGCGGTTGAAGCTTCAAAATCGCCATTTGAACGTGAACTTTGCTAAAATTTATGGCAAGCATTTTCACCACCTGGCACGCCTATTCACCACCTATTCACCAACAGTCACCACCTACTCACCATAACCGAAACGTCATTCGACAAACAACACGATCGTTCCTGTTGATCGTAGTGAGCTATGTGATGTGAAAAGTAAATCGCAGTAAAAAGAGTGATATTCTTATCATTTTAACATTTCCGTGAGGTACAAGATCAAACTACACTCTCGTCAGCGTTCCCGTTGGAAAAGAAAACTCAGAAAGTGCAAGAGGCTTGTAGAACCGCAGCACGCTAAGATCTGATGACGCCGTAAGTACTGCCAATCATCACCATGGGTGTTGTTCTATCGTAATCAATCGATTGATTTTGTGTTGCAGTCGTGCATTCGGAAGCGCTTTAACACTTCCTCCTGCTTCCGGTGCTCGAGTGCGGCATGCTTGGCATCCGTAAGCGGATCCACCACCTTATCGACCGTGTACTGAGCACTTAGAAAGGCGAACTCGGGCTGGGAGCGTGCCACCTCGTACAGCAGCACGTACAGTATGCGTGCGATCGAGCGATCGTTGCAAAAGATCAGTCCACATAGTGCCTCCGTTGCACCAGCACTGCTGGTATCGTGCCCCCTCTGATGGTGTCCCATAGCTCCATTCAGCCATGGTGGACCACCACCACCACCGATGCCGGCTCCTGGAAAACATCGTCGTCTTCGAAGATTACCGGGACGACCATCGGTGTGCGGTTGGGCTGTGCTGTGGTGCCGGGGAGAGGAACCACTATTCATTTCACTGGAGCCACCGTCCCGATTGCGATGTTTTAGCATCAGTCGATCGGTTGCATGACGCACGGTGTGGAGCTGTTTCGCCAAGCGATCGATTCGTTCACCGACATCACCGATCCGGCTACCGAATGTGTGATACTCTCTTCCCAGTTCTTTACACTCGACCGTACGGCAGAAACAGTACATTGTCTGCTGCTGCTGCTGCTGTTGTTGCTGAAGCGTTGTCGATGCATTGCTGGTGTGCTGATCATTCGGACGTGCCTGATGCTCACCGAACCACGCTAAAACTTCGAGCAATCGGCGCACTTTCGGTGTCGAGTACCGCCGGATGCGTTCCATCTCCGTAGTGTACCGCGAAAAGACACCGGCTGCCATCGAGCGGGCCTGAACCAACACCGTGGAGACCATGCAGAGCAGAAGAAAGTGTCGCTCGCACGGTGTGCGGATTTTTTCCTTCTCGATCGTCGTAAGCAAATCGAGTGCACCACGATCGGCACCCCATGGACCGAACTCATCCAGCAGCTCGAGATACTGCTGCATGGGTGTTGTTCTATCGTAATCAATCGATTGATTTGTGTGACGACGAGAGTAGTGAAGGTGTAGGAGGTGTAGCAGTAGCAGCTTTACATCACCATCGCGGGAAGGCGAACAGTCCCCGTAGCTCCCGGAGTGCCCATTCCGTAAGGTGTCCCGTTCGTTCCGTATCCACTCAGACACGGATACGGACGATGAGTCGATGATGCGCGATGATTTGTGTCTAACCGGACGAACAGCACCAGCTAATCACAAGCGGGGGCACTGAGCGGGCCCTCAAGGCGCAACTAACGAGCGACACCGATCAGGTAGAGGAAGAGTCACCGTCCTCAAAGGTAACGAAAGTGGTTTAACCTCTAAAAGCGGAAAACGATGGTGTGGTCGCTTTGATAGCTTTGTACTTTTGTTGGGTCGTACTTCCTAACGTTGTTTCTCTTTTCCTTAGAAATCGACATCCAATTTAAGAGTGGCTTTTGTGCCCAACGTCGATGGTAGCGATGCGGCTCGATCGGAACTGAAAAAAAGATCTAAATGCACTGGTTCGGGCCAGCATAAATACACTCGCGGCCGATGCAACGTACGATCTCTGGAAGCCGCTAAACCTGGTACCGATCTTGCTACCGTTACTGTTTCCGATTCCGTACTCGGCATTTTGTTCGGGACTCAGATGCATCTGAAAATGTTGCGCGTATATTGCCAGCGAGTGCTGAAGCTGTGTGCTTCCGACAGTACGATCATGGCCAATGAACGGTTGCTGGGTGCGTACGAAGCGGAAGAATACTTTGACACGGAAACTATGGACTTTTGGACAGCTACAATGGGTTGCAGTACACGGAAAAGATACGCGCCGGATTGAAGCAAGCCTCGTTGACGGATAACTTCGATACTCCATTCCGTATCCATTCCGCTACACGGACCAATGTGCAGGAGAGCCACACCGTAGTATAGCTTGCACCGAAAGAGGCCGACCAGACATTCTTCGATATTGTAGAATGCTGCTACGGGATGTCGTGAACTGTCAGATGAAGATCTTCTTCTGTGCGATCGACAAGCACAGCGATATGCCGGTTAAAACGTACGTAACCTATTCCTTTCTAATCCATTCATTCGCTATTAACATCCTCCCATTTGAAGGTTTTAGCGATTCGTTTTCCATCCAGAATTGCACTTCACAAACGATGGCCGGTTGGCTGGTCCGATCGCGAAGTTTGTCGGCCTTCCGGCGAATCCCCTGTTGACACAGAGTTTAAACGTAAGTACCTGAAGCGGATTCTGTTCAACCGGTACAAGAGTATTAATGTACACCTGTTTGCAGGTCCCTGAAAATTGGTTCGTCGAAGTGGTCCGTTCAGTGTAAGGCCTGGACAACATCAAGCTATCCGAGATTAATGGTCCGGTACACTCAGAGTATGAGCTCGAAAGCTGCTCCTCGGGGGACACTGCTTCGACAGTGCTACCGGATCACGCTCGGTACCGAGGATCGTCCGATCATCGTCGATACGATCGTAATGACAAATCTGCGCTACTTCCAGTTGAAGGCAAATTCAGGTGCATGGATTCTGAAGCTACGCCATGGCAAGAGCGCCGACATCTACGACATTACGAGTGCGGATGGGCCTAATACGGTGCACACTCCGGAAAGTACTCGGGAGGGTTCATCATCAGTTCGTTTTGTTCGTACGGGCTGAAACTACGCGTGACGAAGAAACCGGGAATGTCGGGTGTCGATTTGTTGGGCGATGAAAAGGATGGTGCCGGTGGCGGATTTGGGATTCGTTTAATACGATCGTCGGAACGGCAGATAGTGGAAAACCCGGCGGAAGTGCTGGTGAGAGCGGAGTGCTTAACATTTTCTCCGTCGCTTCCGGTCACCCGGCGTCTGCCTTCGTCTGAACCGCCTGATCATTAATGATGTGAGCCTTCATAATGTTGAGGTGTTGGGTTTTGATAAATCATCCGGGACATTTTTATCAACATTATTTGATTACAGGTTTGAATGCTGGGTAAGTAGGTGGCGTTGGCGGACGATACGTGAGCGGATTGAATGCGGATTAATTTTATCTATCAGAAGAAAAGAAGAAGATCAGTAAACATTGGCAAAGAAATCACTCATCAATGGGCTACAACTGATAAACCGCAAAAGGCACCCGATCGATCCACCGCCCCCTCTGACTCGACACACATTCGCTCGTCCTAGAACAGCTGTGCAAAACGCGTGTCTACGGGCGGGGCATTTTGCTGGATCTACGGTAGATTCAGAAACGAAACAGGAAATGGGAAAACACTGATTATGCTTCGAGTACGTGAGCGGTTTGAACTAGGATTAATTTTATCTTTAATTTTTAATTTTTGTATTATTTCGTTTGGTTTACTTTTGGTGCAGGAGGAGCAGATGGTTACGATGATGCCACAGCTACTGCGTCAGTTGCAGAGTCCGGAACAGGATCGTTCAGATTGAGCAGGCGATGGATGACGCTGGACTGCCGCAGGACGGATGAGGATGATGGGTATACCACCGATGCCGGGCGCAACTACGGAGACAGCACCCGCGACAACAACCACCAGCACCAGTAACAGCATCAATTCCAATTTTTTTTAAGTAATTTATTTAATTTAATTTTAATTTTAATATGATTTTTTTGTAAATTTATTGTATGAATAATAAATAAAAGAACATTTTGGTGAGTTAATTTTTAAATATTTTTTGCTATAATATTTAAAAATACACGAAATATGCCATAAATCTGCAACGGATTTTTCAAATTTTTATAGCAAATGCTATAATAAAAGCATTTAGCTTGAAAACTTTGGCTGACGATTTGCCGACGATCTTTGGGACGAAGGACAGTTCGGCGAACTGCAAAAGTTCTGCACGAAGCAGTTCGTTGTAACGTACGTCGTCACATGAATTAAGAGGCCGATGTAACGTTCGTCGTCATCTAGAACGTACATAGTTGCTCATTGGGAATCTTTGTAACAAACTGTATTGTATTTTTCTAATGTAGTTTTGTTTGTCGATTTGTATTTTTCTAATGACTCATCACGCAACTACGATGGACACCGCAAAAAGTACCTTTGCGACGACACGCCTACCAAAATTTGATGCCACGGATTAATCTTTTAATTAATGTTGCTCAAAACAATACCAAATATTCTTCCAAAGTTATAAATGAATATGCCATTTACTTGAAAAAATAAAGTAGAATGGTTACGTCACAAAAAATCGACAAAACACAACACAATACACGACAATATCACTTGAATCGAAAATCTAAAAAAATCATAAATCGAAAATTATCAAAATCGCTGTTACAAGCCAGCATTTACACTGCAACATACTACCGTTAATGTTTAAAATCCTGCCTTCTACGCATCGGCGGCAGTGTGACCAACGATTACAAGCTTTCAGCGCACGATTTCCGAATCGAAAGGCGTCGGATCCTGTCAGCCCCGCGATTTTTAAAAGCTTTTGCCACAGCCTGCTGCTGCTGCTGAATGAATGCAGCAGCGCGCGTGGGCTCCACAAAATTATGCAACCGCCGTACCCGTACTAAGGAGGCGGTGTAGCTGGTTATCAACCGTCCGGTCGACACGTTTCGTAAGCACTTATCGTCATTATCGGTGCGGCTCAGGCGCACCTTCTTCTCCTTCTTCTCCCAGACGCCACACCGCAGAGGAGATGCCACGGGCAGGCATTCCCTGGCAGCTTCCCACCTGGCCAAGGGAGAAAGCTCGCACTCTCGTGGCGTGGCATCCGTTGGATCGTCAGCAGTCCTTCAGGGCCCCCCTTCCTCTCGAGATACCACACTTACCAGACTCCCGTAGCATAACATTTAACCCCTCGTGCCGTCAATGGCACTTTGATGAAGATGTTCAAACGTAAATAAACAATCATTTCATCGTGGCGCTGGCTCAACGTGGCACTGGCCGAAAAATCAAGGAAGCAAAGTCTTCCTTCCTCCTTTCTTCAACGGCCCACAGACAAGAGGTCCGTGAGGTGTGAAGCTGTGCGTGTGCTTGATGACTGCGGTTGCGTGCTCTTCAAAGAGGAACACACTAACGGACCTTAATTTTCGGCCCCCTTGTGTCTCGAAGTAGCTTCAAAGCTCGAGGCGATGGACGGTGTGTGCGGCAAGGAAACAAATGATTATTATGTACATTGCACAACCCCCCACCCAACCGTGGTGGGGTGGCCAACGTAGAGCACCTTCACCTTCTCCTACGTACGGCTGCTGCTGCTGCTGCTGCTGCTGCTGCTAACCGACCCGGTGTCTTGTCTAATTATGGCGTCTGGCCACACGCTATCGATGTAATGGGGTTTGCAGGATGGTCGTCCAGTACCGTACCGAGAAGCGGGTTAGTGGTGTATGTGGCTATGTTTAGGATGTTTCTAGAAAACACATAAATCTCGTTTCATAAAAACACAAACACCCAGTCACACAGATTGCGGTCACCGGTGTGGTTTAGTTAATCCGCAGTCAGCGCACGGTTCTCACCGTCTGCCCTGCGATGTAACGATGACGTTTACGATGCTTGACGCTAGGTTGCCATTTCAGGCCAAGTGTTTAGGCAATTTCTTCTCGTGACCGCATACTAATCCTCTTCACAATCGAGATGACACACGCTACCAAAGCTCCTGTGCAGAGAATACGCGCCAGAGCACGATAAGAAAACAAACAGTTCGATGATGCAATACCAAAAGCTGGGACTCGATCGAAAGGAAGTGTACGCTCGGCCTTACATTCCATCGGCGGCAGTCAGCCAGCAGCCTGTGGCAGCAATCTCAAGGAAAGGACTACCAAGCCAAGGTTTCGTGGCGTCCGCGATCCCAAGAGATCCCGTTGGAATCCACTTTTACTTTGGAATTCACTTTCCGTTCGGTTGTTTACCTTGTCGCTACGCATGCCTTTCGCACTGGGACGACCAGAGGAAGTGCCCGGGGAGTGCCGGCGATCCCTTCGAAAAGGATAAACTATAATGACAAAAAAAAGAGAAAAAATCATTGGTCCGTACATTGGTCGGCACGGTATGCGGTTACGTTGGCGCACGCTACCCCGCTTCGCTTCGTACCCTCCAACCTTCCTCTGATTCCCTTCCTTTCTACCATTACTTCCACGCCACGCCAATCCCGGCATGCGTCTTACGCGCGCGCGCGCGCTCACAGGATCCCCAAACCGCGCGGGCGCGCGCCACACTCTCGCTGGCACGGACCAAAGAGTTCACTTTCATTCCACTGCCAACCGCTGCCTGTGGTGGACGCTTCGATCGGTTGCTACCTCGTCGCTCAGCTTTTTAGTGGACAGAAACTCCGTAGGCATTCCGTTTATCGTGCATCTCAGATCAGGACTCGAACGTTCTAGCTTTGCTTCGTGTGTGCGCGCGCGTGTGTTTTTCGGTTTCGCAAACAAATCTGCAATCCCCCCCCCCCCTCGCATCCGATCCTCTCCAAGACACGATCGCACTGTCGCAACACCAGAACCACAGCGACACGGCTGCAGTGCGGTGGGGGTGCATCAAGCCCCGAGTTCCGACCTGTGTGTTCCAGTGGAAAAATTGGCCCAACTGCAAAACCGGGTGTCACCATTGGAGGTGGTGCTGATGGTGGTTTTGGTGGATCAGGATTTGTGAAGCCAGGTTTTCACGTGAAACCGGACCGTGTCGTGAGGTGGAGCGGACGAGCGTACGACGGGGGATCGAGCCACAACAGATCGAGTGAGGCGCGATCAAAAAGAACCTGCAGCGATCTTCGCGAGTGCAGTCTGTGCAGTGACAGCGTAGCGTCAACGTGTGCAGCAGCAGCAGCAGCAGCAGCAGCAGCAGTAGCCGTAGCTACAGTTTAGTGCCTTCGATATCGATCAGCAAGCACCAAAGGCAATGGAGAGCTGCGCTAGTAATGGAGGAAGGCAAGGTTCTGAACGAGGACGCCCGGTTCGCGTGCAAAGGGCATCCAAACGCCAGCCTGCAGCAACCACAGTGGTGACACGGTTTCGCTGCAACGCCACGATGGTTGGCGTACTCGGTACCGCCGTGGTCCTGCTGGCGGTCCTTCACCTGACGGTGGCCAAAGAGATCGCGATCCGCAACCGAGATGTGCCGCAGTACAAAGAACGACGTAAGTGAACGCGATCGAAGGAATGTCGGACGCCATATTAATTCTCCTTTGTAAAAGGAGCTCGTCATTTGGTACATTCTAACAACATGCGGAGAACGATCGAACAACGGAATAGGAAGAACTGGAAGTAATTCTATTCCTTACGAGCCAAATACCATTAGCTTGCAAATGTGGCTGGTGCTAACGATTGCAACATCCACTGGTGCGCCTCCTTTGGTGGTCTTCGTTTGACAAAAAGCACAACAAAGGTCTACTTTGTTTTGAGAGTGTGCATCGCCACTGCGCATCATCTTGGCATACAAACGATCGATAAGCGGGCCATCCAGGGCAGCGGCGGGAACTAATCGCTTCGAATCAGAATGCAGACGACTAGTTTCAGGTTTTTTTTTTTGGTGTGCGCGTGACACCAGATACTACGTGGTTGATTACGGCCTCTTCTCCTTGTCTTGCTTTGAAATTCGCTTCTCGTCTCGCACACTCTCGGGTGCCATTATGCAAGACGCACCACCAAGCAGGGGAAGGGAAGGGCCGGGTGGTGGTGATCATAACCGTACGAACCCGGGCGGGGTGGGGGCGGCAGGTACATTGGCATCGACGGCGCGTCGTGACGCGGAACGTCGTCGTCGGTGTAAAGCGGCGATAATCGCGCAAAAACCACGGGGACCCCCCAGGGGGCGGGGGCGATATCGATGGCGGCAGCCACCTCCACAGATTCGCTTTCCGCCCTGATGATCGGCACTTTTACGGTCTCGCACACTCGCTCGCTGCTCGATCGTTGGCGTTGGTTTTTGGGTAGTGATTGCGTAGCCGCGAATGCCGCGCACCGTGGCCATGCCGGGGCTATTTATCGGTCAGTAAGCCATCTCTGCTGGTGCCGGTGAAAAAGGGCGCCATGGAGAAAGTGGTCGACGCGAAAGGAGGAAATGGTAGACGGGGATCATGGTCGTCGTGGCCATCGTGGGGCCGTTTGACGTAATACAGTCCCGTTCCGCGCATTTTGAACTTCAAATCTGATGCTGCAGCTGACACACATCGTCGCGCATGCGGTGGATCGCCTTATTACTTAATCCATTTCGCTCTTTCCTCGCTCACGGGCTCACATTTTATCTTCTTCCAGCGGAATGGCTGCGACAGTGCCGTCGAGCGAACCCGAACGAGGACGATTGCTTCAAGAAGATGTTCGAAGGGACCTTTCCCTACATTGCCAAAGGTAAAACGTTGTACAGTTGTGTGCAGTGATCGCGAGTTGACTAAAAACCCCGCTGTTGCTTCTCTCCAGGTATTCCAGAGATCGGTGTGCAGCCGTTTGATCCACTGAGGATCGAGTCAATCCAGGTGTCGCGTGGTTCCGGTGGTCTAACGTTGAGTGGTGGCTTCAAGAAGCTTAGCATCAAGGGCCCCTCGAACACGACGGTGCGTCGGGCATCGCTGGACTTTGGCAAGAAGGTGCTGGCGTTCGATCTGGAGATACCGAAGCTGCGGATCGATGCGGTGTACAATCTGAAGGGGAACGTGTTGCTGCTGCCCCTCGTCGGTGATGGTGATGTGACGATGACGTTGAAGAACGTCAAGACGGCGGTGGTGACCAAATTTTCCGTCCGGCCAATGCCTGAGGTAAACTCGCGCGGCCTGCAATCGAATGCAGTTCATCTTATTCCATTGACAACTCCTCTCTATCTCTCACACCCATCTCAGGATGCGATCTTTATCGAGGAGATGAAAGTGACCTTCCTTGTCGGCGGTATGCGCATACATCTGGACAACCTGTTCCAAGGGAATCAAGTGCTGGGCGCCTCGCTCAACCTGTTCCTGAACCAGAACGCCGCCGAAGTGATCGGCGAGCTGCGATCGGATCTCGAGTACGGGCTGGCCGACATCTTCACCGGGCTGTGGAACGAGCTGTTCAACAAGCTTCCGCTGAAGCTGTGGCTGTCCTAGGCAGGCAGAGAGGGGCCCTAAGGGCGCAGCACTGCGCAAGGACACCATTTATCGTGCACCGAGGCGATCGTTATCAGATGGTACAATCCATCCATCGCTGATCGAGTGCGAATGGGAAGAAAGGAAGGTCATCCGCGCTTTGTAAATAGTAGCGATTAAGCGACCTCTTCTTTATCATTGGACCCACCATTGCACGCCGACTTACAAGCGTGACCAAAACATCTTCTTTCCGGTGGAGGAGGAGGAGGATGAGGAGGCGTAGGTAAGGTTTGAATTATAACGATGTTAAGAGACGAAACTACGACCTTAGGATTAGTGAAATGTACATAATATGGATGGAGAAATAAATTAACTTCAGAAAACTATGGAGAGACTTATCTGTAATCTGCATCAAGCTGTGATTAGTAAGATGTGTTGGAATCATGGTATTTTTCTCGCTCTCTTTTCTTTCTTGTCACCTGTTGTTGTCAATTGTAGATTTTTAATGATTTTGTTAGTTCAGCCTCTCGTTCTGGTTCTTTTTTATATCAATTATTTTATACATATGTTGTACAAATATTTTAGATTTATCGAAACAATGCGGACAAAACTACTCAATTGCTTTTGGTAAGTTTAGAGCGGGTTTTCCCAAAATCAACGTTTTTAAAGTCGGTGCCCATCGTACCGTAAAAGCTACTGGACAGAACGATTTGAAATTTTTAACACATAATCTGTACACTTTTTGCCAGGTAGCCCCGTCGAGATATCATTGAAATGTTGTTAACAAATCTTTAAAAATCATGTTTTAGGCAAAATGACAAAAAGCATCACTGTTTCAACTTCAAAAATCTGCCAAAAATCGAAAAATTGGAATATCGACAAAAACTTTCCGGGACTACCTAGATAAACTTATAATCTTTCTAACGAATATCGATATGTATGTTTCAGATGACCCGTCATGTCGCTACGACGGGCACCGTAAAAAGTACCTTGCCACGACATGCCTGCCAAAATTTGATGCCACGTGTTAATTTTTCAATGAATGTTGCTCAAAACAATACCAAATATTCTTCGAAAGTTGTAAATGAATATGCCATTTACTTGAAAAAATAAAATTAAATGGTTACGTCACAAAAAAATCGTCAAAAACGGACCTTTTTTTGGCACAAGCACGATCACTTAAAGGATCAAAATACGAAGGTTATGACAATGTAAACGTTCGGGAAGCATCTGTAATTTCATCTATAATTTTTTTCTTGATGCCCTAGTGAACTTATTAACTTAATTACAACGTTTTCTAAGTATTAAAGTGCTGTTTCCAATCAGATTTATAAAAAAGTGATACCAACACCGAAATGGTAAATAATTCGAGTATCGGGAGCGAGATGGAAAATGTTTTCATCTCTTTCACTCAATTCAAATTTTAACTCCGAAATGTTCGCACGATCGAGTAGTACAACTTCTCGAAAAGGGACAAAATTTCGAGCTCCTCACTAGCGTCCTCGGGGCGGTGAGTGCCTGAAGCTAGATTTGAATCGGCCGTTTCTTCAACCGAAACCAAAACCACAAAAACTTACTGAAACCCTCATGAAAACGCTACAAATGGAGCCATTTTCGAGTTTTTTTTAATACCTTAGAAGTTTCCAAAAACCTAAATTAAGCTAGAATCACTATCAGACAAGCAACCGACCCGGAAAAGATACAACAAGTTAATTCCGATCATTCCTAAAGGTAGAAGGTACGCAAAACCGTCCTAAAGAAAGCATTAATAGTCGAAAACATTCTAGCGATAATAGCTTACCAAACAACATCGACATCGAAGGTATTCTACTGATATAATCAGTAACCACCCTGGAGGACTGTCAACAAGATTTGCATTGTTAGCAGATTAGTGTTCCAGGAGTAAATGCTTCAAATGATATCGCGAATTTATTCAGCGACTACGCTTTTCGCCAATAATTCCTTCCGCATCTCCTCCTCATTCTTGCTGTACCGACCTCCCTCCGTCATCCGAATCGTTTGTTTACCCTACGGTTCTGTTAAGAACGGGCCGCGCATCCATCCTACGTAATCGGACAGCCGACTGTGACGACGATTGCTGCTCGTCATCAACAATGTTCCCCTCGGCCACGCCAACTTGAAGGACAACGGAGCCGTACAACCGGACGGGGGGAGACGACTCCGTTTCCCGTTGCGGTCAGCACTTTAGTAAGGCCGAACCGGGCGTGGTGTCACCGCCGAAGCGGCCAGCACCGTACAAGTACAAGCTGCGACGCGCACCGCGAAACCACTCGACTCTCAACGAGAAGTGAGGTGATGGTGGTGGTTCACTTGTTTGTCAGCAGTCAGCTCGCGCCAGCCAGCCAGCAGCGAAACCAAACATTTGCCTTTAACCGGTCAGCCAGATTTTTGCCTAAACAAATCCAGGCTGTACCACGGCAAAGTGTGAGGTATACGGCGTAATGGACCCCTGAGTACCGAGATCATTCTCAGCGTTAGAATGATAAAAACCTCACCAAACTCTGCCATTTTTCCCTCTTAGAATCCCTCTGCTGAAATACAGTACTGAACGCAACTAGGGAGCACCTTCTATAGTAGGCGTCGCCTAGAGACTAATCCTCTACGAGAATAAACTGTGAGTGCGCTCGCGCTCAAGGACACCAAGGAGCCCCCTCCCACGGAGATGTGGAGGTTTCGCTGGACATCCATCAAAAAGATAAATGCCGGCCTATTCGTGCCACGTCGCTTAACATTGAACTTTATCGATCAGCGTTTGGCATATGCACAATCAGAAAACGTTATTACGGCACTGTCCGCCTTCATCATCACGTCAGATAACTGGGAACACATTAACACCGAAGGTTACGTTCAGCTCGAGTACACTCCGCGTCCGTGCCCGCGCTCTCGCTCTCTCCCGCCACCCCGTTCCAGACAGGGAATCGCAAAAAAAAACCGCAAAAAGCCTGACCGGCGGTGCATTAGCTAGATTGTATCGCCACGTGGCGACATCCCCGAGAACATTTATGCGAGCTCCATCGCATTACAATAAGAACATAAACCTTAACTTTAACCTCATGAACACACGCGTCACGTCGTGACGTTTTGAGAAAGCCTCAAGCATGACCACGGACGCTTCATGCCTTTAAATGCAGATCAAATGCTCGAGGTCCTGTCACCGGTGGCAAATCCTATCAGCGATCCGGCGATTGTGTATGCTAAACGTTGTTGCAAAAAGTGTAACGCCTTGCAACCATCACGCTCACGGTGCGAGGTTGCCGTTAATCAATCGCCGGTCAGCGCGCCCGCGAAATGCTACGCCTCGCCAGCGAGGTCCGCGTGCCGGATGCGCCCGTTGCGCCCGGCGGTTGGATTAAATGGTTGACCTTCTCGCACGCTGTGCTCAGGATTTAGATGTTGCTCTCGTTGACCGGCCCGGGCATGATGTCAAATGGTTGGCTGCCGGAAGATGCTGACTCGATGCTCCTTCTGAACGGAGCAGCAACACGGAAGTCACGGAACTGCGTGACACACACTGGCACGCAGGCACGCGAACCGATATGGTGGCTGCCCTCACGCGGGGATCAATGCGATTCGATTATGATTCCCATTTGTAGAGCGAATTCTAATCATCGATCCTTCGTCACGACGCCGGCGTCCGGTGTTTACATAATTCAAATGAGGCCAGTTGGCATTGGATCGTTCCCCCTCCTTCTCCTCCTTCTCAATCCTCCGGTTGCCTAATGGGTGGTTGTGTTGTTCGCAGTACGGCAATCCAACGCGGTAATAGGTTCGCGGCAGTTGGAAAATGACAAAAAGCATTACCCATTGTGTGCCTGGCGCTTGCTCGGCGCTTACTCTACCTCCTATCAAACGGCTGCCCCAAATTACTTAAACCGCCCTCGGTGTCGGGCCTTTCGGGGCCGTGGGGGCAGGCCTTCTGATGAGCAGCGACCACCGACCGCGAGAGGCAGCGCATTCCACTCGGTCAGCCGCTGTGATTCAGCGTTAGCTGACACAACCGTCAATGCCACGCGCTGCCCTACGTCACGCCACAGCCTTCACACCTTTATCATCAACCTGAATCAGCCATCAGCCAGGAGTGCGCGCGCGCGCGCGCGCATGGAATGCGTGGCTGATGAAAGAAAGAAAATTGTATTAAAAGGGTGGGTTGGAGGGGGCGGCATGGGGTGCTATGCTGAAATGGCCGCTACCTCACTTTCATCAGCGTGATCACGAACCGGGACGACCTTAGAATCAAAGTGTATCAAAGCGCAGGGGCCTTAGATACGACTGATCAGCCGACGGCGACGCCGACATTGTCATGGGACAATGGCAAGGGCATGGCATATCGGGGCGATGTTTGGAGAGTTTTTTTTTTTTTGTTTGGGTAGCGCCACACTTTGCCAATCAATAATGTAGGCAATTCAGGCGGCGCTGACCGGGTGAATGTCACCGCCCAGATGACCTTCTTCGGAGGCACCCGTAGTGCTGCTGCTGATGATATGCTCTTGTTTCAAGGTTTAAGACCTCCGGACCAGTTTGGGCCAGTCCGGTTCGCATCGCGAAGGAGGTTTACGCTAATGTGCAGATCAACTTCCGATATGTGGCGGAGAAGAGGGAAGAAAGGCCTGCAAGAGAGGAAGAAAACTGATAGCCGAATGGCTGCCCAAAAGTCAACCTCGAATCGGAGCGGAATATAATTAACAACGCAAAAAACCGACATCACCTCAAACAGCAGAACACAAAACGGGGTGATCGAGATTCGATCGAAGAAAAAAAGAAGAAGAGTGCCAGGTGCATTGAATTTTAAGTCGCTAAACCTGCAGGCAAGGCAAGGCACTTTGGGAGGAAAACAATCTAGTATCCTCTGCGCTCGCATCGGCTAATGGCATGTCGTGACCAAATTTGGTTAGTTTCATGTGTTTTTTTATGTTCCAACAGCAAACAATATGTTAACCTTTCTTCCATTTTTATTTCATTCAACGGTCTTATCACCTTGCTTGACTTCAATATGTTGTTTCAGATGATTTTTGTAATCATTTTGTAAGAATAGCAAGTATTTACGGTAGGATTCATCAACTACATTTGGTAGCTACTTAGTTTACAATCACGACAACCATTCTAAACATTTGTATTCTGAATTCTAAATATTCTAAACACGTCAAGAACGTTATGGTGAACGAGAAACGAGAGTAAATTCTTGTTCGATTGGATGACGCAACATAACACAGCATAACTTAATAAAGAGACTTCCTTATCTGGTTTAAACACAACACCCGACGCTTGATTTCCCAAAACTTACAAGTTCCTAATAGGAAGACGAATGCTAATCAGTGCTGATGGTGACGCTGATCGGACGCTACCAATTCTGGGACCTTGCGCTCTGCGAAAGAATGCATAAATTAAAAGTAGATCGATGAAGCGCTGGCGATAAAAAAACGAATCTCGTGCCCTTCTGCCCTCGTGCTTCTCCCAATCCCGGCTCATCGGACCCATTTAGATGTGATCGAGCTTGTTACCACACCTGTTGGACTCTGATCGTTCATTTTTTTTTTATTCCGCTCTGTTTAACTCAAACGCATGACACGCTGCTTGATGTTTGCTGCTGATAACGACCAACGCCCTTCAAATGAATTGCTACCGATCAGCGCATATCGCCCTCAATTCGTTATCGTGCTTTATGAAATTCTATTCAACAAACACTGAGCACTACTGAAATCATTTTTCACAGAGGTCTAAAAAAAAATGATTAAGAGATCCTCTGGAGCGCTGGCGTGGCCGCGCAGTTACAGAACAGATTCTGATTCTGTTCACTTTTGAAGACCTAATACTGCTCAATCTTTAACAGGTTCTATTTGAACTGTTTTTGATTAAATTGGAAACACAAAAGATGAAATGCCTATGCAAAAGACTCGCTCAATCGGCTAAGGCCGTCGTTTTTTCTCGTTTACGTTCTTACCGGTCCCGATGACCTTGCACATTGGCCGCGGTTACTGCACTTTCAACCCGGGCTCTACCGTGAGCTCGAACAAAACAGGATACCAATTCGATATTCGACTCCTCCATGAAGTCACCGAATCACCGAAACTGGCCAGTGGCAATGGGGCTGGCGCGTGACAATAACGGACCCCGGTGCGGTGCCGAATGTAAACAACGTCCCCTCAGTAATGAGAAGGACATTATCGTTGGAAGTAATTAAATATTCTGTGGCCGTACAGCGACCAAACATTATCAACACGACGTCGCCGTCAGATTCACCCCCACATGCGATGCAGCTCCATCCGTACTTTCGGATTCCCAAACCGGGTAATGTTTATCCCCGTAAATGCGTATCGTAAACACCCGGGCTCTGCATGTCCTTGGTGGACACTGGATAGGAAAGATCGGTCGAGGGAGGAGACGTTATCGATTTTGTTGGCCGATGGCCTCTCGTCGCTGGATACATTCGCTCATCGCCAGCTCTTCTTAAAAATAGATTCCAATCCGACTGCTGAGGTTCGCACATTCGCTCGATCCACTATACGGTTACGCTCTGGAACATTCTGATCGGTACGAAACATGGCTTAACATTCCACTAAACGGCTCGCGCGTCGCGCTTCCCTGAAGATATTTACATCCCCAATAGGCGTTACAGGAAGCCTTAAGGCGAGCGCCTGCGTCAGCCAGAAAAACGGGTTTTTCCTTGGCAAACTGGCAGACCAGGCTCACCAAACGGCTCAATGCATAACCGGTAAGAACGTATCGTATGGCACAGCACGGTACAGAATTTGAACGATAGCAACCTCCCCCCAAGGAACTGGCATCGAACCGGCTAACAACCGACTGCCTACGCGAACGCCCATTTATTGAACAGCTTCCCCGAAAGGTGAATATTTGGCGACAGCACTAGCCCCCTCCCTGGGAGGGGATTCTACGTCAAGAAGCAGAATGTGCGTCGTTGGCGTCGCCATCGATGCTGCTCTTTGGTGCCATTGTTCACCGGTGATCCGAGTTTCGGTGATCGGGGATCAGGCGCACACTGCGTTGGAGTTGGAGATCAAAGTGCATCCTTCCTTCTCCCCCGCGCTTTCCAGAGAGTGCACGAAAAGCATGGCGGCCCGGTGTGGTCGAGAGTGCGCGCCTTGCAAGCGCGAAACCGTCGAATTGTCTTGCTTGGGAGAGTCACCGCCACCGAGGGTTCGAGGGTTTTGGCCAGCGCATTTAGTGAGCATCATGCGGTCGAAAGTGGTAGAGAGAGAGAGCGGGAGAGAGAGAGAAAGGGTGAGCTCTTATGCGCGCGCGAGAGAGAGAGTGGGGGATGGGGTGGGGGGTTGCGTTATAAAAGCACCGCGACCGGAATGTGGCGCCTCCATTCGTTGTGCGAAGCTGCTGCGGTGCTGTCGGTGCGTATTTTCGCTGCTGTTGTTCTTCTCCGGCTGACTGTGGCCAGGTTCCCACCACCCCCAGTTTTTGGATGTGTTTTGTGTTTCTGTGTGTGCCAGTGTGAATTTTTGGAAGGGTTCCATGGATTGCGGAGGGGGATCGTTCGAACGTTTCTTTCTCGTTTTCGGTGATTTCGGTGATGGCCTTTATCACGCAGACATTAATATTCGTGGCGTCTCTCGATTCGATCGTGCCGCTGCTCGACCTTGTGTGGTTTATCATTCGAAAGTGTCGTGGGGCGAGGTGGAAACGGAGGTGCAGAAAGGAACTGACTGAAGACATCGAACTGGCTCAAGACAGTCGATCGAGAGTGTGGCATAATGGAGAAGGCAAAAAGTGATGCAAAACACCGAAAAAAAAAACATTCCACATCGAATCCAACTCGCTCTCTGTGTGTTTGCGTGTCCGTGCCCGTGCTAATGCGATAAGAACTAATAATGGCGACCGATAGGAGAAGTTCGGGGGACTTGTTTAATAAGCGACGAACTCCTTTATGGCCCCGCATGGAGGCCACAATCTGGAAAACAGTCTCGCTTTCTGTCGAAATGGTGTGTGCGCTAGTATGCGAAAGTACGCGCAGCTTCTTTTGGCGGTGAGATCGCAGCAATCGCTGAACACGAAACTTGAAAGGACAAATAACAGATGCAGAAGAAAAAAGAAAAAAAGAAAAATACGAATCGCGGTCCGGATTACCTGACAGACAGATTGTCAGCCAGCCAGCCAGCCAGCCAGTCAGCTAGCCGGCCCAAAATCGGCCACACACAAGCGGGCCGAGCGGGGCCAAGTGCCATTTACGCCACGGTTCAAGCCACCCCGTTCGAGGCACTGCTGTCGCTGATGCTGCTGCTGCTGCTGCTGCTGCTGTTGCGGTATGATGTGTGTTATCCAACGCTGCGTGCCCATTTGGTTGAAAACCGTTCAGCACACATACAAGCGGGGACGCACACAGCATGCTTTGTGGTGAATCAGACTGGCTGGTATGCTTCGATTGTACCGCGTGCAGCATGCAACGCAACGCAACGGGTCTCTAATCCTCCGAACCGAAAGCGGCCAACTCTCGTTCTATCACCCTCTCCTCCAATGATCGACACCCCTGGCCAGTGTCGCAATCCGGGGTTGACGGTGATGAGGTTTGCGAGAATCGTGTGACATCAGGGATGCGAAACGCAAAATTGAATAACAAACCAAGCGATCGAGCAAGCCAGCGAACTGACCTGCAGCCAACTCTGTCAGTGGCAGCCGGCCCGGGCTATTATATAATTCAATTACTACGCTTACCCCTCACACCGTGTGGCTTCTCAATTTCTCGAGCAAGCGAGCGAGCGAACGAGCGAACGAACGAGAGCCAACGCCGCCGTCACTAAAGAAGCTCCAAGAGGTGCAACCACGGCCACCGCGTTTCACCGGTGGGATGGGACGCGAACGATCGCAAGTCCGTGGTCTCTGCGCCCGTGGTCACCATTTTTCTTAAGCCAGCGGCACAGCCATAAGCCTTTGGCCATTTCTAGTGACTCCATTCCGGAGCGATCCATGAGTAGCAGTAGTAGCACAGTTTGACAGCTGGCACGCGCACGCCAACCCAAAGCACACAGAACCGAGCGACAGGATCGGTCAATCCGTGTGTCCGTGTTTGTTCGTGGTCGTATGTGTGGAGTTTTTCCAACAGAGGCCGGTGTTGTTGTTGTTTGTTGATCTGCGAAGCCGGTTTTTCCTGCTGCCATTGCTGCTGCTGCTGCTGCTACTGCTGCAGACTGGGAGGCCCCCCACCCTTCCTGCGAAATGGGAGCGAACCTCGGCGATCTGCGAACCAGAACTGGGTCACCGAAACCGAAAGGGGTCCATGCGATTCAGTGGTGAGCTGAGAGGCGAGTGAAAAGTGGGAAATTGTTGACCAATAGAGCTCGAATAGACTACTAGGACGGTGATGATGATGATGATGATGATGGTGTGTAATGGCACACTGTGACTGTGGTTAGCTCTACCAGCGGTTGACGTTTTCGCTAGCCAAAAGATTGAGGTTATGGTGACCAAATGGTTTGAGGTTATGGTAAACCAGGCCCGGTTATGGATCCTTTTGTCCAGCAAACAAGCTCTGTACCAGCAAAACGGGCCATTTTCTCCGCACCGCTGCTAAATTCACTTCTACCTCTGAGATCGAGAGATCGTGCTCGATTAAGATTCGCGCGTGTGAGATTGGCAACTCCCCGGAGTCCGGTCCGGTATTTACGCAAGCGCAATAACAATTCCATCCAGAACCGAAGCCCGAGGAGGCGAGTATAGAGGGGTTGATGGTTGGTTAGTTGTTAACATTAACGTCAAATTGTCGACGATCGGTGTGTGCGCATGGGGTCCATTAGCACGTATCGTAGCTCCGGGCAGTATCTGCGCTTCCTTTCGTCGTCGTCGTCGTCGTTCAGGCGTCGATGATGGTTCTCCCTTTGGGGTTGCACTCTCCTCTCTCACTCTCTTTCCTGCTCGATGCCATTACGCCATGCAGTTCGATTACTACCATCGAGGAGCAGGAGGGCGGTTCCAAGCACGATTATAGCTTCGCAACACTTCATATGGCGTCATGTGGCACTGCGCGAGGCGCGTGTTCTAACGCAAACTGACCTTTGCGGGGTTGTTGGGGGTCACAACAGGTAGCTCCGGTGGCCAACTAGGGGCTTATCATGATTACCTATCTATCAGGCCAATACCAGGAAGGCCACGAGAAGTTCTCCATTCGTCCAACCAACGCTGCGACCATCAAACAAAGGTCTCCCCGCCTGTCGCTAGCTAGCAATTTACTTGGGTCTTGCCCGCATGGTCAATCAATCACTGAAGGGAGGGAAGGTGGTTCTAGGCTCCTAGCCTAGTAGTACCACTGGCACACCTTTCGATCGAACAGCACAACCTGTAACTCACCGCTCACGCCCTTAATGATCCTTTGTCTTTGTTCGTGTTTTTTTGTTTGTTTTAGGAACCGGCTGTGAACAGTTTAGCGGTGTCTGTGTGCGCGTGCGTTTGTGTTTGTGAGTGTGATAGTGCACCGTATAATCAAAATCGACCGGAGACGAAGCTACGACGCACACAAACCGGCTTCCGAGGACACTCCCAGGACACTACCACGCGTTACACCGCGATCGTCGTGATCAGGCGCTGGTGCAGGTCGTACGCAGTGTAGTGTCCACTTAGCAAAACAGCATCGTGCGAGTGTGTATTTGTGCGCCACCGAAAACAATGCGCTCGCTGCAGATGTTCGTCCCGGGGGCGCTGCTGGCCTGGAGCTGCCTCATCGTCCTAGCATCGGCCGCCACAGTCTACGAGCGACGTAAGTATCCCTCTTCGACGAGCGGCAAGTGATCGCCCCCGGGGGGGAGTCTGCATCACGTTTTGCATCCTTGGAATCCAATCGGTTTGGTTTTGTGCGCTCGCCACCGCCGAAAAGCCATTCCTTGAGTGAATTTAAATTTTTAATTTTTTAACACCTTGACACCGGCCTCTTAAGTCCTCGCCGTGTGGCGTGTTTGAGGCGTTCGGGGGTTTGCCAACTTGGTGGTTGCACCAAGGTTAGCCAAACCAATTGACCCGCGGGTGGTGGCGGCAGCGGCGATGGTGATCGCTCTTCAAACATCGGTGCTGAGAGGCTGGAGCCGTTGAGCGAGCACGCATGCGAGTGTTGCTTCACACCTTTCTGGCACGAAGCTGCTGGCCAGCGACACCAGGGCCCCGAACTGACGCCACGATCCGCGACCTTCAGCGCTTCCTACGGCGTGCCATCGGCCAAATGTTTTGTTTAAATATTGTCCAATCATACGGAGCTCCCGGTGCAGGGAGGGAACTTTCGTTTAAACAGCTTTTTGGGCCTTTTTCTTCTTTTACTTCTGTCATCCAGCGCCACTCAAGGTATGGTAATGGCACATGGCCAACTAGGAATAAGGACTGCGCATCGTTCCAAATGTCAACCAGGCGTTGGATTCTCCTCTTTCTGACACAAACGGTAACGAAGGAAGCGGTCACGCTTGATCGCCAGTCCGCCAGTGAGGCAATCGGGCAAGTGGCATCGGTTTTTTTTTTGCATTTGCTGCGTGCCGCCACTCCTTTTCCGCACTCTCTGCAGGCCGCCTTTAACGCGGAACCTTAGGTCGCGCAAACGTTTGATTCAACCGCCAGCACAATGCGCCATCATCATTCCATAAGCCCATAAGCACCATTTCCTCGACGGCCGAGTAGCTTTCCGCCACGCCAACAGGCCGGCGAGCTTCGACTTGTTTTGCTGGCCCTTTTTCCCGCTGCCATCACAATTATGCCACCGCCCCCGGGCGGGAGGGTTTTTCCAGTTGCGTTTCGCACCGTGCCCGAACGAGGGGTGTCATCATGTGGGGCGCACCTGCGTGCGCTGCGTGATTGTTGCATCGTATAAGGTCGTGCTGGGTTGGGCTGGGCTCGATGGTTACATCAGGGGTTTTTTTTTCGGGCGGACTGGGCCGACTGCAGCCCACTGGGAGGCGTTTTCGGGAGGATGTTGTTTAGTAGGGTTTTTCGCCCGGCTAATCAACCTCACCCTGGGAGATACTAGACGGATTAAAGGCCGTAAAACTAAAAGGAAATGACCTACAAAGCGAGTGCGAAAGCCCGCACACAAACACCAGGTAACAACAAACAGCAGCCAACTGCGATCTTTGAGCTCACTCTCAGCAGCAAACACGTCGAGGCGAGTTCGTCGTCTGCTCGTGCGTTGAAGTCTTTCGTTCAGGGTATAGGCCTGGTACTGCTGCCGCTGCTGCTGTTGAACGAGAGTAAAAGTGAGAAACCTGATCGTCTCTTCGTCTGCAGCTTAACCAACACGTACCAGCACCACCACCCTGCTAGCCCCTTTTTGGCATGTTGAGAGGTGGTGAGCGCATAATTTTCACCGCTCTTGCGCGCCCGCTCGCACACACCACCCTGTGCGCCGACACGCTGACCTATTTTCAAGCAGCACCAACAGCAGCAGCAGCAGCAGCAGCAACGCTAGCAGTCTCTACAGCACGGAGAGGGATAGAAGATGTTGGCGAAGGATTGGCCCAAGGCAAAAGGAATTCGAGCTTCGCTTCTCCTCGTCTCCTTCTCATCTCTCGCCCGTTTCGTCTCCCTATGGAACCGCCACTGGAGAAGACCGGTGGCCGGTTTTGTGGCTGGCGCCTCGACGATTGCAGACACTATTTACGCCTTTCGCTCGACAGGCACCACGATCGCGGCTGCCTGATCAGCTGATCGTAAAAAAAATGAGGGAGAAGAAGAAGAAGCAGAAAAAATCCCAGCGTCCTTCCCCACCAGTTCCCGGAGTAGGAGCAGCAGCAGCAGCATCCTCTTGCGTTGCGCCAGACAATCGGATTCATGCATGCTGATGCCACATCATATCTACCTCTTGGCGCTTTGGTTTCACCTTCAAAGTGAGATGAGTGGACGACGGAGATGAGATGCGCAGAGATGCTGTCTCTGTGTGTCGCTGTGTGTGTCACATTCGCTGCGATATTGCGTAATATCATGGCCGCTCGTGCGTCGCTCTTGCGCGCGCCCTAAAAAAAAATCTCGTTTCAAGTTCACAAGCTACTAGCTTTCCGTTTTCTTTGCCTTTCTTCGCGCACAGTCGCGGACAGTCGCACGAAAGTGAGGCGCATTGTTTGGCTTAACAATTACGTCGAGCGTCCGCGTGTCTGCTGGCCTCCCTTATCCCGGCTGGCTGCCTGGCTGCACGATCACGATGAACTTGAACTGATGTCACTCAAGCAAAAGCAGATTCATGCTGACCACCAGTCGCTGCAGTGTTATTTATATATGGAACGTAACGTTATTATGCTCAAGTGGGCCACGGGCTCCGGGGCGCGTGTTTACACCTCGTCATGACCTCGAAACCAGGGTGTGTCACGTCCACTCGTGCAGAATGGTCCCAGCAGTGGCTACCGCAATTGTATCGATTCGAGTCGCGGGCACAAGCTCCCGCAATGTCTCACCTTGTGATCAAGAGAGAGAGTGAGAGTGAGATTGCTCATTAGGGACCGCAAACCGTGTACCGTGTGGCCAATCGTTATGAAATGATCGTTGCATTAAGCGGCCTTAGGGCCAGGATGTACACACTCGTGCCGCTCTCACTCTCTCTCTCTCTCTCTCTCTCTCTCTCCATCTTGGAGTCATTTTCGTGTTGCAAACTGTGTCATACTGGGTGTACTACACCCTCCCCCTGTTAAGACCACATCTCGTGCGAACTGATCAATCAGCGCGGACCGTCGCTCGATGAAAAGGAACCCTTAGCGATCCGGCTAGTCAGCAAGCCAGCCAGCGAGCGCAAATTGACAGGAACCTGCCGACTGCGTTTCGAAACTGCGGCAACTCGATTTTGAATGAATCATTCCGGAGTGGAGCGCGGTGTTGCAAGGGACTTTGAGCCGGTTCGCACATGATCCGTCCGGGCGGGTTGTGGAATCGGCAGAAAAACAAAGAAAGAACCCCCCAAAAAACACCGGCCTGCACCGGTACAAGGCCGGCTGATGAAACGCCAGCGCCACTCCGGTCGTTGATTGTTTTGTTATGTTTGTTATTGTTGTTGCTGGAGCTAGAGGCCGCTGGCGGGGGTGAGAAGTGGACACATGTTCCACTATCCGGTACCGTATTCCGACGGCAGAGAGAGGCAGAGACAACCTACCGATCGTTTGTGGCGGCAAACGCTTTCGTTGCGATGTCGGTGTGGACAGGTTTCAGCAGACAAAGGCACAGGACAAGATTGAGTTGCCAGATTGGTTTGGTTTCATTTTGATGTGAGAGATGGATGGAAAACTTTTCTCTCGCTCCCTGAGGCCATGAAATAATGATGGCGATGGGGAAGGAAGGTGAGGACTGACAATTAAGCAAACGACATTGTCTTAGCTAGAACAAGGCGCCACCTGAAACGCCCCATAGGCTACCTCTTGGCACCATAGTGCACCTGCTGACCAAGCAAAGCTGCACACCGCACCCCTCCGCAGGAATCTAGGTCAGTGTATGGTGCTTGGTTCTATTTTATAGCGTCCACACTATGAAAGTTTTGACTTTGAGAAATTGGCAAAACTAAAGAGAGCTGTTATTTCCTTCGTTTTGAAAATCTAAAAAATATTTTGAAATTAGCAATTAAAGGAGATGGCGTTGAATTGTAGCTGCTGGTCTTTCTTTTTAAACATCTAAAGTGTTGGCAAACCGTTTTATTATCGTACGTTGCTAAGAAAACGGGATCCACAACCCGAAATGAACGTATTGGTTCAAAACCAATTGAAGAACCACAAGAAAAAAATGACAACTTAATCTCAAGAACTGTGTCTAGAGCTACGGAACATTTTTCGCCAATATACTAAAGAGTGAACAAGAGGCCCAAGAGCACCGGAGCCCCAGTTACCACGGCCTACATTACGGCCTCGGATCCGATCCGTACCGATCCGTGGCTCAGCTTCTTACCTCAGAACCATTCTACGTGTCTTCTAGGCACGGAGGCTTGGCCTGTGACACTCTGACTGACCAACTCTGTTTTTGGGGCTCACACACCATGGCCTCCGGTTCGCTAGGTCGCTGGCTAGCTGGCCTACGCCTTTTGCGAAATGGTTGTTTGTTTTTAATTGCTGGTGGTACGCAACACGTTTTAGGTTCTGTTGCTGGTGCGTGCTCTCTCCCTGTCTCACTCACACTTGCACTCTCTTTCCAGCGTTGACAAGCGTGAATGCGCTTGGGCGAAGAGGCGAAGGGGAAGCGGACAGTGGCCATGATTAGCACCGACGAAGATCTAGAATGGTGTATCTCTCGCTGTCTTGTGTTTGCCATCGCTTGACGCACCACCACAGCGTGCGTTCCGTGGCGCAATCGGTCGCCGGTCCACCCCGTTCCTCTTTGCCGGTCGCATCGTCTGCAAAATGCTCCTCCGTGAAGGACACCAAAAAGACACCAGAAGGTACACGAGTAGCTGCTGCTGCCGCTGCTACTGGTGCTGGAAGCCATGTTCTCCGGCGGCGGTATCGGGGTTTGGTCATCACGAGGCTGCTCGCGGCGCGGCGCTGATTAGCCGCAATGGCGGTGGACCCTTCTTTGCTCCGAATCCGAGGGCTCCAAACTCCAACTGTTCTCGAACGCTGACCGGTGTGACCATTTTGGCGCGATCGTGCGCCCACCGCGCTTGCGTGCAATCCTTATTCGCGATCTCACGCGGTCACCTCCGCCGGTTCTGCAAAAAAAAACCTCTCGCGCCAGGTTACCCGATTAGCAGCTTTCGAGGCCAAAGCGCGAGGAGCGCGGATCGTGGATTTCGAAAAGAGTGCTTCGTGCCTTCGTGCATCTCGGCCACAATGTGCCCCTAGCAGCGTCTGTCAGTGGCTATCAGTGTTAGAGAAGAAAGAAGAATAATTAGAATTTCGTTTACTATCCGTGGCCACCAATTGGTCACCGAGCTAGG
>NC_064877.1:10715000-10750000 GCF_943734665.1 Anopheles aquasalis
TCCCGTTGCGATGGAATCGGCATGCGAATGAACTATCCCCGCATGGCCGTGGTTCTTTCTTTTATTTATTTATTTTTTTTTTGGGGGGGGAAGCGGACCCTGGACGGCCAGAAAGCATGACAACCATTTGGTAGGATGTTGCATCATCTTCTGAGTTATTGGCCTGCCATTGAGACGCGAATTGGGCGCGTTCTGTTGCTGGGAGTCGCGTGTCCCGTTCGCATGATGTGCAACAATATCAGCTTGTCGGGGGGACGGGCGGGGGTGCATCGTTGCAGTATCAGCTACAACCGTAAACAACGTCTGCTCGAAGTAATGTGATATGCTCTAAAGGGACATCGGCATTTACAAAGCCGATGCTCGGACCCTAGTTGAGTGCGATAGGAATGAAACACACCCCGTTGACCCACGATTAGTATAATTAATTGGAAAATTCTTGAACGCCGGACTAATTTGCTTTCCGATTGTTCCCACGATGATGAAACGATACGACTCCCGGTCATGACTCACGCGTCTCTATCCGTCTATCTCATAGCTCATAGAGCTGGAGTCGCGTGGCGTACCTTATCCGCATCTTTCACCCCTTATCAGGCTACCCACTGCGTTCTAGTTCGATTTGTTTTATTTTTAGCTAATCGTCGGTCATCCTACGGTGCATCTTCGGCTGATAATAGCCAGTGGTTTGTTTGGATCTTTTGTTGCTGCCTCTTCTTCTTCTAATGTTGCTTCCGAAATCCCGAATCCATTGCACCACGAGCGCCTTGCAATCACTGCCTGCCGCCAACGTTTACCGCAGCATCCAACCATCGACGACGAGCCACGTCTCAGCTTTCAGCGGCCTCCTACCGCTTACCTCCGGGTACACATTTCATTCCCGGGTACACCGCGTTTGCGTTGGTGTTGTGGTTGATGATAACCAAGACCAGAACGACGATGATCACCACAGCGAGTTACTTCTGCTGAGCCACGAAGGCAGGCAAAAATCGAACTGGCTGTGCCAGTGTGTGCGTTGATAGTAGTGAACCAGTGGCGCGCCAAGTAATCGACGAGCGCACCTATGAGTGAGTACCGCACCGCACGGACCGCGGGAACATCTTCCTTGGGATGATCCGCCGATCGTCAGTCCATCGTCAACAGCGAACAGCGAACGTGCCACTCCACACCAGACGGTCGGTGGGCTCCCTTACCATCATCAGCTCCTCTCACAACGCTCGGTCCCGGTGGTAGTACACAACCGATACTGTCTCGCCCTAGCCAGCAGCCAGCATCAGCAGTAGCAGCAACAAGAACAGTGCTCCGTGTTCCGTGTTCCGCGTTTTGTTGCTCGTCAGCCATCCAAGTGTTGTGCAAAATGCTGCACCAGCGACCTCCGACATTGCGTTACCATCAGCGGTAGGCGAAGGGCAGCCGATTGCGGACCGGAGTGTCGCCATCCTCTGCAACCATCCGAGGGATACGTGATACACGAGATTGTGCGTTGCCGACACCCACAGTCAGCGTTTTCTTCTTTGTGCAGCTCGAGAACCCGAGCTCAAACCTGGACCTGGACCGGGACCGGGATCAAACAGGTCATCAGGCAAGGAAGACCGTATCGCGCGGGGTGCGATTGATTGGCCACTTTGGTTTCGAGATTCCATCGCCGAGAGAAAATAAGTAATAATAAGCGCCGTACTGCGACCAAAGTGAACCATCCTGGTGTCCTTTTCGGTGGTGTTGATGCGCTGAAGTACACAGCCGGTAGCTAGTGTGTGAGTGAGCCTGTTTTAGAGTGTTCGCTGTGTGTTTGTTTTATCGGATTTTAGCCCGGTGTGCGCTTCCCAAAAAACGATCCTTTCATCAAAGTGTTTCGTTTCCCTGTGTGGAGTGTTTTAGTGAGAGAGCGCGCTGGTGCGACCGAAGATTCGACGTACCTAGCATACGTGAAAGCTGATCACCTTTCGAGTGCAGAACGCAGCAAGGCAGCTATCAGCAGACCGTTTGCTTGCTATCTCTTGGTGCAGTCCGCATCCCGCCGCATCGCCCAGCGACGGCACAAAGGACGGCGCCCAGCGGCACCGAGAAGACCAGCCAAGACAGGAACGGCATATCGACGACGAGCTTATCGGACGAGCACCGCAAGGAATCGGCGACGACCCTACGATGGCACTGGATTTCACACGCCGCCAGTGGCTGACACTGATGATTATGGGGCTGGCCGATTTCTGCAATGCCATCTGTGTCAGCTTACAGGCACCGTTCTTCCCCAACGAGGTACGCACCATTTAGGGCCGCTAGAAATGAAGAATCTTTGTGAAAATCTAAAACCGTTTTCCATCGGACTGCTTACCTAACGTCCAGTTCGGTCACTAACGACTAGCGAAACATTTCTGTTCATAGTTTACTTCGATTACCGGATTGCATTCTGAGAGGAGTAGCTGTCAGACGATGCTTACTCGATGCAGCTCGATTGGGGCCCAGTGGTAAATTTGATTTAAATTATTTCGGCTTGAAATTAATCAGATTGAATAACCTCCAATAACCATGGAGGTCCTGGGCTGGAGCTCTGAAGTTCATACTTATCAGTAGAAGTAGCGATCGGAAGCGAAAAAAGCGATTCTCGACCAGCGTGCGCCCCATTGAAGCACTCAGAGCTCGTATCAGCGAACCGTCTCGTGCCCGTCGCGGCTCTAGTTGCCGTCTTTGTCGTTGGCGATGGCGATGAAAGTGGAAGTCAAATTAAGCCAATCTTTTAGGAAAAATGATAAACAAACGATGGAATGTGATTCATCGGCCTCGACGGCCCCACCAACCGCTCCGTGCCGATGAATCATGCGTTCGTTCTCCGCCACGGAGAGTGTGCCATCGCCCGGGAGTCGAACCCGTATCGGTCGGACTTGTTTGGCTCAAGCGATCGGTGGCGCCTACGGGAGTCAGGTTTCGCGTCTCTCTCGAATGTCACTCCGAATGCGCGTTATCTAACACAGACCGATACCGGTGCTGCTGCTGCTGCTGCTACTGTGGTGACCTACCGCACTCGATTTGATCCCATTTTCCCTTTCTTCCCTTCCCTTCCCGTCCACAGGCTGAATCGAAAGGAGCGACCGCGACGGAGTACGGGCTAGTGTTTGGCATCTTCGAGCTGGTCGTGTTCATCATCTCGCCCCTCTACGGCCAGTACATCAACCGGATCGGGCCGAAAGTATTATTCAACAGTGGCATCTTCACGACGGGCACCTCCGCCATACTGTTCGGTCTGCTGGACCGTGTACCCGGCCACGTACCCTTCATTACGCTCGCGTTCGTCATACGCATCGTCGAGGCGCTCGGTAATGCGGCCTTCCTGACCGCGTCCTTTGCCATCATTGCCAAGGAGTTCCCAAACAATGTGGCCACCACGTTCGCCTCGCTCGAGACGTGCTTCGGTTTGGGCCTTATCGTGGGTCCGATGGTGGGCGGTGCGCTGTACAGTGTGGGTGGTTACTATCTGCCGTTCGTCGTCCTTGGATCGGCCCTGTTCATCACGGCCATCCTAACGCTCTGCATTCTACCGAAACACCCGAACGATCCGACACAAAATCTGGAAAAGTCCGCCTCGCTGCTGACTGTGCTCAAGATTCCCGGTGTCGTCGTGTGTACGCTGGCCATCTGCGCCACGAGTGCTTCGATCGGATTCCTAAGCGCAACCATGGAACCGCATCTGCGTCAGTTCGATCTTTCGCCGATACTGCTGGGTAAGTGTCCGGTTCCGTTCCGGAGCATCGAAGCTTCCTTTCGCGTTGCACCAGTTACACGTTCCGTACGATTTCCCGCAGGTGTCGTGTTCGTCATTAACGGTGGAGTTTACGCTTTGACGGCTCCGGTCTGGGGCTGGAGCGTCGATAAGTTCCTCAACCCGAAAATCGTCTCCTCCGTCGGTTGCTTCCTGGTTGTCGGTGGGTTCTGCATGGTTGGACCAGCTTCATTCATTCCGCTGGAAACGTGAGTACGCGCTAGCACGCAATGCTGCTGCTGCTGCTGCTTATGACATTCGCTTCTCTCTAACACGCTCTCTTCGCGCTGCCCTTTGCATTCCCCCCCATCCCCCTTAGAACACTAACCTACGTGATAGTTGGACTGGTGCTACATGGCCTCGGGATTGCAGCGGTGCTCGTCTCCAGCTTCACTGACGCACTGAACACATCGATGTACGTAATAGTAATCCATCGCATCACGGTCAAACGATGGCACTAAGCACCACCATCATCTTCCACATTGCAGCAAAAAGGGTTTACCGGACAGTATCGAAACGTACGGGCTCATCTCCGGACTCTGGACCTCCACGTTCGCCTTCGGAGCCTTCGTCGGACCGTCCGTCAGTGGGTTCCTGTTCGATGCGATCGGTTTCCGTGCCTCGACACTGTTCATCATCGGTCTGCAGCTGGTCGTGGGCACGATCACCATTCTGTTCCTCTTCTTCGAACGCTCGCCGGCACCTTACAAGGAACTTTCCTCCGTTGAGTCACTGGTGAAACCCACGACGGGCCCGCAGGACGGCGATTCGCACAACGACACCACCGCCAGCCGTACCAGCAGTCTTGACATCACGTACCGCGGGTAAGTACCGGGTATCGACGTCATATCGGCGGCGATATTGTTATTTCTTGCGAAACGCGCATTGCGCCATTCTAATGCCGCCCTTCCTTTCCTTTTCGATTGATTTCCCTTCCCCCGTTCTTCTCCCTAGCAGCAAGGCAGGATTCTCGGGCAGCCAGAGTTCGCTCATCGGTTCCTGGCGTCCCTCGGTAAACAATCTTCTAATCAGCAACAGCTATCAAAGCAAACAAGGACACTGGGCGCGCTCCGTGACCGAGTAAGTGACCCCCCCCCCCCCCCCTCCTCGTAATCGAGCAGCTGTCGCGTGCTCTCGGGTGCGGGCTCTCCTTGAACCGGCTCCATATCATGCCTCCCATTAACCCCTTCCTGACAGTAAGTCAGAGATGAGTTGCCGATTGTTGACGCCCGACCGTTCTCCTTCTTCTCCACCGATTAGACTCGAGGCAAACCAAGGCACGCAATACGGTACGCACTATGGGAGCTTCGATGCGAGACCGGGCTACCACGATACGATGGCATAGTGCCCCCGGCCCACACCACCCCCCTAAACGTGGCCAACGGATCGGTATTTTTTTCTTCTTCACGCTCGCTCGCTCGCTCACTCAGCGCACTCTAAGGAACCTGCCAAAAGACAACCAGCTTAACTAGTTGTAACTCTACCTCCTAAGTATCAACCGCGCAGCAACAGGATTCCGAGGGTGGGGGAAGACCGTTTTGACGTGACGTGAATACTCGAATATGGCAGCTTTGGATTGCGCGGTCTTCCTTTAGCGTCGTGCGGCGAAACGGAGCGCGTTCCTTGGCAGCGTTGATAACGACCATCATCTTTCCCCTGTCCCCCGTGTGGTTTCCACCCGCAGACAGACAGACTGTTCGCTGGCTAACGGTGTGCCATCGAAGCGGACGGCAGCAGGAGGGAACGATAGCAAAGATGTAGTGTAGCCCACAAGAACGTATCCTAGTCGGTGGTTCAGTTCCATGACACACATTCCATGATGCCCGTTGATTAATGCGCACTATATTCAAGTGTTTCCCCCTTTTTTGGATCGATCCCTTCCCCCGAAAAAAAAACCTCCCGCAACAACAAAAGCATACCGACCGCGCGATCTTCAAACATTCCTCCGTGCCATGCCGATAGAGTCCAACCATCACTTGGGCCGATAACTACCGATAGGCACCTGTCTGTCAGACGCTGCACCAACAGACGATGGCACCATCCTCGTGACCAATAGAGCCAGCAGCGACCGCAGCAGCAGCAGCATCAGGAGGTCGAAGCGCGTAGCGGTCCAGCGTTATATGTGTGTGATGTTGATAAGTTTTGTTCGCTCAAATGAGAGTATGTTAGATAAGGGCAGTAAGACGTGTGCAAACACTGGAGGAAAGTGGAAAATAAAATATTGTATTTATAATCAAAACCGAGACGACCGAGACTTCCAGTGGCAGTTGTAGGCGACGGCGATTTGTTGTCGTAGCACCGGGCCGAAGGCACATTGTCTACCGGTACGGCATGATAGTGGGTCGCGCTGCGTTCGAGACGCATCTGTTCCGATGCAAACCTGGCCGATGGCGTTGCACTTGCAGCAACCGCGTGGTCTCACCATTACCGCACTGTGCGAACTGTTTGTCAACGGGCAATAAAGATGATACGCAGCATTCATTCATCCCTTTTCAGCAGATTAAGGTAACTCTCATCGCGGTGTAAGCTGCTGCGTAGAACGGGATTGATAAGATTCCATTGTTCTCGTGGAAGGAACGGGCTATGGGCTTTACAATCAGTTCTTACGTACGTTAAAGGAGCGGTGAGGATTCAATTTTACTTTCATTTCTTTCTTTCAATTGAGTTCTTTTTTTAACGCTCCGGTGATCGATTCGAAGCGTACTGTTGCTGTTAAACACTATAAAGGAGTACGATCACGATGCAAATTTCAAGGCCACAGCTTAAAAATAGACTATCAAGTGTCAACATTTTACTGAAAATGTTCATCCGATTATAGAAGGTTTTGAACACCACAAATAAATCGTTCTTTTTCATTGGCCTTTGCTAAAGCAAACACATCGCTCTACTTACTTGAAGAATGAGCACTATGCGTAAAATATGTATTCCACAGAGATTTTACAACAAAACAGCCAAAAGCACGCCAAGCAATTACTTTAACTATAACTAAACTATTACACTTTCTTATGAAACATTTTACAACAGCGAATTTTTGTGAAATTATCTCACACCAGTACCAAACGTTCCAGTAAAAAAAACGCATGTTAAGAAGAGATGGATGAACTAGCATACCGTAGCTGTATTTCCATTTTCATTAAATAATAAAACAAGTAACCTAGCCACTAAACGGCTAATCGCCACGAAAAGAAAACGAAACGTGACTCCGAGAGATGGTTTTGGTTTGACTTTTTAAACCATCCGGTGCTGCCACCTAGTTGTCAACAGCTTTTTATGCTTTCCACGGCGACTTGAACGAAAGGCGATCGACGAACCCTCGGCGAACAACCGGGCCCGAATATGTTGGACGAAACCGTCAGGTCGAGCGATTTGAAAGCGCAAGTGGCGACGAACCGGCCACCGACTGCTCCACCTTTTCCGCGTTCACGCAAACGAACACCAATAATGCCGGCAGACAAGCAGACAGACAGACAGACAGACAGACGAGCGGTCGGGCAGATAGAGCCCCTTTCCGAGATGACGATCGTGCTCACTTCGGCTCGGCTACAGTTTGATTCGCGAACGAAGCCCCCCGTCAAGGGTTAGTGGCACCGGTGATCGTCGTCGCCGCGTTTTCGGCGCACAGGCAGCCAGTAAGATCGCGCTCGCAACGTTGTGGTTGCGTTTTGGGGGAGCCCAGTTGAAGTTGAGAGCTCGAGGCGCACGCACCGGTGTACGAGTGCAAAAAAAAGGGGACGCCATCATAGGTACGGTGTGGTGAATAGCTGGTGGAGAAGGTGGTGGCGAGACACAAGAGGTCGCACAACCAACCGGTTCCTTTCGGGGCCTGCTGCAGACACTTCCATCGCGCAGACTCCCCGGGCCGTAGACCTCTCGGTCGGTCGGTGAGGGTCGATTTGAAGAAAAATCCGCGAAAGGTTACCACCGCGATTCGTGCGGTCACGCTGTCGAGTTAGGGGCCGGGGAAGGAGAACGGAATAAGGCAACATTGCGTGAAGTACATTGAAGTCATTGCAGAAATGTGAGTGTGTGTCAAGTGTCAAGCGCGGTCGCGGCCAAGACGTTCCAATATTTGTCCGATCGATTTGCGGCGCTCGTTCGCTCGGTGGTTCGGTGTCTTGCGTCCACGGCGATCACGGGACTGAAGTGCTTCACCAGCTACGGTCTGGTCCCATTAGTGTGCAAGTGTTAAAACGAGAACCGGAACGTTTTCCGTTTGGAAATACAAACTAGTGCGTCACTTTCTTTTGCGAATCCAGCAAACCAGCAGCAGCCACAAGAGAGGACACGATTTGTGGATCATTTCGTGGCATCTTTGCGCGTGTCACCTTCATTAAAGCGCATTCCTTCGATGCTTCCTGGCTCGATTTTATCTCGTCTCTGATAGCTCCTGATCCTATAATTAGCGAAATTCCCCCAAAAAAGAAAGAAGGCGGCCAACAATACTTCAATCTAACGGTCGCGCGACGCCAAACTTGCTTTAGTCACGAATCATTGGTCGCTGACGGTTTTTCGAGGGCGACCTGCTGCTGCCGGGGGTTCTTTCTTGAATCTCCCTCCCCCTTGGTATTTGCAAGCTTCTCTCGTGGTTTCGTTCGTTCGTTCGTTCGTTCGTTGCCATTTCACGCCTTTTCCGCGCCGCGCCGAATCGCGCAGCATTTGCGCGACGTTCACATTCTCCTCTTTGGTTGTGTGCTTCGGCTGCTGCTGATTCTTCTTCTTCTCCTGCTGGTCGTGGTTGCAGTGGTTCGCGATTCGCGAGAAGTTCTGCGCACCAACACACATACCAGGGGCCACAAAGAGGTCCAGCATTCACTCCACGGAGCCACAGCATCCACGGCAGCCTCAGGCCAGGCTAGGCGGTTGTTGGCGGCCAGATGATAATTGTTTGTTGAAACATAAACGACCGGCGCAGAATTGTGGCCATCATTGGAATTGAGTTTATGGCTTTTGGCGGATGGATTTTTGGCCGCACGAAATGATTGAATATTTGAACTCGTCGTTCACCGAAGCTTATCTCGAAAGGAATGTCGCACTTAACTTCATTATTCTCTCCCTCTCTTATCCACAATCCCCCCATTAACAGATGCGTTCAATGAAGCATCCGTGCAAATTAATGTAAAGTGCAGTGCAGTGTATGAACCCAGCGATCGCATTGTGTACTATCGGTGAAGCTTAAAGGATAAACGACAATCTGAGGGAGCGACGGTAAGTCTATCTACTGTAGCAATTAGTCATACGCAGGAGAAGGCTTTTTTTTTTAGGAAAATACAAGCGAACGGACGCCCCAAATTCCACGCAACTAGGTCGTGAACGAACATAAACCTCAAATATGGCGGTTTGACAAATGCACATACCGGCCTTGCTCGTAAAACAGATTAAATCGGCTGGAGGCAGCCACTGGCTGGACAGGACAGGACAGGAGGACAGTACGCCCGGCTCACACGAGTGTGACTCACTCGAAGGCGGTTGCGCGCACATTCGAAAGGAACTCTCGGTTTATGGTCCTTTCCAGTCCGTGCGTCGGTCTGGTGTGCACCACAGCAGCTATCGAGTGCCAACCGACACCCATTGCCCATTAGTCAAATGCCGATAGGCCTAGGCCGTTTTGGCCTAGAGCAAAGGTGATCGCATTCGCATTAATGCTCGCTCCCTGCACTGGCATTTGTCTCGCCTTATTGGAACACGAACTGTGAGACAGACTTCCGAGCTCAGCCTGTAAACAGCATTACGTTTTTAGTTCCGTTTCTCGTTTTGTTTTGCTGCTTCTTTCTCACCAACCTGGCACAAACGGAGGATGGACTAATTGAACACGACATCCGATCCATTTCTGAATCGTTTCGGACCCGATTCGATCGACCATCATCCCAGAGCACAGAGCTCCCCGTCGGAGTCGGAGATTCAAACAATCGCGCCCACTTTCGCGCATTTCACGCGCTTCATCTTCACTCCATCTCCATCAGCGTTGCATAACCAGCGTGGACCCGGCACTTTCTCCAGGAATCCACGGGAATCGATCGAAACGATCCGGTGATCCGCATCCGGTGCATCGGGCTGCAACGTAAACAGACTCTCGGTCCTCGGGCCCTCACAAAAGGTAAATCACTCAGCCTGACAAAGTGATCTGGAGCAGAGAGTGGGCCATCTTGGGCGCCATTCCGAAGCAACAAAGTTCCCTTTCGCAACCGAGGGCACGTGTTTCACTGTCTCTGTGTGTGGTCCGTCCTCAAGATGTGCTCATCTTCCGCTTGTAGTGCAACAAGAGAGTGTCTGATCTGATGGTGCTGACCTAGTGCACCGCACCGTTACGCGGTATGTGTAAAGCCGTAGCCGTTGTTACGTAGTGAGGTAGTTAGTGAGCTTCTTCTTGCTAGCTAAGTACCTCGTGGGAGAATGTGTCTCTGAAGGCGAGCCATCGGATTCGGATGACACCAGGGAGTTGGTCTTTTCTTTTCTTTTTTGGCCAAGCTCCAGCCAGCAGCCTGCAATAGGTTGAGAAGTGATGCATTATTTATGCGGCCCAACCTGACACCAACAACGACAACTCGAGCCAGTGAACCACGGCAACCACATGGCACACACAATACGCGTGGCGTGGCCAACACTTTTTGGAAGATTGTTTTCGTATTCGGCGTGTTGAAAGCACCTGAAAAAGCGGACCCCAAATATCAACCCGAATCAAATACCGCGACCGACGGCTGTTGCTCCTGCCCTTGAACCGGCTGCTCAATGTTCCGTGTTCCGAACGCCCATGTCGCCTTTGGTGAACGGTCTCGGTTGCTCACGGTTGCGATCATCGAGCGGCGAGTAATCGTTGCGTGTTGTGACAGATCGTCCGGGCGGGTGCTTCTTCGTTGTTTCAAAGCGTTGCCAAAACTCCCAAATACCGATTGAGCAAACCAAACGTGCACGGGCACGAGTAGCATCATTGCAATCGTTGAGCTCGCTACCGTTTCGGTGACACCGAGCACTGTCACAATCACAACTGCTGAACCCAACAGATGCCCTCTCCAAGTCCCAGTAACCAGCGGATCTTCGACCTTGTCGGTCGTGAATGCAGCTTCCTGGTGCGCGTTTCATCCGAGATCAGCGGGGCGTGCAGGAGATCCGATGCGTGACATGCCGGTCCGGCGATCGGTCAGATGGTCATTTCCTCATAAGCCAGCGAGCGCGATCAGTGATCAACAATCGATCGCATGACAAACAATAACATCCCGTGTGTCCACAAACAAAAAAAAAATAGACACACATCCATCACATTCGCTATGCGGAATATGATCAACAGGTCGGAGCAGCAAGCAGAGCCGTATCCGGCTCATCATATGTGACAGTTCGAGTTCCGGGGGTTTTTGTTTTTGTTAGGTTCCAATTTTCCACCTTGAAAGGTGAAGCCAATAATTAAGCCAGCGGTCATTAATAGGGGGCGAGTGTCAGTCACTCAAGAACGCGCTCACGTGCGCCATCTTATTAGGTTCCGTCTGCCAGTGGTGGCGGAGAGGAAAAGCAAACATAACCTCCAGCGAAGGGACTTCTGAGGTTCCGCGTCTCTTCCGCGAGATTAAAAACAAAATCTTCGTGATTCGCGTGCGTCCAGTGCGTGCGTGCGCGTGCTTGCGAACCGTTGTTGCGTGCGTGATTTGAGCCAAAAATTTGAAAGGCACTTTACGTGACAGTTCCGCGAGAGCAGCGGTCAGCACGCAATTGAATCTTTCTGTCACTGCTCTGAACTTCATCTGATGCGCCATTGGCCACAACGAGAGCACACGGAAGCACGCTCCGCTTTGCTGGGCTACCGGTGATGCGGATAAGGAAAGTGGACACTGGAACTATTCCACTATTCCGCTCGCCCGGTTATCACACACTTACCCAGTCTCATCCGGCATCACGAATTCGTCTGATGGATGATCATTACTTAGCCAAACATGACCCGGGGGGAGGGCGGGTGCGAGTGGTACGGTCCTAGCAAGCAGGTAATGCCCTTCTATCGCGCATTGCACCGTGCTCATTACGAGGGCCGCTAATTAATTACGCGGATGTGTGCTCGGTTGTGTTGGACCAGCATCGACGATGAGTGATGGGCTGTGGAGTGGATGGTTGGAAAAAATCACAAATTACCATTTCTTCTGCACCTCGCCGTGGCCATCTGTAGCGTATTTCCGCGTGAATTAAACCAGCCATCGACAGCATGGCAAGGACATCATCATCAGGAGCAGCAGCAGCAGTAACAACATCATCATCATTTGCCAAAAAAGTGTCAATCGCTGGGCGCATCGACCCGTTCCCGGAATGTCTCCGGACTCCATTTTGTCACTCAAACACACTCTCTTTACAATCCACGTCGCGTGTATGTGTGTCTGTCGACGTCACCGGAGAGCCGGCCGGCGACAGTGGAAAGCGAAAGTTTGGTTTCATCTCATCCTCCAGCCACATGTTCCAGCCTAGGCGCAGGCCTTCTCTTCTCTTCTCTTGCGTCGTGACGCGACGTCCTGACGTGACGTGAAAGTGCGACTTTCGAGAGCGAGAAAGGGTGCGGGATCCGGGCGACCGAACCGAAAAGTGCAACATTTCCCTCCCATGCTCCCGAGCGACCGCAGCCAGCCATCTCGATATCGATGCAGCATCCGAAATCCGGTATCGCCGCGGTTCCTCGCTCCGGACATAATCCGTGCAGCGATGCAGACAGCCCGCCCGGCCTGTAAGCTGACACTGGGCGTGAGCCCTTTGGGTGTTTGACGAAATTGGAACCTTTGTCGAGTTGGATTGGATTGGCTATGGATATGAGCTGCTGCTGCTCCTCCACCTGTTGTGTTGGAATGGAATTTCGCTTTTTTTGTCGATTGTTTATGTAAACCAAACCTCGGGCGGACTCATTATCGTTGGTGGACGGCGGCGGTTTGTAAGCTTGCCAGGGTTTGTCTGTTAAACAATTAAAGAGAGCGAGAGAAAAGCGGGAATGGTACCGACCGATCGAAAGGAAAGTTTTTCCCTCCCCTTTCTTATCTCATGTCACCGCACCGCATGAGCTTCTGTACGTTGCGGAGGTTGCGCCCTTGACCACACCAAACCGAAAGCGAAAGTTCCGGAGAAGTTCGGGGAAGACGAAATTCCGGTACTTGCGTCCAGTGTCCGGGAGTCCACGGCAATCAAATTGCTCATTAACTGGTTTCCAGCGTTGCATCCCCGTTTTATGTTCCTCTCAAAATGAAGCTATAGCTCGGAACTAAAGTATGGAACCGTCTGGAAGCATTTGAAAGATCACCTCAGGAATCCAATCCAAGAATTACATTCGAAACTCTGCAAACATAAAAGAATAATTAGAAATCCGATAAAACAAACGAAACTTCGAGATCACTGTGTGTATTTTTGAGTGTCTGTCTGTGTGCACTGATCTCGAAACCAACACAGAAATCCCCCCGCGGGCGGCTATCGTGCACTCGTAGGAGATGAGGAAATGCTTCCAATAGCCTCCGGCCACCAAAGTGCTTGCTCGCAGGGCCACAATTTCATTTTCAACTCCAACGTACCAATCCAACCACCACCTGAGGCAACGAGAGCGAGCGTCGAACAGAAGTTGAGACCACCGGTTTGGGGTTGGCCCATATATGCCGGAGTACGGAGCAGATATCCCCCACCCCTCCGGCGGGCAGACTTGGCACACATTTGCACCCCCTTGCATTGCGATACTCCAGGCAGGCAGCCGCTCACAGGACCAGGTGACTTCTCGTTTGGGGTTTCACTCTCGGTACCTCGGGAGCCCCCGGGTCACCCCACGGCTTTTCCTCTCTTTCGCTCTCTACATTGCGCTCTGTGTGCCAGGTTCGATCGAGCTCGCAAGATTAAACATCGTTGCCGCTGCGTTAAAAAGCGTTAATAAACGTCCTTCAAGTACGGTCCGGCAGGTTGGTGTGCCGTCGAGTGGACAAGGGGTTGTGGTGGTGGTAGCGGAACGGTTAAATTCAATTACGACGGCGCGCTCGTGCTGCACAGAGTCACCGTTGAGTCGACTTCAAGTCGACGAAGCATTAATGTCACTTGCTTGAATGTCGTGGAGTGTTCAATCGACGAGCTGAGTAGGCTGAGGATATGTGTCTCTGTATGTGTGCTAGTGAGCAAGCATACTCTGATGCTGCTGTTCAATCGATCGTTCGAACTGACTGCAATTGCTCGAAGCTGTTGCGCCACAAGAGCAGAAAAAAAAACACAAAATGCATTATTGATCGTGCAGATGATGATGATCGCACTGATGATGATCGTCCCTGAATCCACGCGCGTTGTCAATGCAAATCTGCATACCTACCGAACCGACCTCCGGTGGGGAGGAATGTTGCAATTATGTCAACCACCATCGATGCCATCGCCGCCATGGACAAAATAGCGAATGCGAAGACCCTTCACGGTGCAGGAGGGTCGCTCTCGAATTCCTCCCCTGTTCCGCTCTCTCTCTCTCTCTGTCTCCTCGCTGCAAAAATCTCGCAAAAGGCGATCAATTGCTGCCGACATAAATAAATCATTCCCAGCGTGAGGCCATATCGCAGGCGCATGGTTGGGAGGAGAGGGGAAAGGAAGGTCTTTGACACGGGGACAAAGCATTACACCATCCGCTCGCTCTCAACGGTCCGTCTGGCCAGGCCGGATTGATCGATGAGCTCAATGCGGGCACGCTGTCGATCTGCTCTCACTTTTTATTGATCTGCTTGCTTGCTAAACGCATCCTGCAGCGCATCCTGCCTGCGGAGTGAAACGCTCGTTGACCACGGGTAAACGAAACCTCACCTCTAATGTTGATGTTACAACGTCCCGGGATCGTATTAAAGTCGAACGCACCCGCTGTTACGACGGGCACAATGTTTAACCCTGGTGTCTCTAATCACCACGTACCGTCAGCCAGTGTCGGTCGGTGGAACGCGCTCCGATCTGCATCTCATTTATCTTCGCCAAGCCAAGCCACTTGCGCTTTCCTCGCTTTTCCTCGCCGTCGGCCACACACTGCAGCAGCACCGATGGCGATGGCGATGGCGTGGAGCCGGACAGCAAACCATTGCGTAGTGTTTTGAAATTCAGAAAAACAACAACTGCTCCCCTGTCCCCTTGGCATCGGCATCGTCGCCATCGTCGACCTTCCCAAAGTCGTGTATCAACCGTGCGCGATCACTTTCAAAACGAGTTAACCGCGGGGGCTGTTAAGCTGGAGGCGACACGGAGCTCGGTTGACCGCTCGCTCTCTCGCTCCCGCTTGGACAAGTGTCTGAGCAAACTCTGGGTGACGTTGCGATGGTGGCCAACGACGACCGCATGGCATTCCGTCGGCATCGATTAATTACCTGGCCGCACGGTGTCGTTGATGATGAAGCGACGAAAGCAAAATGACCAAATGTAGAACGCATTCAATGGGGCAAGTTCTAGCAAACCGGATAGTTGGCCGCCTGGCCGGTTGCTAAGCACGCCATTGATTCCATCCTTTTGTGGAGCCACATTTTTGCCAGCGCAAAACGTGCTTATTACGTTCATTAATTGCAGCAACGGTTACCAAAGGGAGAGAGGGAGCATTCCCGGTGTATACATGCGCGGTCCAATATCCACCTACGCTGCAATCGATCGATAACTCAGAAAACCGAAACTGGATCGAACTATATTCTCCAACTAAGGAGACTCCCGGACCTACCACACCTACCGGGGCAACTGCAGTTGCGCAATCGAGACGGGAGGTTGTCTGGACGACTCTACAATCTAGTTAGCCACCTGCCATACCCAGCTGGTGCTTGTTGCGCCGTGTGTTGCAATCAGATCCGAGCAAGCCTGGGATAGCAAGGCCTGCAAGAATGTCAAAACGAATGGACCAAGAATGTCAAAATCTGCTCCAAGAAACAGGCGCAATTGTATCCCTGTGTCAACAAATGTATGGTAGGACAGAGTATCTGGCGAATGCGGAGTTACTTGTGAGCGCTTTGGAAAGCCTTTGAGCTAGACAATAAAAAAAATTGCAAGTTTGGACGCTAGAACGTCAAATAATCGGACCCAGTTAGCCTGCTACTGTAGACTGGCACGCGATCCAAACTTCTGACTCACTTAACTCCACGGAAAAACGTCCACATGTTCCATTACGCATCAAAATGTCCCAAGAAACAGAATATTCCCGACAAAGAATTCCCCAAAAATCCCCCCATAGGCCAAGCTGTTCAGAACAACTGTTGGCGCCACAGAACAAGACCATTCGCCACCATTCGCATCGTTCTACCGCAACGATCGCTTCGTTGATCACGCGGTAAAGCCCGGTTACTCATGCCTGGCAAAGTCGCGTGCTTCAACCCACCTGAGGCGATCCGGTTTCTACCCGCCCGGGCCGATCTACGTTCCTATTCAAATGATGACGGACAAAATGGAAGAAAACTGACCGCGGTGGTGCGAATTTTGTTCTACATACCCCGCGACCACGACGTGGACCTTGGGGTGGATTCGTTCAAGGAAATCCACTTTCCGGATAACCTGACCAAAAACTTTCGAAGAATCACCCCCCTCAAAACCTAGAATGAAGCAGCGGAAGGTGAATCGATCGAGGAAGAGGTGGGGGATTTACCGGATTCGGATTCTAGACAAACACACATAAGATGGGTGACTGAAGTGGTCCGCAGATGTCCGGCGAAGGTCGTTCGTCGTTCGTGTTGTGGTTGATATTTGCCCAAAAACTCAAATCCATTCCCTTCCCGTTCACAATCCACACTCGAAAGACATTTTTATTGGTTTTATGCTAACGTGGGCCGCTGCCGCCGGGTGAATGGAAGTTCCGAGGTGTTTATGACCGTCTTCGAGAGGGCCACAGTCAGCCGCCGACATTCTAGAACCTTAACGATCCGTGAACAACGATTCAAACATCCGCAAACTGACGTCGCACTAGACGCACCTTTTTTGCAGGTGGACCTTTTTTTGGGGCGAATTTCCCATCGACATGTTCCTCTCAAAAATAGAAAAACAAAATGCTTCTCATTGTCGACCCTCTGTCAGCGTGTCTGCGTGATTGAAGTTACCTCATCGCAACACGAACAACATTGAAAAGAAAAACGCAGGCGGTGCCTCATCCTGTGGCAGCGAAACGCCCAGGAATCTGGTCTGGGTCCGCGGACCGCCGCTTCACAATCGGATTAACTGTACTGCGTGGAGGGTTTTGCGTGGCGAGTTTTGCCAAATCACGAACCATCCGCGCCATCCCAGCCGCCCCATTTTTGGGTGGACATACTGGCTGACGTTGGGCATGAATGAAGCGTTGGAAGGAGATTGCGTTACGGTATCTACGGTACAACGGTGAAACAACCATTTGGTTAAACTCTCCGTCTTCTCCTGTTTGCTTGCCGCTCTAATTCAATAACCGATCCATTATGGAGAATCCTGACCAACGCAGCTGCTCGTTCGGCGATCGACGCCATGTTTATGGAACGAAATTTGCAACAGCACACACTCGAGCACTCAGCATTAGGTAACCGGTTGCCCGGTGGGAGGGCTATCGGAATCGGAACCAAGTTAGATCGTGCGCGATCGTGCAGCATTCCCCTACAGCACGCACCATGAGTAAGGACTTTTTGGAAGGTTCTTGTGCTAGTGATGGCTCGTCTGACGCGGAGCGTGACCTTTGTATGAATCAGACCCTCGGTGCTCGGTGTCCAAATTTACAGTTAGAGACCACCCGATCGTCTACGACATCGAACGAGTTCAGATCCGATGATCAAGTAGTATACCGTGCAGGAGAAGACAAACAACATAAACAACACATTCCGACCAGAGGGTGAACCTCAAACAGAAAAGTTAAGAGTGTCCCCATCTCTCTCCCTCTCTACGGCCGCTCTGTAATTGATTGAGGAACCGATTATGATGCTTTCCAGCATTCAAATGAGCGCAACAGCGCGCCTACGATCGGATGGCACTGGCCAACGCCCTTTATCCCGTTCGGCGGTAAACTCACGATCCCGATCGTCCCCCTCCGGTTTGATCGGTTTGATGATTCGATCAGCTACGTTCTGGTGTCGTGCTGTGGCGAGTGAACCATCTTCGAAATCTTCCGCCAACAAGAAGACGACTCACCCTCACTGGATCATTCGAAAGTCTTGCCCGTTAGCTGGGCGCGTGGAAATGGTAATTACGGATCCACCACCAACACCCAAATGGTACCAAACCAAACAACCGTTCGATGGGGAAAACTGGTTTGTCAAATGCACGTCCTCGTCCTCGTCACCATCGTTATCGATCGGCACCTTTGCTCCTTCTCTCTCTCTCTCTCTCTCTCTCTCTCTCTCTCTCTCTCTCTCTCTCTCTCTCTCTCCCTTACGAGCGCATGGTCTCGGTCATAAGGTGACATCCAGTTCGGCTTCGTTGGAATGCCGGTGCCGGGTTGGCGTAGGAATTGGGACAGTGCGTATGTCCTCCTCCACTCGCTCGCTCGACTCCCGCGTTGCATCACGATGCGTGCCGTTGTCTACCGTCGTTGTTTGTGGGTTGGCAGCCGACCTTCTTGAGTCTTTGTGGCCGGAAAGGTGAAGGAGAAGCAACGGCACAGAAAACAAGCTCCGTTATTGATAAGCCACGACCGTTTCCCCTTATTGGCGATAAGAACTTTCCATTCCATCTCTCACACTCTCTGTCTCTCTCTTCTTTCTAATCCTCTCTCTGAACAGCCAATCGATGTCACGGTGTCACTAGATACACTGGTGGATTCCATGGTTTTCAAAACAATCCGTAAGTAGCCTCTTCTTCTTCTTCTTCTTCTTTGGATCATCCTCTGGGATCTATCAATTCCGATGCTGTATGCTTATAAACACAGAAGGGCGTGATACGAATCGTAATCGATTGGCCACGCAAAGTGAAATCAATTCTCTGCCACCACCGGCAGACGATCGGTAATCTTCTCGATCACTTTTCGCTTATTAGCTCGCTATTCATGTGGCCAATGGTGGGCCGTTGGCGACGCAAGACTCGCCACATAAATCAACACTTCTATTCAAATGAAATTCTCAAATTCCCATCCCATCAATACACACGCGCACACACGATGATGATGTAATGGTTGTCCAGCGTGGTTGTGCGGCTGCAGCGGGGACGCGACGCGAGACGATTCGTCTCGAATTCCAATCACGTGAGGCGTAACGAAATCGAATGACTAACGCGCAACAGACCCGGTCTGGCCTTGTCAAATTTCGTTTTGGGGCCTCTTTTGTCCGGCCGACCAGTCGGCCAGCACGATTTCGCGATTCTCATCCTCGCGCGGATGCGTCGCGCTTCCGAGAAGTCCTGCGGGGGGGGGGGGGGCGCTTCACTGCGGGCTTCCTGAGATGAGGTTTTATACCTCATCTCTTTCGGACCCAGGAGAAGCAACAGGAAGAGGAAGAGATCACGAAGGTGGACATAAGGAGGTGGATCGATTCGTGAAGACTATTGCACAAATTTATGACCGCGAGCGCGAGTGAAGCAATAACCAAAATCGGCTCTCCGTTTATCCTCTTTGCGCTCGGTTTGTGGACCATCAACGATCAACGCATACCAAGGTATCGAAGGCAGGCAGAACTGGTCCCGGGAGGTTATTTTTGCCAGTTCCAGGCGTACTCTCCCTCTCTCTCTCTCTCTGTCTGTCTATCTGGAGGCAGCATCCACTAATTCCCGCCAATCAACAGAATCATCTTTTTATCCCCCCCCCCCCCCCCCCCCCCGAGGGGAGCGAGATTTAACGAAAAAGGCACTCCATTCCAGAGAGGCCCTTCAGCCACCGCAAGCATCCCGGTGTCCAGCGACCAGAAACGTACACCAGCGCACCGGGACGCTACCTGCTGTGCGACGAGTCCTTGATGTGAGTAATGATGGCAATGGGCGAGTTCGGGTCCCGATTCTGACGAGCTACCCTCCAAAGCGAGCCCGCGGAATTTTTTCCAAGAAATTCGACGAATTTTCTGCTTTATTTTTAGCCCCTCTGACGCACGCACACTCTGACGGGCGTTGGTCACGAAAAACACGAAATCCGTCGGGTTCGTCGCTTGCGAAGCGTATGTCGCGCATTGAAGTCTTTCGTGTGCATTAGCACTCTGGGGTTTGCAATCGCGGCGGCATTGGAATTGAAAGCATTTTAACGCGCACCTTTATGACAGTAAACACGGTTTGTTGCTTAAAATGGTGGACGTTTCCATTAAATTATTTCTCGATTAAAAGTTAAATCGCGATGCGACGGCGCGATAGCTAGCGTGCGATGGGACTGCCGTTGAAGTGAGAGAAGACCACCAGCACGATTAGGAATTAAATGAATTCTAAATCTGTTCCGTTTGCCGAAAAACAGAATAAAGAAAGAGTTACAAGCGAGAGAGGAGAAACGGTATCGGGCATCATCATCATGCTTGTTGTTCACTCGTGACCATTCGCGCGACGTACCACCGTGCGTCCGGGGAACGGTTCCCACCGTTCGCCGGGATACCGGGATTTAGCGTTTGCTTTAATTGTTTTAATTGCACTACGACCGTGCTCTCCCTCTCTCACACAACGGGTGTGGCCGGACCGGATAAATTATGAAACGAAAGACATCAGCGCAGCGATGATGATGATGATGATGATGATGACGATGTCGTCCGGGCACCACGCAACGGTATTGGACCGAATGCCTTCCCTTCTGTGCATTTCGATTGCAAAATAGCGGACCGTTGGCCGCTAATTCGATTACAACGGCGCTCGTCGTGCTCGTGATAATTGTTGTGATCCACCCCAAGACCGGCGGCACGCACCGTTAGATGGCTGCGATATGCGACGATTGCTGCTAAGTGACACCCGGTGCGTTGGTCACCCGCTTCTTTTTTGTTGGCCACGTCGTCAACTGCAACTTCAGCTGCACCAGCTGCAGCACCAGCAACGATTACTTGCCTGTGTCTGTGTGGCTTTGGCGGTGACCCAACTTTGTTTCACACCAAGACACCACCAGCTGCAGCATCAGTGCCGTGATCGAAGCGTGATCGTGATCTACGGAGGCAACGGATCATGCCGAGCGAGGGAAGGCAAAAAACTGGCTCTCCTTGCACGCTGACACGAACCGCGATCACCTCCCGCCGCGGTGCAGCCGTGGCGTGTAGGTGTGGTTCACTTTTACTTTCATCCCTTTAGCTTCACGCAGTCCACGCGAACGGCTGGCGACGACTTGTTGGCACCCGACGTGTGCACTACCGACCTCCTCACCGAGACGATGGCGACACCCCGAGACACAGGGCGTTAGCTAATTAAACGCCTCACGCGTTAGTGTTTGATCGACGCGTCGGATCAGTCACAGCGACAGACAGGGATGATTGAGTGTGCCATTTTTGTCCACCAAGAGGTGGCCTTCAACGGTGGACTCTGGAAAAGTTGTTGCTCAGGAATTTCGGAGGATTTTTTACGTTCTCGACGCTTTAACAAATGTCTTGTGATTGAAAAAGCGAGAGAGCTATCAATTTCATATAAAATCCGCGGCGAGTGATCTCTCGTGTTCGTGTGGAAACGAAAAATGCTGAGAAAACTGAGAACAACACGCAAGAAAATAAACTACATCGAAAAAAAACAATCAAAATAGAGCTACAGATCATTTTTCGTCAGCAAGATGATGAATTGAAAGATTTTTTGCACAGTTCTACTCCATTTGAGCAAATCTCCCAACGTACATAGCATCAGACCTTTCGCTATCGTTTAGAAACTCAGTTATTCACCCAATTTCTGGTTAGCTCTGTGGCCAAACAGCTGTAGCGCTCCTCGTAGTGTGAATAACACACCGAACCGAACCGGGGGTGCCCACGTGCCCATGTGCCGTAATCGCAAACGCCAACAACGAGCGTCATTTGAAGTGCTTCTCAGATACGCGCTTTCTGCTTCGCGTTTCCAAGCGAGCCCAGATCTGGACTGCTGATTACGCGGCCACGCCGGCCCTTGCCCCTAGAGAGCCGCACGGGAACCACAACCACGCGTAATGACGTTGATGACGACGATCAGCTCCAATACGATGTGATGTGCGAGTAATTAGAGAGTGCATACTGTTCGGTACTCGGCGAACACAACAACCACAGACTCCAACATATGGTCATGATCATCATCGATGATCACCAGCGGGTTACCTCCCTGGCATCTGTGGTATGGTTTCCCCTTGCGATTGTCCTCTATTAGGTCACGCGCCACCGAACGACCACAGCACCGCCAAATGGTGGCAAAGAAGAAATTATCATATTTGCGAAAATGAACCTCATGCAAACCACGGAGCGACACGTTAATCTGTTGTACCAACCAATGGAGGCAACTGGTGACGGTGACGGTGGTAGTGGTGGTGGTGTTGCTGTGTTGCGCGATCGCAATGCAATTTTAAGCTCGCCTGTTTGTTCTCCGCATATTGTGCATATATGGCATGCCCCACCTTCCCTCCCGGTGTGTCTCAGTTGATCATTACTCGCATCTCGCCCACTCGCGGAGCATATGTTCGGAGTGCGAGCACACCGGATTCACCGGAGTATTCGGCAACACTCGGCATGCGGCCAAACTAACCGGTCCCCCCGACCGGTGGAAAATCGGTCAACCCACACACACCGCGTGCGAGGAATGTGAAGATGAATGGAGGAATGCGGTTGTATGAACCCCGACAGATAACATTGTTAATGGCTGCTGTTGCTGCTGCTGCTGCTCGCTGCCATTGCAAGCGTTCTGCTTCGGCTTCACACATCACAATTGATCCGTTTTGAGGTGTTGCATCGTAATAACATTAACCCTCCAACAACAGCAACCAGGTACGGCCTGCAGCTGCTGCTGCTGCTGCTTTCGCCTGAACGTTGGCCTTTTTGTTTAACTTGAAGCGGCACCGCAGCAGCAGTACTGTATGTGATTATGCATGGTTGCTCATTCCTCTTGATTTTTTTCTGTTGTTGAACCCCGTTGATTGCAGATCGGTGCACGCTGCGGCTGTCCTCATTTGATCAAGCGCGTGGCGCAGCGACGGTTACATCATTGGCCAAGTACACAAAAACGCACGGAGTGCGTTAAGATGATTGCAATTTTTGGGGATGTTTTTGGCAGACGGTGTTGCATGCAATGCCCGGAAACAATGGACACGGCACGGCACGAACGATCGCCTATCGATTAGTCAGCTCTCGCACGTGTTATGTACGGCGTTTGCATAGCGGTTGCATGTAGCATTCGAGGCTCTGGTAATCAATCTTGACCCGGCTGCTGACCAGCGCAACTCAGCGAGGACAGTGCAGTGCTCAAGATGAGACGTGCTAAGCAGAGTTGCGCGTGCTGCCCGTGAAGCGTTAAACCGTATCTCAACTGACGGTCGTCTCTGCTGGGCAAATCGCGGTCAACGAAATCACTGACCGGCACTGACTGGTTTAAAGATGCGAAGGGTATGCGAAGGAATTACAAACATTTTAGCTAATGCGGCGCTACATAGGTTTCTCAGAGAGAACGTGACTGGCTGATGATAAACCACCTGGGGAGGGAATGCCTGCGCGGAAGGAAATTTGTGAGAATATTTGGAATTCCGCATGGATGTAATCATGCTGAAGCGATGAGCGGTGACACTATAACGGTGTGTGACAATGTTTGGTCAATCCACGCTGACGCGAACGCTGGGAACGTTTGGTTGGGGTAAAGTTTCTACGAGAAGTTTTGAATTTTTTTAAATTATTAATTGGCTCTTCGTTCCATTTAAAAATGACTCTAGAGTTTATGTTCCACTTACTTTGATAAGTAAAAAAAGCAAAATAAAAGCGTTTCGTTTTCAATTATTGAATGCTTACTTACTTAATACCATATTCCATGCTATTTGCGGCAAATAATTCACAAAAACCGTATTAAAAGGCTAAACGAAAGAGGAACATCTCCATCACAAACATGAATCCACCCCCGTGGACCACTATTTAGTTAAAATGTAATTCTCCACTGGAACGAGAACTCATTCGAGAGTCGTGTTCCACTTTTACCCAACTGCCAACCCAGTTGATGGCCTTCAAGATCCGCTTTAGATCCCTATCAGAAGACGCTACACACCGCATCCCCTGGCCCGATGAGAACAAACAACAACCACCCAACTAGCTCCCAGCAAGACGCAGAATGCATTAACTTCGCTCTGATTTGCGCGCTAACGCGGTTGTGGCACCGAAACTCCGGAAGAAATAAACGGAATCTTCATTCCCAACTCGCCCTCGCAGCAGCTTCAATGTCAGTTCCGTGCTGGCATCGATGTTGCGCAAATTTACACACGTAATTCTACTCTTTTCCTCCACTTTCGGCCAGCTACTCTCAAGGCCCGTGACCTAGTGGCTTCGAATTTTGCTTGAATACCAACGTACCAGTTGATGGGGAGGGATTCTTCGGTTAATTTTCGGCGACAAAGACCTCCACTCAAAAATGCTAATCGCGCACTCATTGGGAGAGATTGAGGCAAAATAACAGGTTCATCTTTGGCGAGGCCTCACAGCCGTTGATGAGCAGCTCATTTCAACTTCAACAAGTTGTTGGAGAAGCGGATTGCGTGAAGATGTTAACGCACCATTTAACCAACAAAGTAAACTCGATATGGAGCCAGCTTATGGAGAAGTTTAAGCGAATCAATCCGGCCACTAATAGAGATGTAACATTGGAAACGCTTTCCACGACCTACACCTTCAAACGGTGAAAACGAACGCAAACTCGATGAATGTGAAAATGTGAATCATCATCATTTTGCACCGAAACATTCTTTGTGAGCAATTTTGCACGATTTCGTGTGTTTCGATCGAGCACTCCAGGCGGCGGCCATCTTGTCACGTCTGCTAGATTGACATTGTACACCACCGGGGACAACCACAAACTGCGTCTCTTCCTCCTATCGATAAACCACAGGAATCACTATAAACACGCGATGACGCAATGGTGCATCAGCACGATCGTCACTCTCTCTCTCTCTCTCCGTCTGTCTGTCGGTTTGCGTTTCGTTAGCCAACTCCGGTGCGCCAAAGTTGATCGATCGAGACTGGTGGCAGGACAGGGAACGGGGCCGTCTGAGACTGAGATTGTGAACGGCACGGCATGCGCCGTCACATACCATCCTCCGGTAACGCACTCAAACAACAAACAAAATTCGAAAAGTTGAAAGAGCAAGGTTTGCCATTCGCGCGGGACCACGCGGGATCTGAGCCATTGCCATGTCATCGGAGAGGCGGCAAGGAACACGATTCCACCGACGGTGGATCGTAGCATTTTCTGTGTATATTACACGTACGTGACGATTGCGGCGGAAGAGTGGTATTATCAGGCGCGAAACCAGATCCCCGCTTCGCTTGGCTTTGCGCTAATGATGAATTCTTCAAAACAGTTTCACTCGGCCGCTGCCATGCTCCCCTTCTCCGTTCCTGGTGGCGAAAGGAATGTTTGTCCGTGAAGCGACTCGCCACCACTGCGATCCTCCCCTCGCGCGAAAAAGGCATAACTCTCTCGACGAGCACGAGGACAGCAAATCAATATTCCATCGGCGAGCGTTCCATCGGACCAGCGTCGCTCATGACGTGCCGGACACGTCAATGCCAAACATGGTGCAGCCCGGTGCCGTGAGCAATCGCGGCCGACCAGTGATTTCATTTCTAATCCTTCTGTTCACCGGCATCAGAACAACTCACTTCAATTGGTGCATCAAGGTCGGTCGGCGATTTGTGGTTATGTGTGCCAGTGTGGCCGCGTAATTTGAGGAAAGTGCCCAGTTCCGTCCTTCGGAGCTTTATGTAATTTTCCTTATTTTAAAAACTCCCCTCCCGGAGTGCTGCACTTCCCAGTGCAATTAGTAAGCGATCGCGATCTTTCAGCGCTGGTCGCTGCGGGTAAAGTTAATTAAATTTCAATCAACAGTAATTTGACTTCTCCCATCCGGCACAATGGCACCGGCCGCCCATAATAGTCCTAGGTAATTACTATTTCAATCAATATCCAGCGCCACTACTCGGTTCGTACAGGCAGCTTGTCCTGTGACCACAGCTTCTCAACAACATGATGATGATGATGATGGTTGCAAGCGGTTTACAAACATCTTCGTCAGAACACTCACTCATGGCGCTGTCAGTCACCGCGCTACTCACCGGCCGGGGGTTGACAGTTGGAGCCATGGATCCCCGCATCTCGAGATGGTCTTGGTCTCGACTCGTGGTGGATCCGCCTTCCACCGATGAGACCGTAACTGCGAATGAAATATGCAAAGCTGCTGCTGCTGCTGCTGCTGCCATCCAGCTACCTTCTCTCGTCAAAAGCCACAGACGCAGACGCCGCCGGAGTCGCTCCAGACAGTGCTCAATTCCAACTTATGCACCACGTCTACGATCGCGCACTGTCCGAGATATGAGAAAAGTAAATCAAGCTGCGCGGTTTGCGCACCAACGCAACGCAAACAAAGTCCCCGGAATTGAATGGACCAGGGATCCTTCGGACGGACCGGACCGACGCTCCGGTGGTTGACTTCATCTTCACCGTGACTCTTGAGCGTCGGTAACGGCAGTGACCTCTCGGCTCGGCTTTAACCCTGGCCCGGGTCGGAAACTCGAGGCCACAAGCACGAAAAGGTGTACCCCCGACGTTGGGAGCCTCCAACGCTCAACAGTTTAATGGACTCCGATCACGTTCTGGTGATCGTCGTTTGTGCGGTGGTGGCTCCGTTCCAACTTTTTTCCTTTGACTTTCCGTTTCGTAGGTTCGAAAATCCTTCGCCAACCGCGGACGGTGATTCGCCTGGGCCTGGGAACACGGATTGATCCTTCATAAATCATTCAAACAACGACCGCATCGCAATCACGCCTAGAACATTCAAATACCGGACGATGAAGGTCACTGTGGCAGCGTAGTTTTTTTTTTCGTGTTGATCATGGGCGATGATGAGCCAAGAGCCTTTTGCTATCGCTGCACAACAACAAACAAAACGAAAAAGGACGGAATGGAGCCCACCTTGCCGGTTTTCTGGGATTCACTAGATCGACCAGAAAAAATAAAATACAAACAACATTACGCTCGTTTACGGGGACCTCACGTATTGGGTACGCTTTGGCCATTACGCCGTGTGCGCGGCATTACCAAATCGGTTTTGAAGGTTAAGAGCTCCCGCGGGGTGGGGCGAGCGAGCGCAATGCGTAACAATTCCTCGTTGCGCCTCGATTTATAATGAGCTCATCTAGTAGCCGGTTTGCTCAGGCGCGCTAAATGTCAAAGCTTACAGCGTTTGATACTCAATCAGCGCACAATCACGTTGCATTTGCTGCCTTTCGGATCGCCTTCAACCGCAACCAGCACCAGCAGCATTCCCTAGAAATATCACAATCCTTCGGGGTAACGGAAACATCGGTGCATCTTCAAATGATCAATCGACAGAACCGGATTCGACGGTCGAAGGTTGGGCTATTAGCTACCACTTTACTACCACGCCAATCCGTAACGATCTACACCAAATATCGATTGTCCATGCTTGTGGCCAACCACCGGTGGTCCACGTAAGGAAAGCGTTTCCTCTATTTAGCATCAATCCCCCCCCCCCCCCCCCCCCACCATCCACCGAGTGCGTTAGTGAACGGACGAGCAAATAAGCAAATCATCGTTACGATCACCGTGTCCGTGCAAGCCGAAGCCGAGCATTCTTCGATCTTCTCTTTTTTTCCCTTCTCCTCACCAACCAAAATGTTTTGGCCAAATGGAATCGATTGGCCCGCTTCAATCCCGTTAGACCTCCAATAATGAGACGGTTGTGCCAGTGTTCAGCGACACTGGGTCAACACATCAATCAACACAAAGGCACAGAGCGCACACACAGCCATCGAGATCTAGCACACAGAGCGAATGGTGTCCCCATGGTGACCGAGACCCGGAGTATGTACCCTTTGATCTCTCTGCTATCTGCCACCCTTGCACGAGCCCAATTCACCTGTCAGCTCAAACCTCACGCGCGTGGTCAGCAGCTACAAGGACGGTCAGGTGACTTTTGACTCGAATCGGAACGTCCACGCGGCTCTCACGCAAACTTCCGGTTGCACGCATCAGGGGATGTGCGCGCGCTGGATTGTAACAAATCAGGCATATCGGGCAGCCCAGAAATATCAGGCAGTTCACGGTTCTACCTCGTACCACACCAACCTGCATTCAGGTTGCGCAGTGAAGTGTGTAGCTCGGGCAATGATTGGAGTGATTTATTAACAAATCCGCTCGGAGATCGGACACAGTCCACAGTTCGCTCCACCGTCGCTGATCTGATCGCCAGTATCCAGTCACCGTAAAAGCCAATCAGCTGAACGATGACTGTTTGGAGTTGAGTCTGTTCCTTACTTCGAAGAATCATAAAAAAAAACCAAAAACAACCCAAAAGATTTTCTGGAATGGCCTTCCCACCCCATTGGTTGTTGATGTTTGCTGTCCCGGTACGAGATCTACAGCGCGGGCCCCAGTGGGAGCTGTTCCGCTTATTCCGTTAGGAAATTCCCTGCCATACCCCTCGTCCCCGGTCAGTCTATTGATCTCTTTCGAGTGCTGCTACTTTTGTGGTGTTCGATGTCGAACAGAAACGAGTTCTCTCAACCGACTGCAGCCCCTAAACACATTGGCATCGTGGAATGCATTCCAAACACTGGCCAGCAAATGCGCTGTGGTGGCACGGAACCAGCGTATAGTGTTGTGACAAGCCTTCTGTTGTTCGGCTGGCCTTGTGCATGCTGCTGGTGCAGCTGCTGCTGCTCGTGGTGCTGCTGGGTTAGGCCCTCCGACCTGCGCACCCACCCCGAGACCAGTGTGACGATGACGTTTTGGAGTCATGCTTTGGCCTCAATAGCTGGGAACAATATGAAAGACCTGGTTAGAAGACGGCGAACACCCCTTGTACAAGCTTAACCGAATAGGCTTTGAATGTTGCTTTCCAGGCTGTAGTTCAGAGGCCCAGAGGACGTCACCTTTCGTTTGGTGGATAACGTATTCCGAGAGATTATTTTTTGTAACGGAAACAAGCTAGCGCAGTGACTGGACTGACGTAACTCGTAATACGTGAACGTAGCTCCTCACCCCCTCCAATGAAATAGCAAAAGAACCTTCGTCGTAAGCGCAAGTGTCCAAAGTTCTGCCAAGTTAATTCAGCAATCGAGACGCGCTACAAAAACACACAGACAGTCGGGGCCACTTATGTCAACATCATTTTCCCCGCTCGCGATGGTAAAAAGCAGCAGAACGCATCAAACGTGATCGAGAACAACGCAAAAACATCATCCGGACGCCCGTCATGTTTGGTATTGGACGACAAGGGTGGTGATACCCCTCTCGTCGGGTGTTTTTAGAGACAAGACTCAATTTACAAACAAACAAAACGACACCCTGGCTTATCCCACACACTGGCAGGCACGGCAGTACCCATAGCGCTCGTAACGTTCGTCAAAATGGACTCAGTCGGACGCTCGGACGTTCACGTTTCGCTCGCGGAAATAGCCACTCCCGCACGGCAGTCCGGCTTCTCGACCCTCGACCGACCGACCGGCCGGCCCTCAAGTGGCCCGAAGTGGAGTCCAACGAATGGTGGTGGTGATTTTTGCATTCCTTCAAGGTCTGTCACTGGTCGCTGGTTCATGGTACGGTTGAAGGTTTGCTCTACAGCCCGTAATCTGGATCCGTTCCGGACGTTCGACATATTCACGAACCAAAATGTTCCTGGCCAGCGAGAGTGGTGCAAGCCCCTTGTGAACGGCCCCATCTATAGACGGGCACTCGTTCCCGTAGTAAATCGTACTGTCCATAATACCCTCCTCCTGGAGGGGGCCCCGGAGCATTAACAGTTCCGCCCGCCAGCGACCATTACTCACGTCACTCACTAACGCTAACAATACGATTCTCACACCTCCAAACACACGCTCCATAGAGGTGGAGGAGCTGGTGGCGTTTACAAGCAGATGCATCTTCTGCTGAGGCCGGCCACATCGTGCCCGGTTCTGGCTCCAGAGTGTCGATGAGGTTCTTCCGGAGCGAGAAGGAAGGTCTTCATTACTTATTCCTATGACCTGGAAGTTGGCTAGCAAGCTAGCTAACTAAGCAGCGGAACCACAAGGCGCACCATCACCACGGCGACGGCGATTACTTGATTTCCCATTAAACCTTGCGACCGCCTGTGTGCAAAACGGTACAGCTGCAATTGTCTAGAGTGTCGACGGGACGGGAGGATGAGCTCTGCTGAAGGTGCTGTTACCGCGCATTAGTATTCGGATGTAATTAACATGCACACTCCTAGCCATCTCCACCACGGCGGCCATCGTGCTATGCGTGCGTGTCTATGCGAGGCTGGCTCTCTCACAGCGCGATCTGCGAACAATTCGGAAGAAGATCATGGACACCGTCGTGTCGTGCCATCGTGTCGTGCCAGCTGGGCGCTTCTCATTAGTCATCCAACCATGTTAATGACATTCGAACGCATACCCTCAACGCAAGAGTTTCTGTGTGGCTGTGTCTCTGTGTGCGTAATGCGGTGCGATCCTTTCTGTGGTTCTGCCACGAACTTAAGCCTCTTGTATGATGGTGGTAACAGTGGCGGCTACGCGCACCCACATTATGCAGTCGCGCCAACCAGGCTCGCCGATGAATGACCTAGAACACCGTCACCTCCGGCCGACGATGACAATAAAGTAGGGACCGCCAGTCGCCCAAATCCAGACGGAACGGACCGACGCAGGCCGATAGGGATCACTGACTAATGAAGCGACCGCATTCGGCGACGTCCGGGCGATTCGAGACAAAATTATGGCACCGACTTGCTTCCGTCCGTTGCCGTCCACTTCCGTGCATTGCAGGTTGGCAAGATTTTTGCGATCCCCCTTCGACATTCGCCTTCCGTCGAGTCAATGGTGATGGTAAATGGCATTCAGTGGCGACAGCAGCACCGGCAGCTCCGTCGCTACCGTCAGGGGCACTCTGCAGTCTTCGGTTTACATTCGCGCACGTAAGACGACGCTTTAAGTGCGCTCGTTCGCTTGGTCGATCGCACCAAGAACCAGGAACGTCTCCAGCATACCAACGCGAGGCGGTTCGTGATGTGTGTGGTTCTAAGGGCCGCTTATAATTAGGGAGTCTCGTATGGCCACGGGGAGAAGTCGGTTGGTTACGCATCAGAAGGTTTGCTCTCTGCCATCGTCCGCCTTTAGGTGTTTGCCGGTGTTCCAAGGGGAGTTGTTAAGGAAGTGAGGACGGGCCTTCAGAGTTCTGGGGATCGTTGTGACTAAAAACCAGTGGACGCACTGGAGCGTATCAGCGTTTTATTGTGGTAACAGAACACATACAACCAACAGGTGTTTAGCGTCCTTTGTCCGGTGTGTTCCATCAGTGAAAGTGTGTTCTCCGGATTTAGTCTAGTACGAAACTGTTCCAAACCGGTAGCAAGAAGAACCATTCGCAGTGACGCTGTACGATCAGTCGCTCGATACTAGACGGTTGGAGTGCCGTGCTAACCTCAAAACCTTCAGGAAATGAGCTAATAGCGACTCCCATTTGTACCGGTAAGTGAACAACTTGTTTGGCGCATTTGGCCAATTATCACACATCGCCGTCGTTAGCAGCATGAAGAAGGTGATGGGGGCCCACTGGCGTTGTCCTTTTACTTCCCGTGTAAGTCACGCACTAGTTATGGACTCCATTCGTGGCCACTAGTGTGCACTAGAAAGAGAAATAGAGAAAGAGAGTAACGGGAGCCGGCAACGTGACGACGAATGATGAGTTACATCACTCAACTGTCGATCTCTAGCCGCGGCCAGTGACGAGTGCTCCTGATAGTCTGGCCCACCACCACCACCTTGGTGTGGCATGAATGGACGGCCGAGTGTTTCACTTTCATCCCGGCCACTCTCACCCTGAACCAGTTTTCATGAACAGGAAATTGCGCTCGGTTTGGTCGCCGGTTTTCCGGTGCTTTCACTGCCGGTACCACCACCGAGAGCGCAGGGCCCGAGCCACCTGTCGAAGGTGAAGTGAAGAGTGCACGGTTTCTCGAGATACCAAGAGCCTCATTACAAGAACCTTCACCACCACCACCAGCAGCAGCAGCTGGCAGTTGAGACGATATTTCCTCAAACAGCGATCTGCGATCAGATGGCACCGGTATTGATTCAGTGAACGGTTTCCATCGCCATACCGAACCGCTACCGATTGCCGCCCGATACCTTGACTCAGATCTACGCTGTCTCGTGCGACCATTTCCTGGTCTCGTTTTACTGGCTGACCGCATTCCGTTCGTAGGGCTCGGCGGTGTGGTAGAAGCAAAACCACCCGCAACCCAGGAGGGTGGAGTCAAATTAGTCGTCTAGAAGTCAGTCCCGCTGAGCGCAACTAGTTTCCGAAGGTGCGACAGCAACTAGCGAGAGTGAGATTGCGGCCACTGCACATTCCACAGAATGCAAAGTGGCCTTTCGGTGTTTGGCAGCAGTTTCATTCCAACAGCTCGCAATAAGCGATTGAGTTGAGGTTTGAATGTGAGGTGTTTGTTGATTGAAATGGCGATTGTGACTTCGTCACATCAAAAACACGAGCGAAGTAGGCCATCGTGGAATCCTTGACGACCACGATGACGACGTTGATCGCTGGCGATGATTCAGACCCAAACCCTGGCCTGTGATCCTTTCGAAGAGGCCGCCAGGAGGGGGCCGAAGCAGCATACCTCAACAGCGGAACCGGTGTGTACCGAAGGGCGACCATCGCAGCCAGTCGAAGAGAGTCCTGCAGGGAAGAAGAAAGGGGCGAAGCGAAGACAAAGACGGCACAAACGAAGCAACAGCACCGGAGGGGGTGCACAGTACTTTCCCTCTCGTGCTACTCGCTGTCCCATCAAGCGAAACCCGCTTTCTGGAGTCTCTCGCCTCCTCCTTGTTCTCCTTGTTCTTGTTTACCACCACAAAACATCAACTCGCACACAAGCACACGGTTGCGGTGAGAAGGTATTTCAGGCACACAACCAACCAACCAACCAACAAACCAACCACAAGGCCTTATGCTTTCCCGCTTAAAAGACATTGAACGCACACAAAAACACCGCTCGGTGGCCTGTCTCCTGGCCTGTTTTCTGCCAGCAGGGGTGCCCCAACATAGACCCCCAAACGAATGGTTGCTGCTACTTGCCAGGCAGTATCAGGCAGCACAGCCTACTACAACCCCTACACAGACAGCACACGAAATGCAGAAATATGTTTCGCGCTAAATCGAAAAACCTGTTCCTTCACCATCATCATCATCATCGTGGTCGTGGTCGTCGTCGTCGTAGTTGGCCCTTTTGGTGGTTTGGTGGATTGCGAAGGATCGCGTTGTCGGGGTTCGTTGCCATAGGCAATCTCTGTGTATCGCTACGTGCCCCCACCACCTTCTGGACGTGTGTTAGTAGGAGTGACGTAGGAGGTCGGGGTCGGAGAGCTGAAGACTCCTTTTCGGAACGACTGGGAGGAGGGGACCGACTGAACCCACGCGCGACATGCCGGTTACTAACAACAATGGCGGCAAGCAATGCATCAACCGCACCACAACCCGGAACAGACCAAGAACCATGGTCAGCTTGGTGAACGAGTGAACGAGAGAGAAAGAGTGAGCGACACTAGCAAACAAACAATTCTATCCCAGGAGTGGTCCCACCAGCCGAGAAGGGGGACCATGTCTCTGAAAGGTTGGCCCCTAGGTTACCGGTGCGTGCTTAGCCTGTCCGAAACCGTTTCCCGTTGGGTGCAGTTGTTCGCGTAGCGAGCACGTACACCGCGCGGGAATTAAGAATTTGCACGACAAAAACCTTCGTTCTGCGTGCGATTGCTGCTGCTGCTGCTGCTGCTGCTGGCTGTTACGGTGTTCCGTCGTGACGTCATCATACCACCAAACGGATGTGGAGTACCGTTCCAGCGGCATCGTCACCGAATAAATTTGTGCGGTGGGCCCCATTCGAGTCAACCCATTCTCTTCTCGCCCCCCCCCCCCCCGGATTTACGATCGAAGCTATGTTTGGCGCGATCCAATCATAAATAGCTAAATAGTGAAGGGAACACCAGCTAGTGTGCGGGATTTTTGTGGGAGCTAGTGTCTTTAGTGAGATGTGCTGCGAATGAGCTACGTTGGGACGTTGCTAATCCGTCAAAAGAGAACGGTGGTGTGGTTTTTCAACGATCGAAACCGACCATCTTGAAATGATTAAATTTTGTGCAGATTTATGGTGCTTTGTGATCGGTGACAGTTTATTTAATTCTGTTTAAGTCACAGAAGTTAAAAAAAGAAATCGAATCGAGTCAGAAGTGGATTTCACAAAGAAAAATGAGGAATCTTTTCTGATAAACATTACACCAAGTTACTGCTTTAAAAATGCTCGTGGGGGGATAAATTTGAAATATAAACAAAGATTATATTCTACACTAAAATAAGCTTGTTAGCGAGCATATCTTCAGCATCGATTTAATCCAACATTTCCTTCCAATGTTCTTTCCAATTGCAGATCTTTAGAACGCAGTTAGATTAGGAAGCAAGGCCTACATCCAAACCCACCGAAGCAGCAGAAGAAAACACAGCAGCACCTCGTGCTGTACACGCTGTACGAGAGGTGGAATTAACCCCAAGGTAGCTCCGGAACCGGAGCCCCCAAAAACAGCACCATCATGGACGATTCCGTTTCGTCCAGCCATCAGAACGATGGGTACGCGTTCAAGAACGAAATTTCGCTCTCGATCGGTGACGAGGAACAGCCGACGTCACGCACCACCAACAACAGCAGTAACCACAGCAGTAGCAACGGTATGACCGCACCGACACCATCGCCCCGACACGTCGAGCTACCGATCGGGGCATCACCGGAGGGTGATACGAGCGAGTACACGGCCCTACGCCACGAACCATCATCGGTCGTCGCCAACGGTGCAAGCAGCAACGGTCTCGACAATCCGGCGTTCGAGCCGGAAAAGGAGAAACAACGGCCACTCAGCTCGTTCGGTCACACCAACGAAAAATCGCTCGGTGTCGTGTCCGTCAATGGGAAGTCGGCTGGGGAAAAGCCATTGGCTGAAGCCGTCAACCTGGAGCTACTCAACATGTCCTCCAAACCGGCCGGCCTGCCAGTGTCCACCAATGGGCACAAGAATGGCACGAACAATGGTGCGGCCGCGTTGCCCGTGAAAAAGGACACCGAGGTGGATCTGGGCGATCCGTACGATGAGTACTTTGTACCGGTCAATGAGCATCGGAAGTTTATGAGGTAAGTCAATCGGTTCGGTGACGGGATCGGGTGCGATTCTATGCTGAATTAATG
>NC_064877.1:10755000-10770000 GCF_943734665.1 Anopheles aquasalis
CGATGTTCACCAAGTGTGCCGTCGGTCAGTTCGAGTGCACCAACGGTACCTCGATCAAGGACGGTAGCTCCTGCATCCAGAAATCCGAACGCTGCGACTCGGTGTCCCACTGTTCGGACAACTCGGACGAGCAGGACTGCGAGCGGCTCGGTTGTCCGGGTCACTTCCAGTGCCAGGATGGGGTGTGTCTCGCTCGGTTGCACGTGTGCGACGGTATCGCGCACTGTCACGATGGTTCGGATGAGCAGCAGTGTGACGAGTGGCAGTGTAACTTTGATGAAATCTCCTGCAATCCGGCCACCGGTAAGGGCCCCTGCCTGCCGGCACTCTGGAAGTGCGATGGGCTGGAACAGTGTGCCAATGGGTTCGACGAGAGTAACTGTCCGGATACGTGCACCAACGATGAGTACTTCTGTGCCGGGCAGCGCAAGTGCATCCCGGAAGCGTGGCGCTGTGATGGGACGTCGGACTGTAGCGATGGAGAGGACGAACGATTGTGCGATTGCTCGCTGGATGATAGCTTCAAGTGTAATACGGGGGGTTGTGTGGCCGCTGCGTTCGTCTGCGATGGTCATCCGCAGTGTCCGGATCAGTCGGATGAGTGGAACTGCCAGCAGCTGGATGCAGGAGATGAAGGAACGCTGCGCGTGAAACGCAACTCTACTGCTGCCCTGGCCGTATGCGGTGATGGGTGGAATGGTAAGCTGGCCGATTTGGTGTGCGGTGAGCTGGGGTACGTTGGCGCTACCAAAATCACGTTCACGAGCGTCAGTAATCGATCGGAAGGGTACAGCATGTACCGGGTTACCGAGAAGGATCGGCTAGCGTTTGAGATGATTGATTCGGTGCAGTGCCAGAAGGGGCTTCAGCTGCAGTGTGAAGAGTATCGTGAGTATCACTAAAAAATGAGAATCCATTTTAAAAGGCGCATACTTACTTCTATTTATTTGCCCTCGGCAGATTGTGGTCGCAAAGCCATTGAATCTTCGCTGGAGCAACGTATAGCCGGTGGTTCTATTTCGGATCAGAGCCAATGGCCAAGCTTGGCGCTTGCTTTCAGCAACAATGCGGCCATCAAATGTACAGCCAATATTGGTAAGCAGCGCGTTGCATACGTGGAATAACCGGACACACCGTTAGCCCAGGAATGATTCGTTGATCTAACCTTCCTTCATTTTTTCCCATCCGGACAGTATCACCGCGCTGGGCACTCACTAGCTACACGTGCATTATGGGCAAGACGGAGTTCGTGAACAATCGTAACGTTGGTGAGATGAAGTGGAAGCTGTTTGCAGGAAAGTCAGTGTTTTCCACTTCACTGGAGCAGCTTGCAACACCGCACATCGATCCTACGCTACAGGTTGTGGACGTGAAACGGGTCGTGCCTTATCCTCAGGTAATGATAAACTTCTGATGATCCCCGTTTGGGATATAAATTACCTACGATTCAAACCTTAACTCTCTTCTTCCCGTTACAGTCCAAGTACAAGCAGTTTATGTACACCGGCGATTTGGTGCTGCTGGAGCTGGACAGCCCCCTGAAACTGAACGAAGTGGTTGGCAGTGTGTGCCTCACGGAGACACCCGCCACCATTGATCCGGAGCGCCTGTGCGTTACCGCTGGATGGGGATCCGATCTCGAGCATACGGCTGCAACGGAGCAGTACCTCAAGTATCTACCCGTCCCGAACGTGCCAACGGATCGTTGTAACTCCTCCATCCACTACAACGGTGCACTTCCTGAAAACACCATCTGTGCAGGGTATCTGAACAGCAACATGACGACTTGCTATGTAAGTTTGGGTTCGAAAATTATTGAACTGGTTTAGGATCGTTATGGAGCTTTAGTAAACGTTATATAACGCCACTCTCTCTCTCTCTCTACTTCCAGAACGATGAAGGTGCACCACTGATGTGCTACGTCGACGGTACCGGCCAGTGGCAGCTGGAAGGTGTGCTCAGTTACCATGGCAACTGTGGTAAGCGACCACACCCGGCCATCTACAATTCCATTACCTCAACCATTGCCACCTGGATCCGCAATACGGTCGGTAATGGCCGTATGTTCGAGCAGACGATACTCACAACGGCCTCCACAACTGAAACCTCGCCGGCTAGTTCCACTTTCTCGATGCCGATTGACAACTCAACCTCAACGATTGCCCCATCCCCTGCACAACAACCGACGACCGTGGAGCCACGGATGGAAAGCACAGTCACGCCATCTGCAACTAACTCTGAGACACCGACCACGACGACGACGACGACGACGACGACGACGGCACCGACGACAAAGTCCACCGTTGCACGATAGAAAAGTAGGCGCAGGCCTGCACACCGCGAGCAAGCCTTTTTTTTGTAAATAATGATTATCCTACCAATATACAGCACGCCGGAAAAACACTAGGAACACGCCTAACGTAGAGAATCGTCTGTAATAGGGAGCCGAGTGGGATCATGAGGAATATATAGCAGAAAGGAGCAAGGGCGGTGGCTCGGAATACTAACACTGCATAGATTGTACGAAATTGTACGTCCTCCACGGGACGGGAGTGGAATCGAAGCAGCAAAACGAAAACGAACAGAAAGGAAGAGAATCCTAGTCACAAAAGTCGTATACATTTTGTGCCAACTAAGCCAGCGAGCAAGAGAGCAATCGCGCACGCACGTACGCACGCAGTGAGCTGCTACTGCGATGCGTCTGAATGGTTCAACCGATCCGAGGATCACAGGGTAACCCCGATGGCAATAGATCACTAGATGAGCGGTAGCCAGTCAGCCAGCGAGATGTACAGCATTGGGAGATTTTTTCCCATTTCCATTTTATCATATTTTTCTTCACTAAAACGCACTCAAGCCCCCGTACGAAGGTACAGTTTGAGGGCTAAAAATTGAAAATGGCGGATAAAATGTGGAAACTCACAGTTATTGCCACACATGCGGAATATCACGTAGACGACTGAAGGAAGGGGCAGTAGATCGTAGTGAGGGTGAGGATATCGATTAAACCGATAAGCATGATGGCTTGTTCGGCGACACCACAACAACATTTTTAGCATGGGGTTTTATAGTGATTTTTATATCGAGTGTGTTTCTACTCAATCGTCATCCAAGTTACATTGTATAGCGCGTGGCACTACGGTAGAGATGGATGATGGAACACGGATGGTTTGATGCCGTGTGGATAGAATAAAACTCATCAGCGATCCACGACGGTATTCACACTCATCTCGTTTCGTCGTGCAGAGCAGTTTGTTTGTATGTAATTAATAAAATGAAGATAATATGCTTAGGAATAAACTACTCTGGTGTATATTCCGTTGTCTGACACTAGAAACTACGATATCCGAAACTATAAGAACAATTTATGAGGGCTTTTTTACAGACACGCTACCGCTGCGGCATCTCAATCAACGCAATGTTAGTTGTTATGTTTTCACTTAAACCATTGGAGAAGGTTCGTAAAACTAACGAATACTTGATAGTGACGATTTGTTCCCAGCTGGTGATTGCCGTTTTTTTTTACTAATATTTTAATCACCACCCAAACCAGCCCCTTATCTCGCTTGCACGAAGCACCAAGGAGCAGAAAATTAGTTCACAACACTCGCCGCCGGCACTGGGGCACCCACACAAATTCAACTTAAACTTGCACACTAGAGTGAATGAAACGGGAAGCTCAATCTGCGGTTGGAGCTCTCCTTCGAAAGTTACCTTTCGCAAAACGATCTATTTTCTATCCATTTCATTGAACGGTATGAAAAATAATATCACGCCATCTAGTCAAGAGCACCAATAGCGACACACGGATGACGCGAAAAAGATGCGATGATTCACATTATATTCTTCACCCTAAACCGGTCCGCTACATAATTGGTACATTTCTTCCAGCGTGCTCACACAAGATACGCAACGAATACGAATCGAACCAAACAGCGACGATCGTCTCGTTTCGTCATTCTCTGTTCATTTTGTTCATTGAGCGGCAGCATAAAAGCCAGAAATTCTGAGAAACTCTGCCAGTTGTTGATTACATTTGTGAAGATCACAATGCGCTTTATACTTTGAGCACGTTGGTCCTTAATACCCACGATCAGTTGGCCAGTGATGGGGACGCACATGTTCATGTTGTTAGGTGATAATCGTTGTGTATTGTGTTGCCTCGGATGATTTATACGAGGTAGAAATATCAATTGATACACTTCGTGAGCAGAACATAGTGATCCTGGTGTTGCAAGGGCCACGTGTTTAGGATAAAACAAACTCTCTCCTTGAAAAAGCAGTGTGCGGACGAAACTCCAAACGTTCTGGGGTTTTAAAATCACTCAAAGCTCTTGCGGTGATTCGTTTTGATTTGAGTTTGATTATTACAATATTTCTTTGTGTTTTTGCCGAAATTCGAAAAGTATGAAACATAATCGGAAAAAGCAAACGACGTTCAGCACGCGTGTCGAAACAGTGACGTACATATCGCTTCCTTTAGCTGGTAGTCTATCTTCCTCTTGTGCCATTGTTTGCATGGGTTCTAGTTGCGCGAATTCCAAGCGACAATAAGGTGGTCGGGGCAGAAGCCTATTTACGATGTGTGTTTAGGAAAGTGAAATTTATTGAGTGAGTGAGAAAGTGAGTGAGGCTAAAAGTTCGAAGCTAGCCAATTATCTAATAAACTTTTCATTGTGGAAAAACTTTTTAGTGCTATCACAAAGTAGAAAATTTAAAATCACAAACAACACAAATTACCTCTCGAATCATCAAAAAGACGATTGCAAGTCGAATGATGGGGTACGTTTTCTGTTTTTGACGTCACTTGTCGCCAGCCGCCAACATCACGCAACGTAATGCCATGATAAGGACATGATAGGAACAGCTCATGGAATGTCCCCGCGTAATGTTGACATCTACCGTCACCACATTTGGAAAAATAGCATGAGCAAAAGTCCGTTCCGTGTCCAACGGCCACTATTACGAATGCCACTGATAACAGATACGTTCTGCAAAAAGCCCAGAAGTTCGATGGTGCGATCGCGCGTGAGTCAACCCCCTATCCGATGAACCGTTCGATGAACGACCGGTGGACCAATGAATGCTCCCAGCATCCAGCATTTCGACAATAAGCGCTCCGTGGGATTCGGACGGTAGCCGTGATAACCATCTCTTATCGTGGAGTGACTGAATGCTGCCGGTGAATCCTCGGATGAAGCACCGTCGAGACCAAGATGAGCAGCAGAGAAGTTTGGTGGCCCACAGCTCGTAAATGTTCAAGTCCGCGAGGAGGAGAACAGTCATGGTCGACCACCAGCCAGTCGTGCGTTGAAATAAGGCTGCCGCGTTTCGCCTTAGTAAAGTGTTAACCAGTTTCGTGTCTGCAGTATCGGAAGTTTTGCCAATTTCAGTGTTTCTTAGTGGTGCTCCAGCTGAAGGAAGTTTACACAGACGAGTGTTCTGAGGGAATTACGGAAAAGCGTGACGTGGAAATGCAAAAACGCAAACGAAGAAAACGCGGTGAAAAACGAGGAGATGGTTTAGATCATTTGCAATAGTGTGAGCCGGTCCTATGATCCTATACTGTAGTGTCCCGTTCAAGGTTATCATGTAGTGGAGTGCTGCGCTGTTCCCATGTGGTTTCTAACCGCTGGAAAAGTCAGAAGCTTTTTCTCTTGTCTAAATCAGAAAAGAATCCAAAGCCTGAGTCCTAATTCTGCTTACCGATCGGTGTGCTGGACTCGATGGGAAGGAGAGCCCCTTTCCAATGTTAGTTTCATGAAAACTAATATTCTACATCCGATGAATATTGTAAAAATCTGCCAATGAACAGGAGATATGAGAGACTCCGGCTCTAGAAACTAGAAATTTGGGGTCTTCTATGGAAAACCCCAAATTCTTAAACGAACGATGCGCGGAAAGTCCCTGCCGTATCGTTTGACTTTGAATAAAAAACCGGTTGACAACGCGAATAAGAGATAACGGAGGGGAGGCGCAACGAATCAAACAGATCAACCTGGCGATCACACGGAACGAGCACAATCAACTGACGATCTGGGTGATGTCTGTGGCACCAAAAATCCCCGAAAACATCCGAAATGCGATCAATCGCACACATAGTTGTTTACCGGGTCAAGACAATGCCATCAGGAGATCATCAGTATCAATTTAATTATGTGTGCAGCACTTAATCGGCGTTTGTTGACTTGCATCATTTTAGTGAAATGTGCTCGTTTAAGGTTTCTCACACCGATTGTGCCGTGTATGTTCCTGAACGGAAGAAATTTAGAGTTTCCGATTCAAAAGATCGATTAAATGAACCATCAAATTACCATCCATCAACTTTTTTTAAGCATTGGTGAAGTTGTGATCGGCGAGCGGTATAAAGCTCCATTATGAATCAGTTTCGTACTCAATCAAAGCCCACATCCCACAACCCTTTGAATTTACACGTGAGGATAATTGAAGCAGGAAAAGCGACAGATAACGTTACACTTGTCAATGCGCAACTCCTGAACATACCTTGTCCGGCATCGGCTATCGAAGGTGTCTAGCTGGTCTAGCTGATCTTCGATTTAGTAGTATACATGCATTTTTACATTCTAGAAACAAATACTAATAAGATGATACGCAGCAACACAGTGTCACGGTCTGGAAGGTATCTGCAAAAAGGGGCCATCGATTCACGGATGTTTTTCTATTTTCGTTAGTCAGTGGTGTTTCGCAGTGGTGTAAACGTGTATCAATCCTTGCTACAAGTTTAAGAAATATTAGATGTGATAAGCAGCATGTATTATACGACAGTTTGAATGGTGATATAGTTGTGATATTGTGTGTGATAACAGCAACCCGTTCCAATCACGTGACCAAAAATAAATCGCAGCATTGTAGCGCAGTGAAAGTGAAGACGAAATAACAAGAAAGGATTCTCAAAGATTCGCAGAAAAATGGCGATCACAGAATATGTTGAGGAGTGTTTTCGGACTGGAGGGTCCATCCCGATCAGCAAGGTAGTTCCTTGCCCCAAACCTCCAGTCAACAACTCAGGAAAGGGTTGTGCCAGCGCGGACACCGCAATAGAGCTAGGCGATCTGAGTAAAGAGCACGACCTGCAGTCGGAGTCCGAGCAAGACCAAGCCGAACCGTTGGTCCAATACAACGCGCACCCCGAACCAATGAGGTAAGATAAGATAGTTCCAGTATTAGCTACCTTCGTGTTACTTCAATTTTTTAGCTGCTTCAAATTCACTCTTCCCTACTTTACTTCCCGGTTCCGGGATTCTTAACGAGCACCCCACTTCCACCGATTTCCGTGCGACATATATTCTCAGTATTCTCTGTTAAAAGGTTTTTATATCTAGCATGGCGATGGCAACACATTGCCTGTATGCTATTTTACCTGACAAATATGGCCCCGTCGAGTTTGAATAACTAATGTTGATACTTTCTTTAAAACAATTATGTTAAATTTGTTTTTTAGGTTGATTTTTGAAATGTATAATTTTTGGATGAAGTTTTTAACGAGTCGTACCCAAAATACGACCAAATATGCTTGAAAATTCAAACCGTCAAAACCAAAACCTGGCAAAAAGTGTGCAAATTATGTGTTAAAAATTTCAAATGGATCGGCCCAGTAGTTTTTACGGTACGATGGACACCGACATTGAAAACGTTGGTTTTGGGGAACGCTGTTCAAAGTAGCGGGCTGCATGGAGCCTTGTATGAAACGCGGATTTTCAAACATCTGTATCTTTGTCAGTTTTTCCTCGATTGATCCAAAATTTTTACACAATACTCTTGAAAGGATCAGCTTTCAGGGAAAAATGTTAAAAACATATGCTACCAATAAAAATTAAATACCGAAGTCCCCCCTTAACATAGAAGACAAACGCTCAAAGAAATAAGAGATTTTATCTTAAAAATGTCTCGCATCTCTATGTAAATATATTTGTTCTTTCTTGGTTTTGGCAGAGCGAAAAAATACGAACAGAAGAAAACTAATGAAAGCTGCATCTACTGGTTATACGGTCTTGCGCTGCTAGTGATCCTGCTTGCTGTCGTCATACTGGCGGGTTGGATCGTTCTGGATGGCCATTCGCAAAGTCAGTACCCATCAGAAGAAAGGGACTACGCGCAACTAGACCCAGAAGGAATTCTTCGGTTCGGCCACAACCCATCTTCGGCTCTGTTCGTATGCGGTGATAGCTGGAATGATAATCTGACCGACTTTGTATGCGGCAAGCTGGGTTATTTTGGTGGCACCAACTTCACGTTCATCAGCGACAGTAAGCGGTTGGAAGGATATTGCATGTACCGGGTAAAGGAAAAGAGTCGACTAGCATTCGAGTTGATCGATTCAACGCAATGCAACCAAAGGATTCTTAAACTTCAATGCCAAGAGTATCGTAAGTATCGTTAGATTAGCATTCCACTACTCCATTACTTACATCTCTTATACATCGTCCTGCTCAGATTGTGGTCGCAAAGTCAATAAATCCACGATTGATGAGCGTTACGAAGACAGACGCATTTCCGGTCACACCAGTTGTGCTAGTTTGGCGCTTGCCTTCAACAACAATCCGGCCATCAAGTGTGCGGTCAATATCGGTAAGCATTTGCATACGAAGGGATTATGGCCCTGGAACGAAGCATTGATATAACCTTCCTCCATCTCGTTTCCCTTCTGGGCAGTATCCCCGCGCTGGGCCCTCACTAGTTACACCTGCATCAAGGGCAAGGCGGAGTTTGCAGATGAAATAAAATGGAAGCTGTTTGCTGGACTGATTAAGTTTACCACATCAGAAGAACAGCTAACAACACCGCATATCGAAGAAGCGCCACAGATTGTGAATATTAAGCGAGTCGTACCTTATCCTCGGGTAATCATAAACTTCTTATGATAACCGTTTAGGATTTAAGACAAATGCTATACTCGACTTTATCTACCTTTCTTACATTTTAAGAACAATCAGCCAATGTACTCCGATGATGCGGTACTGCTAGAGCTGGCCACTCCTCTGCAGTTCAACGATGTCATCGGCAGTGTGTGTCTCACGGAGACACCATCTACCATCGATCCAACGCAACGGTGCCTTACCACTGGATGGCAAACCGATTTCGAGGATACGGCTATAACGGAGCAGTATTTGATGAATGTATCCGCGGGGAACACTCACTCAGGGCGTTGCAACTCCTACAACAGAGAGCTTCCTGACAACACCATCTGTGTAGAGCCTCTGACCAAAGCCACTTGCTATGTAAGTTAAATATGGGATTCTATTTTCATGGAGCTAATCAATTTTACATAATTCCATTCTCTACTTCCAGAACGATACAGGTGCACCCCTGATGTGCTACGTCGCCGGTACTGGCCAGTGGCAACTGCAAGGTGTTCTCAGCAATCATGGCAACTGTGATAAGCGTCGAGCTATCTACAATTCTATTAACCCCGCCATTGCCACCTGGATCCGTAATACGGTCGGTAATGGCCGTATGTTCGAACAGGTGAACTAGAATGATAATAATATCGACAATAGACCATTATAAGAGCACAATCCAACCCACCGACTCGTCCAGACGTTTATTAAAGAGAGTTTTTTCTTCAATGTTCCTATTTTCTTCTGCAATAAAATCTCAGCAAGCATATGAGATTGCAAACAAAAGAAAATGCGGAATAAAATGTTAAAATTCATCTGTATAAGATACGCATTACGACGCAGGAGACTACAGGAAGAGGCTGATCTAGGGAGGACGAGGATTTCGATTGAACCGACAAGTACAACGGCTTAGGATTTTTGTTTTCAACTCGCACTACTGTTTCTATACATTAATGTTACACTGAATGCCCGTGCTGCTACGGTACAAACTATTAATGAATAAAACAAATGAATGAATCAGAACACGACGTCACAACGTACAGGGTAAAACTCAACTTGATTCATCAGCCCATGATAAGGACAATTAAGACGAAATTTAGCGTGTACAAGTGTACACACATATACACATTGTCTATACATAAGCGCACACTGTACTTGGCGGTGTAGGGTCAACATCAAACGCATCGAACGTGATTCATACAACCAGCCATACATCCAGAGGCCGTACATAGGAGAAATTTTAGCGATAACGCCCTCAGACAGAGCGCTTGGAAATTCCTATGACGCTCAACGTTACGATCCTTGCTGGCAATGCATATAACCAGTGTAGATCACAAACGATTCAGTCTTCAGTTGGCATTCAGTGCCTCTAGTTCATTAACATAAACTTTTCAATTCAACTTTTGTGGCCATAACTGTAGCAAATCCATGGACGATTCAAGTCGAAAAAGTTAACAAAGCTGCTGGCCCTAGTGCGAAGAAACAGGAATTTGAGCGGTTTAAACACTGTGCTCTATATGGTGTGCTGTTCAAACGCTATGCAAGGTGCTCAATCGACAGGGAATCAACAGTAAATCCAGCAGTTTATAAATCATTTGCAGAGAGGCCTTCAAAGAGAGGCTGCTCTTGTCGAGCAGGTGAGTTGAAAACTAGTACGTCCGCGTATGCGATAGTTAAGTGCTGATCTTTCAAAGGAAAAGCAAAGCAAGTATTTGCGTGAAAAACGGAAATTCTTCGAAAAACATTCGTTTGCGGCGTGACGCTATCAATTCATTGAAATGACGCACAGGCGACGTCCGAAGGAAGTCGAACGCGAGCGATGGGAAGCGATTTTTGAGAAGCAGAAAGACACTCGACTTGATTTATTGACCCCTTCCAAGCCTTAAGCCTTAGGTCCTGAGGAGAATTTGCTGGCGGAGCCAACAGGGTGCACAGCAAGCACCAGAGCTGCTCTGACGAAGCGCTGTGAGAGTGCAATTCGGGAGCGTTAAGCGATACGAAGTATGCAATGAGAGCGCCATCGCTACGTTGTCGCGTGATAATAATAGTGGCCGCTTGAGTCATACTGAGTCGAGTTCCACTCATTTCGTTCGCGGTGCGTTCACCCTGGAAGCATTTTTTCGCTAAACCGCTAAGGACTTATACGTACATACGCATGATTGAAAACAGTCAAAATCATTTTGATCACGGTCATCACGGTCGACAAAAGCAGCTATTCATGTGACATCTCCATACAAATTCCCAGCAAAAAAAAAGATTTCTTCGTCACGAACAATGTTTCTTCTTGCCGAACCTTCCCCTGGTAGGTTACGATGTGGCGGTACCAATGCGTTTAATAAAGAACGGAGGTTGCGACCATGCTACCGGTGTTCAATTGAAGCTGATGATATTAGCTTTGTCACACCATTACCGATAATGGTCAACAATGTTGCCGGTACCGGCACCTGATACCGGTGGGTGCGCCGGGAGGTGCGATGAATGAATTCGTGTGTGTTTGTGCTATCAAACGACGACCGTAAATACAATCGGATGTCGAAACAGCGCCTTGATTCGCGCATTCACATCAATAATGATTCTTTCGCTCACATCGCGCAGCATCTTAGCCAAGCTTGTGTGCTGGGCATCGGCATACAAGATGCGTTAAGCGTCGGAGTCGGCCGCATAGAATCCCACGGACGCGGTAGGGACGCATAACAATAACTGAACAAAAACTGTTGCCTCGCCGAACATTCGCCTCAAGTGCCGCATTGCAACAGCCACTGAAACCGGTGATGATGGTAATAAGATAATAGGCAACAAGATAAACAGTGAAGTTGAGACATAGACTGGTACAAAAGTGGTGAAGTGAACGGAAAGATGCTGAATATGTAACAAGTATGAAGTGGTGCCACAGAACGGCAATCTGAACGGTGATATAGTAATGCAATAGTAATAATATTGTTGCTAAAATCTGCTATCCGTTCCTATCACATTAACAGCAACATATATTACGGCATCGTTAATCACAAGTGATACCAATGTCAAACGCCGACAGTACACAATATACTAGCGTGCAAGAAAAGTAATACAATAGTTACAGATACATATGTGCGCCTGGTAGCGGCGTAATTCTAAGCATTGCTGTTGGTTTACTCGAGCATTCTTGCTTAATATGCATGAATCATAAGCCTTGCATTCTTACATTTGTTATAGAGCGGTGTCCATTGAATAAGGCTGTATCTAAACGTACCCGGAGCGAGGGAAAATGTCAAACACTAGGCTGCTCCATCTTCAAATTCTGAACATTTGAAAAAAATACCCTTAAATAGCTAAATCGTTAAAAACTATCATTGAAAAGTGAAGAAATGATTTCGCCCGGTAAAACACGGATCTGTTGCAGATTTTCGGGTATCCACACATACTCCAACCAAGCGTTCTATCAACCGCTCTGAGCATGATTGGTTTAAGAGCTCGCTCTGCTCTTGAAATTCTGTATGCGAAACCACACTCCAGCTTTGCTCCCTTTGCTATTCATTATTTTGAATCAACCGGCCGGATCTTTAACAAAAGAGACTACCCCCACTCTCAACTCCCCGTCGTAACTGCTTCCCAACAGGAGCGGTTGAGCGGTACGTTGATGATCCGATGCTAACGGGCCTCTTATTGGCTAATTTTGGAATTTGCAAAGATTACGGAGCGATCCAGTATTGCCGTGCGATCCAGTATGTCGTCCGAGCCGATCAGCCTTCCAGCTTCCAATGTAGGTAAGAATGGCACGAACAACGGGCCAGAAATGTTCACCGCTTACAAGGACACCGCGCTGGATCTGGAAGATCCGCTGGTTAACGAGCAACCAAAGTCCGTGAGGTAAGGATTCAGCGCTCTCAAATCTTTTCTCCTCTCCTGTCACGTCCAATCAAACTCTTGTCCTTTTTTCGATCTGATAGAGATGAGAAACAACATATCGCTAAAGATAAAAATTATAAGAAGAAGAAAACGTGGTCCTTCTGGTTACTTGGTCTAGCGGTGCTAGTGTCCGTCATCATAGTAACCATCGTCTTCCACAACAATCCAACAGTGCTTTCGTGCCCACAAATAACGACTTCGACAACATGGAAAACGACCATAGCCACCACAACTGAGACAACAGGTGCCCTCTCATCATACAATGAACCAACGAGTGAACCAGAGCATACTAGCGAAACGGAAACAGTGTGGACGAATAATAGGGATAACATTATGGATCAGAGTTTAGAACCAGCTAATATGGAGCGAGGTGAATTGGGAAGATATAATTATTCGCCAGATAACAGCTTTGAGTGTAAGACCAGTGGCTGTGTGACAACTACGTCCGTCTGCGATGGCCATCCGCAATGTCCAGATCAGTCGGATGAGTGGAACTGCACGCAGGTAGATGCAAAAGGAACACTACGATTGAGGCGCAACTCAGTCGTACATCACACGGTATGCGGTGATAGCTGGAATACTGAACTGACCGACTTGGTGTGCGGCGAGCTGGGTTATTTTGGCGGCGCCAACTTCACAGTCACCAGCGACAGTAAGCGATCCAAAGGTTATAATATGTACCGGGTGACGAAGAAGAATCAACTAGCATTCGAGTTGATCAATTCAACGCAATGCAACCAAGGGATTGTTAAACTTCAATGCCAAGAGTATCGTAAGTATCGTTAGATTAGCATTCCACTACTCCATTACTTACATCTCTTATACATCGTCCTGCTCAGATTGTGGTCGCAAAGTCAATAAATCCACGATTGATGAGCGTTACGAAGACAGACGCATTTCCGGTCACACCAGTTGTGCTAGTTTGGCGCTTGCCTTCAACAACAATCCGGCCATCAAGTGTGCGGTCAATATCGGTAAGCATTTGCATACGAAGGGATTATGGCCCTGGAACGAAGCATTGATATAACCTTCCTCCATCTCGTTTCCCTTCTGGGCAGTATCCCCGCGCTGGGCCCTCACTAGTTACACCTGCATCAAGGGCAAGGCGGAGTTTGCAGATGAAATAAAATGGAAGCTGTTTGCTGGACTGATTAAGTTTACCACATTAGAAGAACAGCTAACAACACCGCATATCGAAGAAGCGCCACAGATTGTGAATATTAAGCGAGTCGTACCTTATCCTCGGGTAATCATAAACTTCTTATGATAACCGTTTAGGATTTAAGACAAATGCTATACTCGACTTTATCTACCTTTCTTACATTTTAAGAACAATCAGCCAATGTACTCCGATGATGCGGTACTGCTAGAGCTGGCCACTCCTCTGCAGTTCAACGATGTCATCGGCAGTGTGTGTCTCACGGAGACACCATCTACCATCGATCCAACGCAACGGTGCCTTACCACTGGATGGCAAACCGATTTCGAGGATACGACTATAACGGAGCAGTATTTGATGAATGTATCCGCGGGGAACACTCACTCAGGGCGTTGCAACTCCTACAACAGAGAGCTTCCTGACAACACCATCTGTGTAGAGCCTCTGACCAAAGCCACTTGCTATGTAAGTTAAATATGGGATTCTATTTTCATGGAGCTAATCAATTTTACATAATTCCATTCTCTACTTCCAGAACGATACAGGTGCACCCCTGATGTGCTACGTCGCCGGTACTGGCCAGTGGCAACTGCAAGGTATTCTCAGCAATCATGGCAACTGTGATAAGCGTCGAGCTATCTACAATTCTATTAACCCCGCCATTGCCACCTGGATCCGTAATACGGTCGGTAATGGCCGTATGTTCGAACAGGTGAACTTGAATGATAATAATATCGACAATACACCATTATAGAAGCACAATCCAACCAGACTACTAGTCAGCCAGATATTTATCAAATGGAGTTTTTTCATCAATATTTCCATTGTCTTATCGTTGTATGTGAAGGTAAAAGATGAAAATCGCGGAAAAAATGTGACCACTCACATGCTAACATCAGCAGGAAGTGAGAGTGAGGATGTTGTTTGCACCGACAAGCACGATAAACAATTTACTCAGGAATAAACCACACTGCTTGTTTGCCATTCGACTACTATTAACTATGACTACCTAAACAACGCATTACTGACGACGACACGATTTCGGATTTTTAATATTAGGGAACTCAATGAAAAGATGTGTTTCTAACCTTCTTTGTT
>NC_064877.1:10777500-10790000 GCF_943734665.1 Anopheles aquasalis
AGGCGAAAGTGAGCAGCCACGGTCAAGGAGAGGTTAAGCCACACTAACCAACCCGTTTGGCCCACCGCGGAGGGGAAACGATTGCGGAACATAGTGCCGGAAGGGCTGGAATTGTTTGGCTACAAGAGACAGACCTAACCTTGGAAGTACTAACACATACAGGTACATGCGAGCAATCACCGCGCACTTACGCACTCACTCGCTAACACCGGATGTGCGCTCTCCATTGGTTTCGCAAAATAAAACCTTTTTTCGGTTCAAATCCAGGTTCTTCGCAAACTTCTGCCACAGCACCGTCCGTCGCACGGTCGATGGATGAGTAAACGCACCCGTCACTGGAATGGGTTGGTCGTCCCCATGTTGAACACCCTCGCTCGAATCCCAAACCGAGAGACCGATGAATGAATGATAACGAACGAGCGACACACGCACACGAGAAAGTCAGCGAGCGATGTTCCAGCGACAGCAGCAGCAGCAGCAGCAGTACGTCGCGAGCTGGTCGATCAGCGCTAGTTGGCGCCTTACAGCAGAGGATGATACTGAAAAGAAGGTATAGAGCGGGCTCTGTAGAGCACTGCCATGCGTGTACGGTGCGTGTGAGCGGATGGAGTAAGCAGCACACTTTCAGCATATCCACCGGCGGCAAAGGTACACGCACACAAACCCGACGACCAAAGGGTTACCCCACGCACCAGCGAACGGGCGACGAGCGCGCGCGCGATCTTCTTTCAAGCGGCAACGCGGTGTCGGCGGTGTGTCTCCATCTCCACCAAAGAAAGGGGGAGCAACATAAAGGGGCCAGTAGGCGAGCGGCCGAGAAGTACGCGCGCGCGCTCCCGCTGCGCCGCCATTGAAAACGGGATTTTTGCCTTTGGTTTAGTGAATTTGCGCTTAAAGCAGCACCGGCAACAGCAGCATCAATAGCAGCTTGTGCTGCTGGAGTGGAGCGCAGAGCAATATGTGTAGTGTCTGTCTGTTGTGTTGTGTGTTGGTTATGCTGCGAGAGAAGAAGGTTGCGAGCGAGCGCGCGCTTTTTCCAAGCGCTCCAAGCGTCACTTTTCTCCGGTTGGTGACCGTACACCGTGGACCCCACTCCCCCCCCCCCCCCCCCCACAGGCCTTTGCGCACAGGGCATCGTTGTTGCCATCATTGCGTGTTGATCTCTTTCGAAATCGTTCGCTTCTCTCTCACATGCTCTCGGTGTGTCTCTCCTTCTGCGCTCTCTATTGGTTTCTCGCGACAGGTCACTTGGATCGGTCGCAAAGCATAGCACGTATGGGGAGAGTGCGCGCGCGTTGGATGGATGCCGGCTGAATCCGGCCTCCCCCCCGAAAAGCCAACATAACACAGAGCGAGAGAGTGAGCGTGAAGAGGTCGTTTTGCTCTGCGCTCGGAACCACAATATCTGCTATTGCCGTGGGGCGCGCGCGGAAGATCCTTTCACTATCATCGATGAAGCAATTATTTGCGTATGATGTTGTAGATGTGTATGTGTGTAGGTACGCGACAGACCAGATCATGCCGAAAGAAGTAAAAGAGTGTGGAGCTCGGGTAGCTGCTCATTTGGCGGCATTTCTCTTCTCTCAACTGGTCCCTATCCCGGGTTTGGCACCACCATGACAGAACGATTATGCCGGGTGACCGGTAGTTTTACCGTACATACCGGGTATATGGCACTTCTGCTAACTATGGTTGCCGTATCGCACACAGTAAGCGAGCAAAAGCAACCCACAACCCAGGCGAATATAGTCAGCCGACTTTGGTTTTGGGTCAGGTACTGCCAACATTCTCACCGCTTGCTGCGAGAACTGCGCTGCTGGTGAGCCATTTTGTGTGTTTAGCTGATGGTTGGATGATTCCATCCATTTTGGCGTTCCAGCATCAGCAGCTGGAATCGTGGCCGCGAACGCGCTCAGCTGTAATTACCGAGATTATTCCGGGTGATTTTATGCTCCTCTGCAAGCATCTGGTCGCTGTCGCTTCCAGCATCCTCTCGGTGCTGAGGGGGTTTTCGAATCTAAAAATAGGGAGCAGTATCATTACACGGTCCCTAGAAGCAAGTGACATTCATTAAACGGCGTAAGTAACAGGCTGCCACCGCACCTCTTTCTCGCATCACGCAGAAGAGGCAGGATCTATCACCTCCTTTGCTGAGCGCACAAGACAAGCCAGGAATTCCAATGTCTGCGCACACGACACAACTTCGACGACGACGACGAAGAGTACAATGATACGGCTGCCATTCCTTCTTGCACCATTTTCAGCAGGCCGTGCAGTTAGTGGTGAGCTGTCCCAGGCTTCCGGAGTGTACCACCGAAATGCACATATGGGGTGGCCCCATGGTTTAAAAATTATGCTGGCTCAAGAACTATGAACAAACGCAGCAGGAGGTCCCCTTCCACTCGGAGGCCACTGCCCTTTGACGGGGGCAAACTTTTCATGTGATACGGAACACCGAAAGCCTTGCAATGATGATGGCCACATGTCACGTCTTTCCCCTCCCGATACCGCCCCGTTTGACCTTATCTTCGTTCGTTTCTTCGGTACATTCGAGAAAAGTGCCGGTTACGGCCGTTGTGTCTGCTGGCACTGTTGCTTCACGCTGAAGGCGAATGTTCCTCTCCAGTGTGTGTGGGCAGGGCAATACTCCCAATACCCTCGCCAATCGTCCCAAGGGTGCCGCCGTTTATTCTTATTCACCTATTCGGGGTCTCAATCTTGCCAGCGAAGAGCCCAATCCGAGGTTTCGCTAATCATCCATCGAATCCAAGCCACTTCCGGTGGCGGTCGAACAGCGATGATACAAACACAGGATGTGGAGGGGTTTCAATTTGAATTCGATGATAATGATGCTGCTGCTGCTGTTTCGCTGCTAGTGGGATGATGATCGTTAGAGTAGGCAGATAGGTACACAGAACCGATTTCGCGCTCTCCTAGTTTCTTATTCTTTTTCGTCTCAGCTCACGCAAAATGGAAGCTGGATCATCCGCACGCACGGCAGGCATGCTGATTGAGCGAATGGAATGTGAAAATCTATGGCAACACACACAACATCTGACAGAGAATCGGACCAGACCAGAACGTAGTGTGCGTTGCTTCCACGCGTCGCGTACGCATTCGCGCAAAGCTGTTTCACTTGAAAAGAAAAAAAAACAAGTCGTCGACCATTACTGCCGCCGAAAAAGGGCTTTCCCAAAAACATGCCAGCTATGTTCGTTACGTACCAAACTAGAGCATAAATGAGTGAACGAAACAATGCCTGCACGCACGTCACTGATGATGACGTGAACGACGACACAGTGATCTGGTAGGAGGATGGTGACGCTGACGCCCAAGCATCCAAGTGTACCGAGCCATCTAGCCCCGCCGTAAGGCCCCTCCTCTTCGTTAGGCAACAAAGAATGTGATTTAAGGGCTCGCCTTTTTCTCTCGTCGATTTTTGGGGTTGAGCACCATTTTTCCAACCGAAAGCAAACTGGACAAACAGACAAACTCTCTGGGTCTGGGGTTTCATCTTGAAAGTCCGCTAGGGCGGCCACGGTCTCCAGGAACACAGAGAATTCCAGAAAGCAGCAGCAGCAGCAGCATAGGAAGGAGGTCGTAAGTACAGACAGGCACAGCATAGGTCGTGCGCGCGGAGGCACCGATATGATACAAACACAACTACCAGCGCCAGAACCATCGTCGTCGCCACGAAGGCTTCATTCTTCCCAAAGAGAACCAGCCGAAAGGCGAGCTTCTCCGCCGTGTTGCTGCCGCAGCAAGCAGCTGCTATCGAGCGATGGAGAGCGAGAGTAAGAGAGAGAGAGAACGAAAGAGTGCAAGAAGGAGAATAAGAATGCAAAAGACCAGAATAGAAGCTATGAAATAAGAGGACGATGGATGCGTGGAGAGGTGAGAAAAGTGGGACTCGCTCGGGGTGCGTGCGGTGCGGTGTAGAAGAGCAGCCAACGAAATTCCGAAAAGTAAAAAGAAAAGGATCTGATACTAACTGTTGCCAGCCGCGTCGAGGTGTTACCGGACATAACCAATGACCACCGACGAATGGCGGGTGGGCTAGGCCAGGACCGGGGCTAGAGGATGTTCTCAGACGCCACCCGTTTCCCTTTCTGGGCGATGATTACACGACCAATGGGGTGGGGGGTATGGGCATTGCAATCTGGAAGCAATTTGCAGCAACTGCAGCGGGCGCAGACGATAGTTCTCACTGCTGCGTTCTGTTGCTATCGTAACCACAAACTGCGGCTGCTGTGTTCGACACGAATATGCTCGATTTTCCCTCGATTCTGCTGCTGCTGCTGATGATGATGATGCTGGGGCCTGGGGCTGGTTGCTGTTGTCACACCGCTCATCGGCCGGCCTGCCTGTCAAACTGACAGTTCTTGCGCCTGGCTTGATGTGTTGGTGTGTTCAGTGGAAATCCTTTTCCACTCTCGGCATGCCCCAAATACGGCATGTGAGCGAAGGGGGGCTTTAAATTCCCATCCACCCCGTTTTACCGGGGGTCACAATCCGGGCTCGATCTTGATTTTGCGATTAACCGCCATTACCTACGCACCCCGTATCCCCCTTTCCTTTTACACAACCGCGATTAGCGCGCGCGCGCGCCCCCTCGTCCACACACGCAGTAAAACCGTAAAGGCACCTACAACAGAGTATGTTTTGTGATCTAGCATCAACAGCTCACCGTTCAGCTCGCCCGTTTGTAGTCGTGAAGCTCGCTGCCAGCTACACACAACACAGCCTCTACCGACACGACAAACACGGGGGGGGGGGGGGGGGGGTGTTGGCTCATCGAGGGAGGCGACACTACACAACAGGGATTGGTTGAGTAGCCTTTTTTTTTCTTCGTATCTTTTGCCTCGCCCAACATTATTGCTCCATCCACACACTGTCCTTTCCCTTCCTTCTCGAAACCTTCTTCTTTTGGGAGCACGGTACCGGCATCGACCCTCCACCAGTGAACGGAACGTTCTCCATAAGCGGGATCCGTTCGCGTACAAAGCATCGGCTTCGAGAGAATCGAAAGACAATCTGCCTGAAACTGAATACCTGGTGGCCAGGCTATATGGTGGTCATTTTCAGTAGCAGCCATACACCAGCATCATGCGAGTCGCATATTCATGCGCCCCATGAAGGGGGGAGCCTTACATCCAACGGGGAGCATCATGCAAAACTCAAATGAAACAGGAAGCGATTTTATGGTGGCGCGCGCTTTGGTTTCAGTGGACGCCCGTTTTTCGCTTATTCTTCGCTCTCGCCTAAATCTGATCCAAGTATGTCAAAGAAAAGACAGTGCACCACCGGGACGGACGACTCGGGGTGGTTTTGTCCCTGCCATCATCGTGGGACCTTCGACATCGAGAAACAAGCTTCCGAAACCTTATCCATACCCAGAGAGCGCTAGCAGCGGCGGCAACTATCCCACCGTGGGCCTATGGCTGAAGTAATAGAAGCTCTCCGCCTCTCTCTCTCTTTCTCTCTCGCTCTGTCCCAAATTAACTGCGAGGATAAAGCAGTGCATGCGTGCACGGAAAGGGGGTACTGTCCAGGTCCAACACAATCCATGGCAAACACAACAGCAGAAAAAGGGGACGCGAGATTGAAAACGCACGGAACCTAATCACACAACACACAGGGTGGTGGTGACGGCGCGTTCGCTCATCAGGGCGCCCTCGACACACTACTGCCTGGCACAAACACCGAAGAGCGCCGACATTGGCACCGAAAGTTCCTGTTCCTCTTCAAGGGGTGTGTTGGCTCGTTCGCACGCTTGCCAGTGCACGGGTGTGCGTTTGTGTGCATGCATGCGTGTTGTTGTTTGCTCGGGTTGTTCCCGAGGAGACACCGTGATGCATTCTGACGCACCGCTAGCTAGCACGTTACACATCCCCCCCGCGCTCCGTCTGGAGACACACGGCCTCTACACCACTGAGACACATCGTTCTTTCCACACACAAGAAGCGTTTGCGTAGTTTTGCGACAAGTCCATCATGCAATCGCGGAACGGATGCGGTTATCCACCACCACACGATTGCGCGTTCCCTCTTCTTCCTCAGGGGCAGCAGAACGAACCACGCAATTGCATGTCGAAAATAAGGAACACACCGATTTCTTGACAGTCCGGCGTAGCGGCAGGAAAAGTGGTTCTTGGTTCTGCAAGGCTAGAGAGAATGGATGATGATCATGCGTATCACCGAACGAGGACCCCGGGGGGTCGGTGCGATTCATTGATTGGGCTGGGTAGTCGCGCGCATAGCCGGTCTCTTCTCTCTGTCCCGTCAGTACGTTCGAACGGTGCTCCGATATATGGCAGCTAAAACGATTCGTGTAAAATCATCCGAAACGGAACACTGTCGCCGGTTTGGAAGGGGGAAGAAGAAGAATCGAACCGATTTGTAATCTGCGGTGCATCCCTATACTCACGCCCTTCAGCTGGATGGTTGAAGTGCACGACTAGCTAGCTAACAACAGCAGCCAATGTATGCTATGATCTCGCTTTCAGTTTCAGCTTCAACTTTTTTCTCGTTCCCTGATTGCATTCCCTGAGATGAGCCGACAGAGAAACAGACAGTGTGTTGAGGGGGTGTGGGTGATGGTGAGCTGAGCAGGGGGAGGCCGGAAATGTTATCAATTATCACATCTTGCGTTCGCGGGCGTTGCTGTGCTGTACACCTGGTGTGCTTGGACACTACCACCCCCCCCCCCCCCCCCCCTTTACGCCTTACTTTGTGATTAAATGTTTCAGCACGATTTCTCATCGCTGGCGAATCTACACGCACGTACACACACCCGCGCTAGCTGATTGGTTGCTGTTGGTGTGTTGCTGGTGTTGTTGCTGCTGCTGCTGCTGCACGAGCACTTCTGGCAGCCAGCTGTCACTTTGTCGCCGTCCTGGGTGACATTTCGATTGCGATTGTCAGCAGCCGCAGCAGCAGGAGCAGCACCAACAACAACGACAACAGCAGCGAAAAAGCACCAGATCAGATTCCAACCTCAAGAGAGAGAGAGCAGTGAGCAGCGAAAGAAGAGAACGAGAGAGGGAGAGAGAGAGAGAGAGAGAGAGTGTGTGCCAGAACGGTACCAGAACAAAAAGAGGTTTTCCCAATGAAGCGCACACGTTTTTACGCAATTTACATGCCTTCGCACTGACCAAACCCCATCGCCATTCCTACCTGGGATGGGCGGTTGCTGTAGCTGCTCTGATTTTCAGGCCCCAGTCGAAAGGAGCGACTGCGCTCGCGAAAGCGCGCACACACAACCCACGCACCAGAACCCGGGGGGGTAGAAATGCCGGAAACGCGGTTTTCCTCGCGCGTGTTTGCGACGTAGCATAGAGTGCGAGGAGCTTCTGCGGTCCAGAGACTCGATAGACAACATCGCCACCGAGTAGCCACAAACGGCGGGTTGGTGGCCTGGACACTTCTCGATAAGGAGGCCACGGGTTGCCGGCTACTGTTACCCCGGTACCACCCCGCCAACGGGGTAGAGGTGTGTTCCCCCTCCTCTTTTTGCGCTGCGCACACACGGTTTCTTGCTCTTATTATGCTGTAAAGATGACGTCGTCGTCGTCGTCGTCGCTCTCCCGAGCTGCGAGCAAAGCGAAAATGTGGCCATCGACCGGGCGGAAAGAGGAATCTCATCAATCATCGGTGATCCAGCAGAAAATCAGGATTCGATTTCGAGATGCGAACCACAAACTTGCACCGAGCCGAGCCCAGAAGTTTTGCCCAGCCTTCTACGTCGCCGTCATGGCCTTCGTCGATTTTGGGGGGGCGAGACGAGACTTGCCAGAAAAGCACACGAAGCTGGCCTGCCTACCTTGTGTTGCTGGTGCGCTGCTATGCTTGGAAGGGCCCCGCCCGTTCTAATCCCGGAGTCCGCACGGTCCTGGGCAACACGGAAAAATCGGCACACGGGGTACACACGTCGTCGTCGTCGCCGTCCAAGATGAAAATCGCTCCGTGGTGGCGCACCGCCATGCGAGGATTTTAACACACGACAGCAGCACCGGGCCGCGAACCGTCTGTCTCTCACACACTCTCGCGGGACTTTTGCTGCTGTTGTTGCGTTTAGTGCTGCTGCTGCTGCTGCTCACGAATCTTCTCGGCAGCAACATGAAACGCTGATGCGCTAGCCCCTGTGCAAACCGTTCACGCTCACACACCACACGCACTGTATTTATGGTTGCCAACAACACTACCCAGCAGTGTGTGTTAGTACGACGCTCCACATAACCGCAACGCAGCGCGGCCGCGTCAGCCGTTTCGTCGATTCCGGCTGCAAGCTGCTGTGGCAGACGTTGTCAGTTTCGACGACAACCGTTGTTGCTCGCACGAACCGCGGCACCGAAGGTTCGCTTAATTATCGGAGCAATTCTTCGCACGTCCGTAGCACCACGAGGAACGAGCCAATAGTTTGCGTGCCATTTCCAAGTGCTTTACTGGCACCTCACCACGGCACAGCGAACCCCGTGGATTCGGAATAGGAACGACGCATCATTGCACACGTCGCCGTACGCTGCGCGTTCCCTGTTTCCTGGTTCCCTATATTTAGTGCCACTGCAGCAGCAGGACGAAATTAACGTGACTTTTACCTTCTCTCCTGCTTCGTCTTTAATTCCCCCTTCTTTTGAGGTTCTCGTAGAACCCAAGTCGCTGCACAGTTCGGCACATAAGATCCTGTGCAGCGTCGTGTACTGCGCCCCTGTCTGCAGTACAAGACGCTAGAGAGTTACGCATTGTTGCATAGCAGCAGTGCAAGCAGTCGGCAAGGGTCACACCATCACCATACGACCCTACAGCCAGACAGAAAGGGACCTTCTTCCAGTGAGCGGCAGATGTGTGTTGCTGCATACGGTCCGTTTTTTGTCCCCCTATGCACCAATACAGCACGTGGTAGGCATAGCTATTACAAATGGAGCAGCATGAAGGATTTCGGCACCAACTGCATAGCACAACGATGCATTGGCTTGGTATTGGCACGGTTTGGCTCATTCACCCGGGACTCTATACGCTGCTTAATGCGCTTGACCGTTTCCCATTTCATGCGCAAGGGAACAGTGATATAGTACCGAGGACGCCTCTGTGTGTCCTGTGCCTTACCTTTTGAGGAATCGTAATTTACGAGCACTAATTGATCTCAAGGTATCCTTCTGGTTGTCAGTTTTCGTGCAAATAGACCAGGAAAGCAGATGCTGCGAGAGAGCATATCTTAAACCAGAAATAAGGAACCATCTGCAGGCGCCAATGCGCCTGCTAAAGCTAAACATCAAATTTGTTTCATTCCACTTACCGACTACGGTCACTTCCTTTTAGCGGGTCTTATATCTGAAAATAGAAACAAGAACAATGGTATAAATACTGAAGAACTTATCATGTTGTTCAGATTCGTGTTCAATTGGCAACGATTTTTCCCAGCCGATTTCAAATATTCAAATTTCGTCCTCGGGGTCGCCGATGCTCGATTGTTCGACGACGTTCGATGAACGCCGGTTGCTGTTGTTTTTGTACGGACGCGGGTGTGTGCGAGAGAGGGGTGCGCGCGCTACGAACTGTCAAAACTCTCGATTTTCCGCGTACCCCTTTCACCACTACACACAAGGCCAAACGTGCGCAAGGTGGTGTTGGTGTCGCGTCCTGTCAAAAATCGGGAGCGCTCGTACACACACACGGATGGGCCGATAAAAAAAACATATGGCAATGACAACAAAAGCACTGCCGCTGCGCCTACTGTCATCCGCCTTTTAAGTTTCAAGGAGAGGCAGCCCGCCGTGTGCGAGAGCGAGCGCGAGAATGAAACGGGTAAAATGCTCGCACACCAATCGATCGTCATCTGTTCCATTCAAACGGCCGGCAACCAGGCGAATCGCGGACCAAAAAGGGTCGGCTCCTCGCCACCATCATTCCCCCCCTTGCCCCCCTCTCCACCCCTCGCGACCGCTCGCACCGAGCTCGGGAAAGCTTCGCTGGGGCTCGCGATCCCGCGCCGCCATCATCGCGTCAAAAGCCTACGCATCGCAAACGCACGCCCGTTTCTCGTTTGACAAATTTTACGCTAAAAATAATTCCCATTCAACATACAGGCGCACGAATCCCACCCCGAAACACCTTTTTTCCCGGTTCGCTGGAATGGCGCCAGTCCGCGCTCTATTTAACGCCATCAGTTATTTGTACATTCAGGCCGGACCGATTGGTATCTCTGGGCGATAATGGAGAGAACTCGAGAGTTGCTACGCAAAATCGTCGTCGTCCGTGGCGAGTGCTGATTAGAAGAGCATTACCAAACACACCCTCGGGCGGAGACCACAATGGAGGACCGCAATTCATGCAATCCCCAGAACCAGATCCTTCTTCGCACTCTCATGCCATTTCGGCTCCCTAACCACCAGGCGCCTACTGCTTTCTGCCGCTTGGTACCTTGAGTAATTATTCTCTTCTTTTTTTCAATTCACCACGCGTTTTGCCTGTGTGTGCGCCCGCGACCAAACGAACGCTAAGGTCGGATCATAACCATAAGAAGAGGGGAAAGGAAAAGCGAACCCAGCAAGGGATGACCATGATGATTATGATGATGATGATGACGGTGGTGATGATTGTTTAAAACAAGGAAGAATGTCCCTGCCACCGTCGTTGCTGCTGCTGCTAAAATAAAAGCCAATCGGAAGTGAAGCATTTTATGGTAATGCGTACGCGTTGAAGGCCTACTGTACGCACACACGAAACGAGGCCGGATCGGCTTCGTGCAGCATAGGGCTACTCTGATGCGGACCAGCAGCAAGCCACAAAAATATACAAGCGAGAGGACGCGCCGCGCCTGCTGCTGCTGCTGCGGCTGATCATTGGGATCGACGACAACGATGATGACGATGACGATGAAACACAGAGTCACACACATCGGTACCGGCTATTGCCCGTACGCACACTGCAACGTGGGACGGGGAAAAGACCTTTCTCGTAATCATAATCATCGCCATCAGCATCAGCCAGAAGCAGAGATGCCCTGGCTTTGCGCCGCGGTTCACTTTCTTTACCTACTTCCAGCGATCCCCGGTTTTCGCGCACGGGGCACGGTAGTTTCGAGCGCCGGGCGATCCCGGCTCCTACCCTCTCCCACTCCTCCTTCCCCTCGACGGATCTTTTCCTCCTGGTTCCCTCCTGTTGCGCACTCGAGCGAACATCGAACGGAGAGCCAAGCGTGAACCCTTCAGAAGCCCTCTCCTCCCTTTTCGATGGCGGTTAGGCTTTAAACATATCACCACCACCAACCTGGCTACCGCACCCTTCCTACTCCTTGCCAGAAGGATGCAGCAGCAGCAGCAGCATATACGCATTCCCGATCCTTGAGGGTTCCTTGTACCGCGCAGCACCAACACAAACGCTGTTGACCCCAAACTGCTGTCCTTTTCACTCGATCCCGGATTCTGAGTTGATCGCGGTCCTCCTCTAAGCGAGAGAGGGATGGCGTTCGAGTTTGAACGAGAAATACACCCCTCAAACTTCTTCTTTTTTTTAACTTCCTCTTCTTCTTTGTGATGTTCACATTCATGCGCTCGCTCTAGAAAAGATGTAATATCCAAAATTGGTAGACTGGTTCTTGCAGCCCCGCCACCGTCCAACGTGATCTAGTAGCTCGATGTTGTTCGCTTCCTGTCTGTGCGTCATCCTGGCGGGGGAGCCGTGCGCCCTTTTTATCGCTAAAGATCCCCAACCACCCTCTCCCTACCCCTCACCGGACTTTTCACGTTCCCTTGCTTCTCCTCGTTCAGTCGACCATAAGATGGCGCCCAACGAAACACCCGCGACTGAATGGGGGAGAGATATGCGCACCGCACATGATTTGCCCGAGACGGGATTCCGTCTAACCCGCTCCTTGTCCGACAGGGAAAACGCTGATTTCTTGAATCTCGCCACTTTCTGCAAGTCCGGCAAACCGGCACCCCAGAATCGCTCATCTGCTGCATCGTTATTGCGACGGAATTTCTTCGTCACCCGCGCTGTACAAGAGTGAGAAAAAATTGATTAGATATTACCGTGTGTCTCCGTGGTCCCGTGGAGTCTTGTTGCGTGCATTCGGCACGTCCTGAAGTTGGTCCAATGTAAAAGGCCGGACGGATGGCGGGACGTTCTATTGCTTCCGCCTTTTTGCACTGTTGGCACTTCCGCGAAACTGCTAGGGTCACGGCAGCGGCAGCAGCAGCACCAGCGTTCGCAGTAGAGCAGCAGGCGGTGTTAGATTGTCACTACTACGCCGTCGCACAGCGGACCATTTTTCCGTGATTTTGTGCTGCTGTTGCTTTCGGCTACGCGCCGATCACAACCACGATGATGCCGCCCAGGAGCACAGGAATTAATCGAGGGACTCTCCCCTGTTCCCCGTTCGGTTCGGTTTTCTTCCCGGTCTTTCCGCGGTTTTCTTCCCGCTGTGATTGCGACTTGGCCGTGCCGCTCTGTGTGCTGCTGTGCTTCGCCTACTTCGCCTTCAACAAACACCTCATCATC
>NC_064877.1:10795000-10802500 GCF_943734665.1 Anopheles aquasalis
ACCTTCTGTTTGCTTAGTTTGATTCATTTTGCACTTCGGAAATTATATGCTTGACCTTATTTTTATGAAAGGTGCTGTCCAGAATTCTGTCGATCATTTACCGGTGCATAAGGACACAAACGAAAAGTAAGATTTTTTTGCTCTTCGATTTAATATCGTATTAAGGATGCAGTAAAAAAAAAGTAACATATATTGCACCTTGAAATAGTCCCTTTACCTTCACTTCTCAAGGTAGTGCAGGCGTTGAACAGCCAGGAACAGCCCCTTTTTCATTTATGTTTGAAGGTCTGAGATAATGCTTCTTCCGGGCTGACTGGCCCGTGATAGCTTAAAAATTTTTTAGAATCCACACTTTAGCACAATGCATAAATAGTCTGCAAATCAGGTATATTAATCGTATTCAAACAATTAATTGGACAGCATATTAAGTGCAATACAAACCCTGGTCTCTGCGAACAAAGGAATGTAAAATTATTTGCAGACCATTGAAAAGTGATCGATTTGAAATGTGCAAACCGTTTAGGAATTGTATGATTAAGAACAAACAATCCGATTGATGCACACCGTTTACCTCATTACAACGGTCGTGCCGGTGTCCAGTTAAAAAAAATCGTCGTCGTATTTTCCGCACACTTTTTCTTCCAGCCCAAACCAAAAGCGCTTTACTGTGATGATGAGTAAACATGTGCCGGTTCGTCAACCGGTCAGTCAGCAGTACAAACGCTACGTTAGCCACCTCGCCTCCATCGCCACGCACGTTCTCGTTATGATGATTGCAAACAAGACGGCGAATGGCGGGAGAGCGAGCGAGTGTGGTCGAATGGGTGGTGTACCATCGCTCTCTCTAGTATACGCGGTTCGCTACACGGCCTGGCGTCGATTGGAGATCGAGGAAGAGAGAGAGAGAGAAACGAGCTAGCGATCGAAACGAGGATTGAACGCATGAGCGAGTTGATACTCAGCATCACTCGAAGTAGTAAGCGCATGCTGCTGGTTGTTAGTAGTCCGGGAGTAGGCCGTGGGTTAGGTTGCATACGGACGACGCAATCCGCCAACGGATACCGCTCGGTGGCGGTTGCTACGATTGGGCTGCGTAGCATTCGTACACACAACATACAGTAGGCGCCACGTGTTAATCGTAGTAGCAGCAGCATCTTCAGGTGAGGATGCGATATTTCCAGCCTGCGTAGTGAAGATCAACGATCAGTTCTTTAGCGTGCAACGGTAAATGCGGTAGTGCGGTACGCGGTTGTGTGCTAAGACCAGATGCCGATGACATAAGTGGTCAACGACAGAGCCAAGCCTCCGTACTGTCGAGTCGTGTCGTCTCAGGCAACGCGTGTTTGTAGTCCGGTTACCTAAGCCTCGTCTGAAGCCATCCAACAGTGAAACAGTGTATGGTGTGTCACTGGGAAAGTATCCCACTCTCTCTATCTTTTTCGCGCTCTCTGTGGTGGCAGTTTTCATGGAAAAGTGTCGCGTACAAGCTGGAGCCGATCACGATCCATCCAGCCACCGATCGAAACCTGGTTCTCCGGCGGTTGACCCACTGACGGTGGCCGTTTGGCTTACACGAGCTGTTGCATAGCAGAGACCTTCGCCTCCGATCCAATCTCGCGGGGTGCACGTTCCGAGTGGGGGAACCGCACTGGACCGGCTGGATTTGCTTTATTACGAACAGATCATTAACTAGTGACTCTGCTAGCTCTGTCTGGTGCGGATTAATCTTGCCGCTCTGGCTCCGGCTCTGCTGCGCTGGTAACGCGGTGGTGGCTCAGTGATAAATTATGCAACCGATCTAATGGTGCGCAAACGGGGTGAGGTGGGTGAGTGGCAGAATGAAGTAACCTGCAACATTACCCGGTACCCAGCATCAGCGAAAGGTTGTTTGATGCAAAAACATATTGTTAATCACCGCATGCAGGCGACGTGAGGCATGCTCGATTGAGTTACCAGCGCAGATGTGTAATTTGATAGTAAGGCCCCGGCGCCCCATGTTGGATTGATGTTTGGTGTGGCGTGGTACATCCGGCGACTAATTACATAGTGGTACAGGCGAGGTTCGAAAACCGTTGACCAGAGCACTCGGTTTAATTGGGGTTGTAATGGTCGCCTGCTATCTATGGGTTCTGGTAACGATGATGTCGCCAGTCGTCACCCGAAGAAACTTATCTAGAAACATCAATCATGACCTTTTGTACGGTCAAATGCCTTATTGTCGCAGACGAGGCGATATTCAAATGAATTCAGCATACAAATGATACTCCACATGCGTTTATTATCCATCGTGAGCTGTATGGGTTATCGATCGATTTGGGCAAAAAAATTGGATAAAACGATTTGTAAACCGACACCGTTGGATGTCGGTTAGGTAAACAACTGAACTACACTACCCGCGTCGGCAAGATTGTAACATAGCCAGTGCGCCAGCCTTGGGTTCGTTTGGTCATTTAACAGCTCGCTGAATCATGTTGCTGAATGCACTGTGTGCCGTGGCCTGGCTAGCTCACACGCAACCTCAATCTCCCTCCCTCTCTCTCTCTTGGTTAGTGGAGCAACGGACGATGGTAGCGAACCCAAAGACCTCAAAAATCTAACAAAAACTAACCGCGGGCTGCGCTTGGGACTGCGAACCATCCATTTCAAGGCCACCACATAAATGCCAGAGCCGGGTCCTCATCAAAAGACGCAGCTGTTGCATGGACTTTAGTACGACCTGCGACAGCCAAGCGTGACTGGTTGAAACGAGTTCCCCACCCCACACCTTCCGTCTATCTTCGCCACACCGATTCGGCTGAAGGATGAGCAGCAACCGCAAACGATTCAAATGTTGGCCGTTCCGGTGGCAAAGCACGTTGCTTCTGCTGCCACCGAAAGGCTGTCCGAAGGTGTGCACGTCGGTCTGGCCAGTACGATCGTCCCGCGTGCGATCGATCGAGATCGAGAGTTAATTTATGGAATTCATAAGCCCCCGGGGAGGTGGCGATGTTTAAATCAACCTGCCCACGATCAGCAAGCAACCAAGAACAGGCACGAGGCGTCTTGTAGTGCCGAACCGAACCGAAGGCCTAGCTGGCCTAGCGGAATAGCCCATTAGATGGCCGTTATGGGACCATGACCATCGTGATGTGGCATCGTGCGCAGTAGTATAGCACGCAGACGTGCGTACATGCCGGGGACCATCGTCACGCACGCGTATGCTTCAATGTTGCACACGCGCATCGCGATCCGATGACACTGTCCGGGGTCAACACCGAACGGGCGTCTCCCCGTTATCCTTCCCAAACCTGCCATAGCATTGGAGGTGCAATCATTGTGCGTGATGACATTGAAGCATGCCTTCCCTTCCGTGACCTTGAGAGTTTGGAGGCGTTGATCCGATACCAAAGTATGCGAATGAATCAGCCTTTGGATGCTGGTTGCTTTGGATACATGGTTGTGTAATACATTGTTCCACGGCCTTGTTTATAGAGAATACATTCTCTTTTTACAGTTGCTTGTTCGACACTTTTCAATGTGATTTCATGAAAATGGATCACCGAAGAGATGGGGAAAGTTGTTTCTTAATCTGAGAGAAACGTAAATCTTTCAGAATAGACCTCTAATCTAGTACGAAAAAATCTAGTTTCCTTTGTTTAAGCATAGATTCCAAAAGAAAAATATGACATTCATCAACGTTTCCTTTTTCAAGCCACTAACTACCAATAATGCGGCCCTCACAGAAAGGGTAACGTCCGCCGGACGATTTATGCAACTTCTTCCTGCAAGGACGTTCAGTTGCGTTGGCAACACGGGGAACGGGAAACTCGTCCATGGACTGCTACGATCGCACCCCACGCACTGCTTCCTCCGGTTTATACAAACAATCCGCAATAGTGTTTCTTGTTCCACTACCGAACGCTGGCATGGCTTGGGTTTAACATGAACTTGAAAGCGAATGTTTCGTAACCGAAAAATATGGCAAGTTGACATGCGAAATAGCAACGATGACACACCACAGTGCTTCACATTAAACTGTTTTCGCCAGGTGGCACGAAAAACGACGTGATTGGGCCACCATTTCGTTATCTTTTCCTGCGTTCGTCCTGCTAGGGGGGCAACATGCGAAACGCGCTTCATGGTTTATGGGCATCAGTCACATCGACCATCGCATGCGCCATGCCCCAGTGCAGGTGCCCTGTGCAAGAGCCAGACGCTCTAAGTGCTATTCGGTAGAGGCTTAAGGCGCACGGCATGCTGCTTTCAGCAAACGCACACGCCTAGTCTACGCAACTAAACCACGTTTTGCGATCGATCAGCGATTGTTTTCCTCAAATCTTGATCGATTTGAATTGCGGTTTCTATCCCGAAACATTAGCTCGCAAGAACGAACGAGATACATTCCTCTACACATGATACGTGTGCATCGCCCTGATTCCGACACGCAAACCAATCATCGTTCTGAGTGATTCCAGCCGTTGCTTCCACTCGTTGCTGATTGATATTAATAAATGCCTTCACGGATCACGTGTGAGTGAGGTTTCGTTCTGCCATCACTTAATGTGGACTGCCGTGGAAAAGAGATCGATGTGGATGGTTCACAACACACGGATGCTTGATTTTTCTTTCAACAGCTTTCACGGACCGAGACATTGCGAGGCGTAGAAAATGAACGCCAGCAGCGGTACCAGCGCGATGGAGTCAGACATTTTTGCAGACTATTCATCGGAAAACATGACGATTGTTTCGGAGGATGGCGAACTAGTGATTGATTGCATCAACCGGCTACCGACTGTGCAGGAGTATCTCGATGGTAAGGGTCTCGATCTTCTCTCTCTCACTCTCTTTTCTCGCGCTCGTTGATTGACTAGATCGTAATTCACCCCCTTCCTCTAAAAGGCATAACCATCCCGATCGCTTTGATCATCGCGGCAACGGTAGCGCTGAGCATTGCGACGATCAGTATTTTCTTCAAAAATGCCTACCACATCCTGCACCGGGCTCCGAAACAGTTCAAAACCAAATCCGTGCTTCTGCTAGCGATCTATCCGGTAGGTACCGGGTAAAAAGGGGAAAATCTATCGATTTGCTGTTCCATATTTGTGATGATTTCGCCACATTCTTCATTTCAGTTGGTGACACTATTTTCCGTCGTATCGATCAGTGTTCCAAAGTCATTCTTTCTCTGCGATACGGTTATGCACATCTACTTCATGATTTGTGCCTACATTCTGTTCAGGTTGGTGAAGTGTGCTGCAGAACACAATCAAGTACAATCAATTGACGTCTCATACAAACGCTTGCCTTTGCAGTCTCTGCATGCAGTACGTAGATGGTGAGGATGCGCTTATCAAATCCACCGATTCGCACACGTTCTCTATGCGTACACCGCCCCTATGCTGCTGCATACCGCTGTTTAAGCGGACACCCATCACCAAGTGAGTATGCTGCCACCGCAGTCCCACCGAACGCTCTTATCATCTAAAACCCGTGTCCTGCGGAATCTTGTCTCCCGCTCGTAGAAATCGGTTGCTGTTCGTGCGTGGATTGATTATGCAGCTGCCCATTGTACAGAGTGCCCTCTTTCTGGCACTAAATGTCGTGTTCGTCGAAGACTATGTACGTTTCTTGTAGGGCATGGTATCGAGGAAAGTACCGGCACTCTATCTTCTTGGTTTCTCATTGCAGTCCAACTTCAATCGAATCATCCTGTACTTTGTGCCATTGATCGTCGCCTCCATTCTGCTCGGGGTGTGGGGATTGAATATACTGGTGCGCATGATTGCGCCACTCTATTCAGATCTGAAACTGATGGTTAGTAGACCGGATAGTAGAGCCGTATCGACAAATGAACAATGAATGATACCATTTCTTTCTGATTTCAAGGGAAAATATTTTGTCCTGCAAGCAGTACTGATTCTGTGCCGAATACAGCCTCTCGTTATTGCTGCCATCGTTAGTGGTGCCGCTTCGGATTGCAGCTTCCCCATGACACAGCAGGTGCAGAAGAATGGTGCGTGCTTTAGAGAACCCGGTTGGCCGATTACCGACAACTACAATTACTACCGTTTACTGATTGAATTCATTTTAGCTATTTTCCAACTGTGCCTTTGCTTCGAGATGATGATACTGTCCTGTTGGGCTACGCAGCTCTACAAAACGCCCTCCATCGCAGCACAAGGATAAACCGATGGAACGAGACCGAGCAGCTGAGCCAAACATATAGCACACAGCTGACTCCCTTTGCTGGATGGAATGTAACTGTGTGTTTCAGTGTATAAATGTGATACCATAAGCCCCAGCGGCTCGATACAGTGAGCTTAATCACCGTCGACCAACACTCTTGCCACACGCCCGCAGTGTACTTATATGGATGTTAGGAAATAGAACTAATTGGAAATAGCTACCAACTGAATACGTGGGTTAAGAGTTTGTTACCTTATTTTGCCTTGTTTATTAACCTTCCTTTCCCTTCTCCTCTTGATTGGCGCTTCCGGGGGAGGAGGCGCGCGTTATACGAGCTCGAACGGTGCTTCTTGCCTTAGAGTTAGATTTCGTTATCACTATCATCGTCATCCACGGCTTCCTGGCCGGCACGGTTCGCCGCGGCATACACTTCGGCAGGCACGACCTTATGAACACCGTTCGATTCCTGGCACACCCAACTCAGCTCTAGCTTGAAGTCTTTATCCTTCAGCTCGTCGTGCACTTGATAGATGCTACAAAACGATAAGACAGGAGATTGTTGTTGTAAAGATAGTTAATAAAGGAACATGTGGGGTATCATTTAGCCTCTCTTACATTTTTCCCGCTGTAAGCACCAGGTCTTTCACTGACATATCGGCGAGCTTCAGCTTTTCAATCTCCGTTTTAGCTGTCTGTTTCGCCTTGCCAACGGCACAACCAAAGTAACCCTGCGAAGGCAACAAGAAAATAGAATAAACATTGACCTACTGCGTCTCAATGGCCACCTTTACTTCCGAATCCTCCAAAGAAAAGTTACTTACGCAAGATACACCCGAAGGGTCGATCATGTACATCTCTGGACCATTCTCTTCCGACCAGGACGCCAGAATGACGCTGACACCGAACGGACGCACCGCACTGTACAGCGTGTAGGCATGGAAGTAGCTGGCCAAGCGATCAATCAACTGTTTCAGCGGGATGGCCCGATTGTTCTGTTGCCGATAGCTGGATGCTTCCTGCCGGGCAATATCCACTACAGCTCGACCATCGGCTATCAAGCCACTGATTGCCTGTAACGGACACGGAATTCATTACTTTGTGCGACCCCCAGGAAGAAGCACCACCACCCGCACCAACTTACCATTCCGATCGAGGTATCGATGGTGAACACACGGGACCCACAGTCCGGTTCGTACAGTTTGCTGGAGATCAGCTTTTCGACCGCCAGCACGATACCGTCCTTACCGCGCAGACCAATAACGGTGCCACTGTTTTCGACCGCCTTGGCGGCGTACTCGATTTGAAACACGCGCCCATCGGGGGAGAACTGTGACG
>NC_064877.1:10810000-10817500 GCF_943734665.1 Anopheles aquasalis
CGCCAACCGCTGCTAGCAGTTCGTCTTGTCCACAGCGTCATCGTCATCCGTGGGCGTCCACTACGTCACGAGTGAAAGAAACGCGCTTAAAAATAAAAGTTCGTTGTAGTACGTTGAAGGTCATGGCGCGTACGATGCTCCGCGCTACGAGACGAGAATGTACACCCACCCACCGCCACTGGCCACCGCTACATGATCTCTCGTCCCATTATGATGGGTCGGATGTTTGGTGGTAGTGAATGAGTCTCTCGACCGTTGGCCACCGGTGTCTGTCTCGGTTTTGCTGCAACAAAGCACGTTGTTGGAGTGTGAAAACAAACAAAGCGCTTACCCTGTTGGTTGGCTGTTGTAGAGGAGTCCTTCCCTTCAACGGAGTCACTGATTCCGCTTTCTCACGTGACACGAAGACGAAAATTGCAATTGATCCGCTCAGATGCTGCCAAAGACCAACGTAACAAGTCCAAAGGGAATGGATTAGGAGAGATTGTCTTTTTGATTAGATCTAACTAGAACTGAGTCGTGCTGCGTTGGATTGAGGGCTTTTTATAGCTCATTTGCAATACCATCCCTGCGTTACGTTGAATCCCAGAGGGGCCGTGGGGGTTGAGAGAGGGGAGGGGGTGCTTAGCTTTCGTAGCTAGCGCCAAATTGCGTAGCTTTCGCAGGACCAATACTGCCAAAGATAGTATCTAGTGTACAATAGTGACAATGGTGGTGTGTAGTGTGGAATTAACTTCCGCGTAGCTTGATGTTTACTAGCTGCCTAGTGGTACGCGAAATCGTTTCAGTCTTGTTACTAGAAATATCCTTTTATTATGTAAACCAACTGTTACCTGTTACAGTACTTTGTCTCAAGAACGTATCTACAATTTGTGAAATAACTTTTCCATTTAATTTACTATTAGTACTGCGTGTTCAGAGACCAGAAGACTAAATCGTTGAGATGGCATAGCATTCACAATAAAGAACTATTTTCTTACACTACGGCTATGCTGTGCAGCCTATTCTAAAACATATTACGGCAAATTGTTGATTCTTTTTAAATATTTCTTTTTTAAAGACAACAGTTATAGGGTACATCTTCCCAGAATACCGACTATTCGTCATACTAATCCAAACGAGAGTATTCATATGAATATTGAACAATAACAAGCAGGACTACAGGCATCTAGTACCTATTTTGGGTCATCAAAGTCAATGTCATTGTAAGGATTGTTTTTCAATTTTCACTTGGCATCAGTTCAACAAGTCCTATCGGGTGCTATTATGTCACAGAGAAGGTTCGACGGTATAAAAACCTTCGATCGAATTTAGGATCGATTCAAACAAGCACTGACATCAAGAAGTGGTGGCATTATTCAACGTAATTGAGACTGATCGAGAGTAGAAGGTGGGCTGAGATTGAAAGTGTTTCTATAGATGAGGTGCCTTATCGTAATCCTTTACTTTCGTTCTTTAATCACTGGTAGCCATCACAAGCAGCAACCATGCAGATCTTCGTGAAAATGCTGACTGGCAAGACCATTGCTGTGGACACGGAACCGGAAGCGACGGTCGAAAGTGTTAAGAAACAGATCGATGAGCGTGAAGAGATCCCACCCAATCAACAGCGTATGATCTTCGCGGGCAAGCAGCTGGAAGATGGTCGCACCCTGGAAGAGTACAGCATCATTAAAGGATCTACGATTCATCTGGTCCTGCGCCTCAAGGGTGGCATGCAGATCTTCGTGAAGATGTTAACTGGCAAGACTATTGCAGTGGACACGGAACCCGAAGCAACGGTCGAGAGTGTTAAGAAACAGATCGATGAGCGTGAAGAGATCCCACCCAATCAACAGCGTATGATCTTCGCGGGCAAGCAGCTGGAAGATGGTCGCACCCTGGAAGAGTACAGCATCATTAAAGGATCTACGATTCATCTGGTCCTGCGCCTCAAGGGTGGCATGCAGATCTTCGTGAAGATGTTGACTGGCAAGACCATTGCTGTGGACACGGAACCGGAAGCAACGGTCGAGAGTGTTAAGAAACAGATCGATGAGCGTGAAGAGATCCCACCCAATCAACAGCGTATGATCTTCGCGGGCAAGCAGCTGGAGGATGGTCGCACCCTGGAAGAGTACAGCATCATTAAAGGATCTACGATTCATCTGGTCCTGCGCCTCAAGGGTGGCATGCAGATCTTCGTGAAGATGTTGACTGGTAAGACCATTGCTGTGGACACGGAACCGGAAGCAACGGTCGAGAGTGTTAAGAAACAGATCGATGAGCGTGAAGAGATCCCACCCAATCAACAGCGTATGATCTTCGCGGGCAAGCAGCTGGAAGATGGTCGCACGCTGGAAGAATACAGCATCATTAAAGGATCGACTATTCATCTTGTTTTGCGACTGAAAGGAGGATCACAATAATTCGATTTGCAAATACTTTATTTGCATAATCGTGTGTGCCCATCACGTGGTTAATGAAAGCTGCCAACAAGGAAGAAATTTATCCGGATGAGAAATCAAAAAAGGAATCTCTACTGCCAACATAATCAATGAAAAAATAAATGATTCAAAGACTTTCAAAACTTAGGATGAATAAATATTTTTCAAACGTTTTTATACTTTTTGGAAACCAGTGTACTACAAAAAAAATTGGAAAAAATAAAATATTTTGAACAACCTTTCGAAGTAGAACGAAAAATATAGCAAGCAGTGTAGTTAGCGGCGACTCCGACATTTTCGAAATTTGTCGGACCGTTTGTTTACAAAATGTTGGCTCGTTGCGCTGCCGGTGTGCTCTGTGTTCGCAGGATACTGTTTCCTGCCGGCAATTTCCGCTACTATGCCGGTGCCTTTCAGAAAAGCTCCCACCTGAAGCCGGCCTCTTCTACTATCGATTTTGTGAAGGCAAAACTGGAGGCCAGCACCCCGCCGACGGTTGAAGAATGGGGCAACATCAGGAGGCACGTTTTGGGCGAACGGAGGTTCAACGACACCAACGTGGACAGCACCGTGCTGGGACTGTGTCCAAGTCTGGGAGTTGGCAAGTCGTACATTGCGTATCTTCAATCGCAAGGCCTAGAGATCAATCTGGCAATCATGGGTAAACTGCTCAGACTCTACCGTTTTCCCGATACCGATCTGAACGAACAGGACGAGTCCGACATTTGGCGAATGTACAGCGAGCTGCGGGAACGGAATGCCGTGCTAGATGCCAACACCTGCGAGCACGCGATAAACGCACTGACCCTAACGAAGCACTGGAAACATTGCTTTGAGCTGCTGGAAATGATCAAAATCAGTGGCACACCGGATAGTTCCTCGTACAACTGCATCGCTGCGAAGGCTTTTACTGAGGCAGACGAGGCCACCGGTTGGGCGATGCTGCAGGAGATGTGTGAGAAGAAGAGGCTTCCGAATGACGAAACCTTCCTAGCCTGGCTGAACTACAGCCGGGGAAAAGGACACAACTTACTGGAAAACTTGGAGCGTCTATTGCAATTTACGCACGACAATGCGGTGTTCCTTTCGAAGCGTGTAGGCAAGGAGTTACTCTCCCTCCCGAAGGAGAGTGGGATCCTGGCACATGAAACGCGTGTGACGGACCACGGCAAGTGTGCCCACTGTAAGGAAACCCTCACGAGTATTGTCGTTCCCCAGGAATCATTTGAACGGTTAAAAGAACGATTCCTACAAGCCGTGCTCATCAGCAAGGAGATATTCAACAAAACGACGCCTGAAGAGTTGGGTCGTTTTCAGAAGTTTCTTCACAAAACCATCCCCTACGACGTGGTGATCGATGGTTTGAACGTGGCGTTCTCATCGGGAAATCACAAAAACCCAGCTCTCTATGCGAAACAAATAGCAGCTGTTGTGCGGCATTATGTACATCAGAAGAAGCGAGTCCTGGTCATCGGTCGGCAGCACATGGATAAATGGCGATCGAAGGATATGAAGTACATTCGCGAGAATAGTTTCCTTTTTTTAACGGAAGATTTGTAAGTTTGGCAGTATGAAAACCTATTAAACTTATTTACTAACCACTACTTTTCTTGCAGGTCACAGGATGATCCTTTTTTGCTCTATGCGGCCTTGGAGAGCGGTCCTCATACCGATTTTTTCTCTCGCGATCTAATGCGAAAGCATTCCTTTCTGCTGGGCGACGGGTTGGGTGTTGTGTTCAAACGCTGGCAACAGGAGCATCAGTACTCGTTGCTGTCCATTCTTCCGGACGGAAGGGTGTTGATAAAGGCACCCTTCAAGCACGATCTGTATGCTCACAAATCCTCCTCCAACAACCGATGGCATGTACCATTAGTGGAGAGTGGGTATCGTATTCCGAAAGTAGAGAAGCAAAGTGAATGGCTGTGCATAAGTGTGCATTAAACACCCAATAAAGTAGTTAAGGAGTAACCGTGGAGTAGTTATGGACCTGAAATTTACTAATGTGGACGATAGGAAATTATCACGATGAACATCAAAAAAGTATAATCGTCTGTACGTGGGGTCATTGTTATTTTCTGCCGGATGTAAACAACAACAGCTGTTCGGCAGATCGTTCAATTCACTTCGTCGGCATGAATCCTTTACCGAGAGGAAGATTAAAAAGGCTTTTAGCTAGAGATGGAGATAATCAAAAGCAAACGCAGGATATCAAAAGATCGAACAAAAGTGTCGAAACTGTCGTGCAGTGTTCCGAACCATCGTCAGTTCCGGTGAATGTGGACGGATCGCAATTGAATGCAGCAAAAGAGTCTCACGATTATCCCGTACCGTGTGATAATGAAGAAGGAAGTGATTCCGACGCCAGCAGTGTCGGCGATCACCTCGTCAATCCGGATGAGCTAGATCTAGATGGCACCTTTTTCACGCAATCTAGCGAAAAGGGAGTCCCGGCATGCACAGCAGAAAGCGATGAAGAAACTCCAAAAAACATCGAAGCAACATACGAATCCTGCACCGAGAGTGATACCAACAGCGAAGATGAGGTGCCACAGGAGGAATCGAACGAAAAAATGTACCAAATTTTCTCTCAAATAGTGGATTTCGACCGGCAGCTGAATGCTGCCAATCATGCTCGATGTCTTACCGGTCCTCGATCGTCGGATTCTTATACGGAATCAACGAGTAATGTGGTGCCTTATGAAGGACTCGACGTTGGCATGATGTTAACACAAATCGAAGGTGCAGCAGCGAGGTTTTACACCTCGGAGGAGATCGATCGGAATTGGGAAAATGTAGAATCGCACACCAACCTCAGTGCGGATGATGATCGAAAAGAGATTGAGATTTTGGTGTCCACTACCCAGCACAAACCGGGCCGTATAATTGATGTAGCACAGAGCCTCAGACGATTAGAGCAAGAAAAGAGAAAGAAGGAATACCTGGACCAACACAAGGTACACCTGATTATGCTTTTAAGCCATGGAACGCAGGTAAACTGGGTAATCAATGATTGTCTTTCCGAGTACGCCGAGGAGCTGTTGGAGTTGGCACAAAACTGCCCGTATCCCCTTGTGGATAAGATTAATCAAGATTTTGTTCAATCGATAGTGGATCATTTCCATGCCAAAGTACAGCTCTCAAGTACAAAACCCAAACGCAAATGTATCAAAGTTGGAATAGGTATAGGCAAGCAGCTTCGCTCCCGGGAAGCATCTTCCAGAAAAATGTTTAATCTACTGCTACTTGCATTGCTGCGTTTCTTAAGTGTTCGTACGAGGCTAGTCTTTTGTCTGGATGTGATACCAAAGAATCCTCCAGCGCCGAAAGTGAACAAGAAGGTACTACCCAAACCCGGTACTTTATCGGCCACTCACGGGCGATATGGGAAAGTGCCCTTAACCACGACAGAGATTCTGAAACAGAAGCCAGAAATTCGACAGATATTTCAGCTACCGCAACTGGATGGAGCCGATGAGGAGGACGATGCGCAAGAATGTGTTTCTCCGTCTAAAAGCGCTTGTTCTAACTGTCCAGAGCATAAGCCACGTCTTTGGAAGCTAAAAGCGTCCTCGGAGGCCCCAATCAAACCCAACTGTGCCTCCAATGACCGTCACCCTAATAAGATTGTAACTTCCAAATTTTTCAAGAAAAAAGTTCACAAATCACAGCTTCTCAAACCAAAGGTGGACAGCACGAATAGCATCACCGCCGGGTCATCCAAACTGGCAAGACTGTTGCAGCGAAAACCCCCAGCCGAGAGTAGCAAGTCAAAGAAAATCGAAGCCAATCCAAAGATACCGGAACTGGATACGTGGTTAGAGTGTTTCCTCGAACAAGAAGAACGCTGGACCGTTGTCGAAGCAACCCTAGGTGTGGATTGCTTGGAGCAGGTGATGGATTGCATCTTGAGCCCGCCGGCGTACGTGTTTGCCTGGGAAGCCGGTGGAGCGATCGTCGACGTAGTGGAACGCTACTCGTGGCGCAACGAAATGGCTTCTAGAAAGCAGAGGGTTGATCGGAAATGGTTACAAAAGTGTCTCAACCGGCACAGACTGCGGTCTCAGGATGTGGCTTATGCGGTAGATCAACGAGAATTCCGTCAACTGAAGTTTCGTGCTCCTATGCCTACTACGATTGCTCAGTAAGTAGAACAACGAAGTAGATCGGAGAGGAACAACACATCGCAAACATTGTATTCCATTGTTTTTTTTAGGTTTAAGAACCATCCGTCCTACTGTTTGAAGAGAGATCTGCAAAAATTTCAAGCAATCTACCCGCCGGACGCTCCTCCTCTAGGGTTCATCCACGGTGAAGCTATTTATGCTCGCGAGTGCGTGCAGACGTTGCATTCGCGCGAAGTATGGTTGCGGCACGCCAAAGTTATCCGTCTGCAGGAGCAACCGTACAAGATCGTTAAATCGAAGCTACGCCGGGTGCAGATTATGCTCGAACTGTTCGGTTACTGGCAGACGGAGGACTACGTACCACCGGAACCGGTCAACGGCATTGTGCCTCGGAATGCTTACGGAAATATTGAAATTTTCAAAGACTGTATGCTACCGAAAGGAACGGTTCATCTGAAGCGTAAGTATTCGAATGTGCCCGTTTGCAGACTCGTACAAAGCATAATTTGAACTCTCTCTTTGCCCGCTTTGCAGACTATGGATTGTCGCACATTTGCCGTAAGCTTGGTATCGACTACGCCGTTGCTGTGGTCGGGTTTGGCATTCACGCCGGAGGCAATCATCCAGTTTTCGATGGTATAGTGATATGTGAGGAACATCGTGATCGGTTGCTCGAAGCATGGGAAGAGCACCAGCTCGACTCGGAGCACAGGAAGCGTGAGAAGAAACAACAGAAGGTGCTCGCCCACTGGGTCAAGCTAGTAAAAGGTGTGCTGGTGAGGAACAGGCTTAAACACAAGTACAACTTTGAAGGAATGTAGGACGTTATTTGATCAAATAAATATTATGTTGAATGTGAGTTCTGTTTATTCTACTCCCTCGGATGATCAGCGGCACGTGTACGCTACCTCTTACGCTGTCGTGTCGCGTTGTGTCGCTGCTCTGAA
>NC_064877.1:10822500-10825000 GCF_943734665.1 Anopheles aquasalis
GGCCACTGTTTGGCCTTTTTGTGATGGGATTTTTCTTCCCAAGGATCAATGGCACGGTAAGTAACATCTTGAGATTTCAAGCGAGAGAAAGAGAAATAGATAATTAATCGATTCTGGTATTTATTTTCCCGCTTGTCATTCCAGTGTGCTATCGTCGGGTCAGTAACAGGGCTGGTGCTGATGGCCTACATCGTGATTCGATCGCAAATCTCGATCGCACTGGGAGAGATCGTGTTTGCGGAAAAGCCCGTGTCCGTGTCCGGTTGTCAGTATGAGTTTACGGCCAAAAACGTTACCTTGCCCTTGGATCCTGCTCCAGGCAGTGACGAAAAGTCGTTGCACCACGTGTCCTTCCTGTACTACTGTATGATCGGTTCGGTTGTACCGACGGTCGTCGCTTATCTCTGCTCGTTCGTGTTACCCCGGACGAAAACCGATGACATCGATCCGCTCCTGCTCGCTCCGTTCCTGCGTCGTTTCTATCGGTCTCGAGCGGACTGCAAACAAGCGAACCACATGACAGAGGTGATGCACGAGTTCGAAACGAAAGACATCCAACTGTAGGGATGGTGTAGGGGTGGGGTGATTTTGGGAGTCAGCGGAAGCAGCAGGAAGCTGCACAATATTGTACAAAAGTGAAACCCATTAGCGTACGAGGATATTTCCAGTGTGTAGCTGGGGAATCGACAATAAATGTAAGCTGCAAGAGTATTTGTCATTGAAGAACAAAAACAAGAAGTTCCACTGGACCAGATGGACACTCGTTGACCCATAAAGAGAGTGAGTTATTGCAGCTCTATTTACAGCGCTGTATTATACTATACAAAGAGATCGGTGGCTTCGGATGATTTACAACCATCCCCACGACCCATACATGACCGCGGTCCATTTTGGTCGCTACGCGCCTCTTTAGACCCAGATTGTACGACGTAGCGTGCTAACAAAAAATAAAACGGATCAACTGCAGGTCATGCCTGGAAAAACTAAACCGTTGATAAGCTGTTGGTTCCGATTTTTAGATCCGTCAGCCAGGACAGTGGACGGAGTTCTTCATTTCTTAAGGCGCTTGCTTCCGTGTACTTGCCGGTGATGGCGTGGCGTGACGGCCGTAGTATGACGCCGACTGCAACCAGCACCAGCAAAAGCCGATCATCATAATTTACCCTTATCTATATTGACCATGGGATCGTCCACTGACGCCGCATCACCGGCTGCTGCTGCTGCTGCGGTGGTGGTAGATAAATGTGTCCGAATGGCCAGCGGTCCAGCGCACCGACGCCTGTCATCAGTTCTGTTTGGTTACGGGCCACGAGATGTCTAACAGTGCGCGGACCGTAGGAAGTGCCGAGGATTACTCGAACGACGATGAGACGCACTCGGCCGAACGGACCATCGAGTCCATCCACCGACGGTTGCAGCGGTTCGATTGGCCCGACTATCTGGTGTTCGTGCTGATGCTGCTCATCTGCATCGTGATTGGGCTCTACTTTGGATACCGCGATCACCAGAAGCACAAGCGGCAGAAGAATGCACGGCGCGGTTCGGAAGCCTTGGACTATCTGGTCGGTGGACGCAAGATGAAGATCTTTCCCGTCTCGGTGTCGCTGGTGGCAAGCTGGATCTCGGGCATCTCGCTCCTGGGAACATCGACGGAGATCTACGTGTACGGGACGCAGTATTGCTACATTGTGCTCGCGGTGATCATTATGGGCTTCGTCATACATCACGTGTTTCTACCGGTTTTTCATGATCTGCAAATTACCTCGGCGTATGAGGTATGATCCGCTCGATAGGATAGGTAGTAGGTGACTACTATGCTTTTTATTTCTAGTACCTACAACGACGGTTTGATCAACGGATGAGACTGTTTGGTTCGATCCTCTTCACCGTTGCATGTGTGAGTTTAGTTGTTCTGTTTTTGCAAATGAGTCGATCTTTAAATTGACCTTTGACCTCCCTTGCTTTCAGCTACTATGGATGCCGATCGTGATCTACGTGCCTGCCTTAGCTTTCAATCAAGGTAAGAAGCACCTGATGAGCGAGTTTGTCACTAATATTATCACTAGAAATCATTGGCTTCCTCATCTGGCAGTAACTGGACTCAGCATCCACGTTGTGACACCGATCGTTTGTATGATTTGTGTTTTTTACACCAGCATAGTAAGTAGTCTGAACCCTGGAGTGAAGCTACTTCAATGAATACCCCTTTCTCCCGCAGGGAGGACTGAAAGCAGTCGTCTGGACGGATGTTATTCAATCGGCAATCACTCTGCTGGCACTGTTGACCGTGCTGGTTAAGGGCACATACGATATCGGAGGACCAATGGAAGTGCTGAAGCGCAATCTGGCCGGTGAGCGGCTCGAAGCACCGATCTGGAATCCCGATCCAACGCTACGCCATTCCATTTGGATCATACTGATCGGAGCACCGGTTTGGTTCTGTTACGGTGTATCCTGCAGCCAGGACATGATCCAACGATTCTTGGCCCTTCCGACACTA
>NC_064877.1:10827500-10867500 GCF_943734665.1 Anopheles aquasalis
TGTGCTCCAGGTCCCACTCGCCGAGCCGCACCCGCAGATCGCTGCTCGTCCGGTTTTCGATGCAGTGCGCGATGGTAAGGATGACTTTCGAATGGATCAACACACCACCGCAAAGGTACAGCTCGTAATCGCTCTGCGTCGTGTAAACGAAGGCCATCCATGGGAACTCACCTAGAATGGAGAAGCGACAGAGACATTCAGATTAAATTGGAAAACCTTTCTTAATTTCTTTTAAGGATTGGATTACAACAGAGATAGCATTTTCGAGGCATGGATGGATCTTGGACGCTGTCCAAAAATGGAAAATCCTTGTAATCCACAGTCGAGTGAAAAGGCGACAGCTCATATATGAGGGCATATCATGAGAAGGCATATCATGAGAATGACAGTCGTCTATTAATACCCGGAACTCTTCTTAAACCTTCTTGGCGGACTTTTGCTATATTTCTCAACTAAATTTTCACTATTTCCATATTCCAAACTCTCGTAAACGATTCGATTACTCGATTCTGGTTACACAAATTACAAGAGGCCAGTATCCAGCCATCTGTGCTCCATTTGCTTACCGTACTTGGCGCGCGTTTTGTCCGGATTTTTCACATGCCCGATACCGTCGTTGTTCCGGGCCGCACACACTATCTCGGTCTCGTCCGGTGCCTCGGTATCCTTTGGGATGGTGCCAGCGCGACAGTCGAACCAGAAAGGAAAAAGAAACAGTTTTAAATTAGTGACGAGCCTCGGGGATTCTCGTGGACGCGGTTCGCGGCTTTTTGGCAACCAACATCTTCCCAGAGGACATGTTTGAATGGTTGCCAAAAAAAAAACCGAGGAGACTCTAGCGCCAATGTCGCAATTCTGTGTGGCTGTGTGTCTGTCTGGCTGCTTGCCTGCCTGCCGGCCTGTTATCCATTAGCAACAGTGAGGAGAGAGAAAGAGGAGGAATAGTGTGTCTGCCCATACTGTCGCGACAGACGCTTCAATGCTCCTGGAAGAGCGTCAGCGTGCGACGCTGTAGATGCTATGGCGCGCCCAAGGTTTGTTTTGGCGATTTTTTTTGTTTTGCTTTTTGCTGCATCAATCCGGTGGCTCCGTTCTTATCTCTAATGCTTTTGCGAATAGTACTCTCAACGCCATGGTGTTGCACACGGACAAGCACAGCACCGACACACACGCTAGAGGACTGCTAGCCCGACCGTCTATTCTCTCGCGCCTAATCGAATTGCTTTAAAACGCACTGGAGGTTCGAAGATGCGCCTCGCAGGTCCTTCTTACCGGTGCACGGACGATACGGTCGTACGGGCAGCACTTGAGATGCGGCAACCGGCACTCGTTGGAGCTGGAACGATCGAAACTTGATACGCTGAGGATTAAGGCAGGTCGTCACCTAGGCACCGGTCGGTTTCGCTACCTGAAAAAATCCAGATGCACCTCATCGTACACGTTGACGCTGACGGGACGGCACAGGTCCGGCGGGATGCACACCCCACCACTGCAACGCTACGAGCAGGAGAAAAGCGTGGAGTTTAGCTCGTGTGGCGTTGCATGGTGATTCGTTCACTTTACCTTGGGCGTTGTGTCTTTTGTCAGCGATGGTAAGGCGGGCAATCGTTGATATCGCCAGAGCAGCAGCAGCAGCATCAAAGCGGATCGCACCGGCATCTGTAGCGGTCACTGGAAGCAAATGGGGCACGGGAACGGGAACTTGTAACCACGATCGGCAATCACGATCGATCTACTCCGTCACCAGCACGCACACACAAGCCCGAACACTGGATTCACTAAACGTCAAAATCTCAGTGCACTCTTCGATCGCACCAGAGAGACAGCAACTGGGAGGGTTTAAACGGCTTATCAGCTCCTGCTACTGCTGCTGCTGCTGCTACTGCTGCTGTACTCGGTCTCGGTTCGACGCGACTAGCAGGATCAGCGGCAGTAGCAGCAGCATCAATGCGTCCCCACTACTGCGGGTACTCGCGGCACGCGGCACGCGGCAAAGGGTTCCATTTCCAACGGCATGCGGCTACTTCGGGATGTCCGGTGCTCAGTTTTCGCGCAGAACGTGGAATATTATCCCGCGTGGCCGAACCCCCGGAGATGGCGCCAGCTCTCTCTCTCTCTCTCTCTCACACACTCTGCTCTCTCGCACAAACGCATGCTCGCGTGCTTTCTCGCTCGCGATGGAGCACTCTTCGGGGCTCTTGATTTCATCTTCCATTCATCGATTCGCTACCATGGCCAATCCAATAGAGTAACCAGCAGTCCGTGTGTCCTATCAGGCCCCTCGGTTCGGCGCTATCAAAGGATGCGATCGGCTTTGGCGGAAGAAGGGTCAGGCCCGACGCACCGTCTTCGCTCGACACATGCTTATCGCCACCGAGTTTCGGTTGCTTCGGTTGCGACGTCGTTCGACGGGACACTAGGGGTTGTGGTAGGCAGGGTGAACGGGGACGGGGGATGCTCATAATTTATCGCCACTTTTGATGACAGTTTCTCGCTCATAGTTTTTGATAATGCGGCACTTTTTGGAGTGTTTGTTTTTTGAGCCTACCTTCCGCTCTCTCTCTCTCTCTCTCTCTCTTTCGGGGCGTTGAACAACCAGACTGAGACTCCCCGCACCGGAAGGTGCTTCAGAGGAATGCTTTGAACCATTCGAGTGGAATCGCACCCAAGAACTTTGTCTATTTCTCATTTTCTGATGGACAACCTGCGCCTCTTATCATAGCCATTGCGTTTTTTTTTACTTTGAGTGTTTGTTTGTCATTTGCTTTTAAACCGGAAGCGGAAAATGGCGCCAAATAGTGCTGGCCACGTGTCGAGTAGAGAAGGAAATTTGTTGTTTTTTTGTTTTGTTTTTTTTTGCCATTATCCATTCCTAGCCACAAGAACTGATAAAAGGGAGGCATTTCTTAAATAAGCAACATACGAAAGATACCCAAAGAAATGGTAAACCATTTACCAATATCATTAGCCTTTGTCATGGACAGTTGGTCACGAACCGGCTACAAGTCTGCTGTCTGCTTTGTTATCTGCAGCTAATACAGACCACAGCAAAACTGTTTCCGTTCGTCATAGTGATGTGGAACTCCCAAGGCAGGCATCCCAAGGAGCATTTTCATCCCACCGCTGGGTGACTTTTGGTTTTCTTTCTCTCTACCGGACATCGATCGGATCATCATCATCAGAACCAACGGTCGCACAAACCGCACCGACGGTGGCGGTGGCAGATTGATGTGAAGAAGTTTTAATTGATTTCATCGCATTCCGTCTCGTCTAGACAGAATCGGAAAACCATTCGCCAGCCCGAAAAATCAATCCGAATTAGGCATCCCCCCCTCCCAAAAAAAAACGACTGCCTCGAAAACAAAACAAACCTTTTGTGCAGCTCCTTGCGTGCGAAAGGACTCACTATGTCGGTGAGCATCGGTCGTAATGTTTTCGGTTCCGGCTAGCCACAGCCAGACAGCCAGCCATTTCGTTCCGGTCGTTAGCATTAGCATATCTTTTGCCAGACTCTGCCACCAGCATGGCATCAGCACGAGGTACAATGCATGATATCGGGAGAAGTTAATCCGAAAACAAAATAATAATAATCACAACTACACTGGAGAGGCAAAGTTGTTCGGTATTCTTGGCTCGATTGAGAAAGGTTCGATATCGAAAATACATTGTTCGTATTTAGCTTCCGTTCTCTTCGCGGAAGGTCTTTCTGTTCCAATCATGGTATCAACGGAGAGTGCAGGATCTCTAGAACAAAGCATCGAATTCGATTTCCGCAAAATTTGGCGCCAGCAGTTCCAGTCGAACTCTCGGTGGAGACACCCGGTTGTTAAGGCTTGTTTGTTCACCTTTATTTATCGACTGCCGGTGCCATTTGCCAAAAAAAGAAGAAATCTCAGATACACCTAAACTGCCCAATGATCCTTTCGCGATTCTCCATCAGTAAAATACTGCACGGCCAGACTAAACACTCGGCATGTTGTATAAACAACGAGGCAGAAGGTATTGAAAAGTGACTCTGACACAAACCAAAAAAAACAGCATCCACAAAAAGAAGGTGGCTCGGTAATAAACGATGCAAATAAATAATCCCGAGACAAGGCGCAAGCAAACTCGCATGCTCAGCACCCACAAGAAGGTTCATGTTGCGTTGGTGCGCCCATCAGTATCATCGTCATCGCCAGACAGGGCCGGGCGAGGAATCGATACTTCGGAAGTTGTAGTGGCATAAAGATGGCCAATTAAAGCGATGTGGCTGTAAGCGATGCAACCAATAACACGATCGTGTGCATCGAAGCGTGGGATGATCGGAAGATCGGATGCAACGTATGCTGCATGTGTCACCGGGGTTTTTTTTCCCACCGACACCCAGCCGAAGAGATGGCTATCTCGTTTCGGGCACGTTGCTAACGGTACTGCGGTGAAGATAAGCGACCCGATGGCTTTCAATGATATTGGCACCTTCGGTCGTGCTATCTACAGCGTTTCCCTCCTTCAGTGGCTGATCGGGTGCGACGATCGTATGATCGTATCATCGATTGCAGTGCCGATGAATGGTACCGTGTGACACTCTTAGTGTCTAGCATGTATCGAATGCGAGCCTTCGAGGTTGCAATAAGGGGGGTGCCTTCTTGATCTTTATGTTTAAATATTTATTCAAAAGGTCGAAGGCATAAAGCTTTCTAAAGGGAGTTGAATGGTAACTTTTGTTGTACCACCTACAACGACACAAAAACCGTTGCATCGACTTGAGCTGTAGTTTGATAATATGCTAAGAAAAGGACCACAGCAGGCCACGCGAGCAAATGCGTTGTTTAAATTATTAAAATTACATTAAGAAGGCCTAGTAAATTTATTAAAAATTTAAAGCAATACGTTCTATTTGGCACGACTTGATAGCATAAGCTTGATAGCTGTCGTTGAAGTTTACTTCAACTTTAAACTGCAAAACAGATAGCACACCGGGACTGCTTCTATGGATAAAGACACCACGAAACAGCACCGCGAAGACGCTCCAGAGATGCAAAACTTTTACAGTCTACCATTCATTGGCCTTAGTACAGCGCGCCGCATCCAGCAGACATCATCTGTTTCACTTCCCACGAGATTATAACTACCGGCCTCCGGACGCACTTGTTTCGCATTTGCTGTGAGCTGCCCTGAAATCCTTCTCTGCTTTACGTGCCGCATCCCACGCCACGTGCCTGGTCCAAAACAGATGCTCTTCAGATATGAAGCGATGCCCTACCCCAAAACGGGCTCCCGGATCTCGCCCGTGCCGTTGGCAACACCAAATCTCGGCAGCATAATTTATGGCCGCGCTATCGCACGCGTTCTCCTAATTAAGTCTTTACCGGCTCGTGGCCGGCGCAGTGGCTGGACCGGGATTGAAAACAACCGAAAACAGAAGAACAAAAAAAAAAAAAAGACGCACGCAGAACTCCCTCGGCCCCCCTTTTTGCTGCCCTTTATTTTTTCGCACCCCGTTTTGATTCCGTAAAAGGGATGCGGGATCGTGCCGTCCGTCATCCGTCCTCGGCTCGTTCGGCCGAGTGATTGCTGGAACACTGGGCGCGTGCGTTTCTCTGCAGTTCGCCAACTCCGAGGACCCGGGACCAGGGACCCGGGACGGCTTAATTTACATTTCGGCCCCATCAGGCCTCCTGTCACTCATTCAACGAGAGGGCTGGCAGGATGGTTGGTGGGCGAGAAATGGCTCGCGGGCCCTTGAGTTAATTAATCATCTGTCAGAAAGTGCATTCGTGCGACGCCCCGTCCGTTGCAGTGCAGTGGGGGAAAAAGGGGCACTGAGGTCCCTCCGAGCAACGAAACCAACAAATCTTTCCTCTCGAGTTTTTCGTTATTTTGCCCTCACGCTCGGTGTGGTCTCTGTCGGGGCAAAATATGATATTCATGTTCATGGCCGCGAGCATAGCACGCATCAAGTGGAGGGTGGAGCAGGGCTGGTAAAGGGGTCATCCATTGCTCCAATGCAAATAAAGCTCTTCCCTTCGTGCGCTCTCTCTCTCTCTCTCTCTCTCTCCTTTGCTCTTTATCTTTCTGTATGAGGTTCCAAAGGCGGACGGACTCCAAGTGACGGATCGTAAATTTGTCTTCCATCTCTCAGGTTAGACAGAAGGGAGAGACTGGGACGAGAGCCACGAGACCGCTCGGACGACTATTGCGATGCCAGGGACAGCGTGAGGGTGCGCGATCACGAGGGATCACGACCGTTGACCATATACGTTAATTTGCTGTCAAAGTACATCATAAAGTGAATAAATTGTCCAGTAATTTAATTACTCGCTGGGTGTGTGTGTGTCTGTGGTGCTCTTATCCTCATCATCGGAATGCATTTGGCGGGAAGGAAGAGCATGCCAGATCGCGATCGCACTAGGAGACGATAAACTGATCCTGCGCTCTATCTCCGGATCTAATGTTTCTTCGGCTAATTTGCGATGCTGTTGCCTTGCACGGGCCTGGATGGAGAGCTTTCCTTCCCTGGACTGCCCTTTGGAATGCCACGTTACTTCATACATCACATCACGATGGCCACCGATTTGCTGACAGATTGCGACGCGAACATAAAGACGCCCGATGGCCGTTCGTCCGAAAAAGGTACCCAAGTGAAGCTGTTGTTAATCATAATTTATGGCACCAAAATGGAAAGCCGTTGGTGCTGGTGCTGCTCCTCTTCAGCAAGCAAGCAAGCAAGCAAGTGTGATTCGTCGACGCGCTCGAGTGTTTAATGCGATTCCATTCCGTTCGCACGCCGATCGGTCACGGTACGCTTCGAATTCAATTCCACGTATTCCACATATTATCGATGTCTCGTTATGGGCACATCTTCACGCAGCATACTTCAAAGTTGCTGCTTTTTGGGGTGGAAAAAAATTGATGAGCGAGCGCCCTCATTGTACTTGGTGGACGCTGGCCAATCGCATCGCACCACTTGAGCGGGATGGACATTTGGAAGCTTGCGTCGATCACGCATCGGTTGCGATCGTTCGTGGGGGATTTGCATAATATTTTGCTTCTGCAGTTTTTGGTCAGTGCGTGCGGTCTACCGTGCACGCAGACTCCGTAAGCTCATTGGTTTCCAGTTGCTTTCCAGCCGGCCCGTTCGGTGGCAGTCATTCCGTTTGCTGCTGTGTGCGTAACGCTAATGAGATTAAATTGATTCGCGATTATGTTTCGAGATGTTTTTGTGTTTTTTTGTTTTCATTTTTTCCATAAGCTCTTGAAGTGGTTTTGCACCTTTCACGTGGCAGTTTCTGTTGAAAATGAATTATTTTTATTCTTTCTTTTTATTTCCATTTATTGCTATCGAGTGAATAGCCAGAGTAATGCCATAAGAAGACGAAACTCTATGCCTCTAGGCTACGAGGAACTAGTTTCGCTTTTATTGCTCTACAGAGGAAAACAGGCCATCCGCCAAGACGTGCGTAAGCCAAGAAGCGCGGAAATGTCAGAATAAAAAAGAAATAGAATCATGATTCCGACCATAAAACGAAAGATGAGGCCACAGGAAGAGAGAGAGACGGGGACCCAGAGAGACCGGTCCCTCATTACGAGATTTACTGTTCGGTGCCGGGTGGTTAGCGAGTTGCTTCCTTCTTTGGGTTGGTTTGCCTCGAGGCCCAGCCCGATGGTATCGCTGAAAGGATCAGAACGGCTTGGCACGTCCACGCTCCATCGCTAAACCGGCGTCACTCAAAACGAAGCATCCGTTCCATTGTACTCTACCCTGGCGAGGCTCTAAATCTTAATCTTGCAATCAACAAGTGCAAGAGTGCTGCTTCCAACAACTCAACCAAACGCATCACCGGTCTGGATGAAGACTGTTCTTGGACGAAAGATCACTGGTGCCCCAAAGGCATCCACGGATTGTTTCGTTTCGCTTGTGCAATGCATGCACCACTCGCCACTTTTGCTCCACCACTCACCGAAGGCAACGTGTATATAAACTATGTGCGAACGAACAACGTCGAACACACATTCCAATCCTTTTCTGCCGTTATGCCCTTGCAAGCCGGCAAGTGCTCGTGTCTCAGCCCTCAATTGGGTGGCTGGCCGACTGAGGTCTGCTCAGAGAGATGATTCTGTCTCGCGAGAGAGCGTAAAACGGCGTTCGAGAAGTCGTTCGTTCGTTTGGCTTGGAGCAGCTTCCGGGACCACATCGTGAAACATTTCACGCTTGTCCCGGTCCGATTGCGAGAGAGATCTATCGCGAGAATTTTGATACAGTTGCTCAAACTGAGCAAAATTTACGCAAGTATCGCCGAATATTCGTGTTATTGTGTTGTTTATGATCGTCTTTTCAGTGTAGTTACTTTCATGCATACTGTTTTCATAATTGAGCAGCTACTTTGAGTGTTCCAAGACAGATTTCTTCGTATATTCAACATTTTCCGTTTCTACACGTGCGAGAGATCTCTCGCCCCGGATTAGTATAAAGTTTCGACAATTTTCATTCTCTCGCGAAAGATTTCTCGTTCTAGCACGAGCACAAACACGAGCAACCGCGTGTTGACTGAACTCCCCCCTCCCCAAGATTTACCTTCTGACATGATTAATGGATACCGCCAGAGCGTGCGCGCGCGCGCGCTCACGGTCGCACCCGACCTTTCCCACACCGGCACCACGTGTCCACGACCTGTCGTCGTCGTCGTCGGAGTTATCCTTTTCGCTTTCGCGTACCGTAAACAAATCCGCTCCCCGGGGGTGGGGTGCGGTGCACCGGTCACTTAGGATGACGAACGACAGCGTTGTGTATGGTTAAATCGGTTCGGTTCGCTTTACTCGTCATCGCTGCCAACGATTTGCTTCGATTCCGTTCGGAGAGAATAACAAACAGATTGAGAGATTTGATCGGATCATCCGTCGTTTTTTTGCGGGATGATTCCATGGCAGCAGTATTCGCGCTTGCTGCGAGCGAGAAAAATGGTTCATTTTTTATCGAAAAATTTAATAAATTCACTCAACTCCAAAAGGATTCATACCCATCGTCGTTGGTCGAAAATAGATATTACCTTTATTGCTTTCCACTACTCTAGTCATGCAATAAATTGCCACTCGAGGGCTCGCAATAATGCCATTTTGATTCGCTCGCGCGGTCGCGTTCATTTCGCCGCTTTTTGGGGGACAAAAATTGAATCTTCCAATTGCTTCAATATGTGAACCATCTGATTCGTCAAAGTGGCCAGTGGCCACTCCATCTTCAATGGGGCGGATGAAAGGGGTTTTCCCTGCGTTACTTCATTTCCTAATGCAATTCACTGTCTCCACTCCATTGGAATGAGTGTCCACGGTCGGCCTTCCAAGAAAACTCATTCAATTACCTACTTGTACGAGTTCTTGCTGGCATTCAAAAACAAAACCAAAACAACAAAGAAAAATAAAAACCAAGAGCAAAACACAAAACATGACAGCGCGTCCGCGTCCCCGTCCGCAATGAAAAGCCGGAGCCGTGCTCGATCGGATCGTAGTAGACACAGACTCCAGTGGTCGTAAAAGGAAATGCTCCATGGCAGCAGCGAAGAGGAAAATGTGGAAAGAAGGAGGAGGCGGTGGCGGGAAAATCTCGTGCCCGGTGTAGAGCGCCCAAGCGCGCGCCAGAGCGCCAGCTCACATGTGGCCGGGCGCGCGCGAGAGAGCGAAAACCTCCCTCCCCCTTCAGATCCGTACACACAAACGGTCGCACGTACGCACACAGCTTGGAAGACGACGGTGGTCCCAGTCGGCGAGGCGAGCAAAAATCATCCAGTCGCTATCGGATGAAGAGGCAATGAAGACGCTTTCGCTGCCGGAGCTGCTGCTTCGTACGGTCACCGGCGGACGGTGGACGTTCGTACCGTGCGCTGTTTGACCGGAGGTCCTGGTGTCACTCTCGCTCATCGTGTGTGTTTTCCTTGTACCGCCGGTATCCCGAGCAGGCCGGTCTGCGTCGGAGTGTATTTGGTATTTTCTCGCTTCGGTCTTTGGAAGTAGAACTGTTTCTCGATTTTTCCAAAAAAAAAAAAAACGCTAACCGTCTGTGTGTGTCCCACGGGAGATCTGCTACGCCAGCTGTTGGTGTCACTCTCATTCTGCTGCTGCTGCTGCTGCTCGTGGTAGGTGACAATTTGGTGGTTCCGAAGTAACGCATTCCACAAGTGTTATCATCATCATCATCGTTAAGGTGCTACAACAATACTGGAACGTAAAGTAACCAAGCAACGCCAGCCAGCCAGTGAATGTGAAATATGATCCCTGGGATCGTCTAGGATCACCATCACCGTTTGAAATTCAGGAAAACATTGTTTACTGAAGGGCCAGCGAGGTGGAGTGGGAAAACGAGAAATTTGATAAGAAACAGTGTCTCCTGGCAGCGTTTCGGTGGTGCGTGTAAATTTATGAGGTAGTCCGGAGAGGAAGGGACGACTTTTTCGTGTTTGACATTTTTGGTAAAAATCTACGTCATCGCCTCCCGGTCGGTAAACATTCCATTTATAAATTCCCACCATCCAAGACAGCTTTCTTGGTTTTCCTTGCTCGGCAAAGTACCAGCAACCTCCCGGCGGATCCAGCAATCACCTCCCGATGGGTTGAGGAGCACGAAAAATCCACGCTTTAAGCCCGGAAAATTAGTCGCCATCATGGAAGCGTGGCAGTGTGGCAAGTTTGAGGCGCACGGTGGCTTGTCTGAGGTGCGCCATCGCCAGTTTCCCTACCCGCCCAAAAAGTGACGATAAATGGTTCACTCGTCATTCTGTAAATTAGCGATGTGAATTATGTGCCCATAAATACTTCGTGATACGTCAGTACCGCCGTACCGTTTGTCGTCAGTGCGTCGTCATCTTTCTGTCTGTATGTCCGTGAGTGTGGACGAGCAGCATCGTCGCAAGTGATAATTCGTCTCGTAAAAGTGTTAACTAGTGTTTGAGCTGCCTGATCACTCCGGGGGGCGAGCGTGTTACATGTTTGTCGTGTTTTTTTGCGGTACAACAGAGTACAGTGTAGTGAATCGCCGTGGTGATCCAACAGTATTAAGGAAAGGGAATCGAAACGGTTCCAAAAAGGTAGAAAGTAGCGAGTGTAACTGAAGCAGAAGCAGCAGTTTATCATAAAGAAGATACATAAAAAGAACCTCGTGACATTCGTGCAGAGAACAAGGTAATCATGCGATAATCTCTACCTGTCTATCTCCCTCTTTTGCTCCCTATCTCTCTCTCTCTCTGGACAGTTTTTATTGCCACCGCTAACCGATGAATTCTTTGCGTGATTTATGAGGTGTTAAACGGGTTGGCCATAAAATTAGCGCGTGAGGGCGGGCGAGAGCCGCGTGTCAAAACATCCTAAATCAACGTCACAGACACAAACACACAAGTGGGCTTTGTACTTCTAATCGTCTGTTTGACTCGCGGCTGTCGGCATAATGGTCCTCATGCACGAAGCAAGAATAATTGTTCCGCAAACTACCTCCTCTGGCTTCTCACCTGGGCCTGACACCATATGCAGCCTCAACTCTCGAATCTCATTTATCACCATCACCACGACCACCGACCGACAGCACAGCATATGCATAAAGCGGGGGGAACAATCGTCAACGATCTCGCGTGTCTTTTCATTCCCATAAATTTCCGCCTCAAATGCATGCTGTAGGTTGCTACGATCGTGACAGATCGCGCCCCACACTGGACCGAGACGCGAATCGTTCCATGGCGGCAAACGCGTAATGTTGTAATTGGTGTGGGCCATGCATGCCCACCGCGGGCCGAGCCACAAGCTCGTTGGCGAAAGAATCCAGGGCTCTCGCCTCGCGGGGAGGAGAGTTCTCTGGTAGCCTCGAGACAAACAATACCCTTCCGCTGGTGATTGTGTGGTGTCGGCGGTGGCGCGTTGGTTAAGCATTTTCATTGCTTTAACGTTCATTAATATAATGCAACCGCATTTGCTGGCTGGTGACCCGTTGTTCGCGTTAATGGTGGAGCATTGAAGCTGCCAGGGGACACTTTGCTGATTCGAGAACTGTTTGCGCACGTCGCACGGCCCCGGAATTCGGCATTAATTCATCAGTTCAGAGCATCGCGTGCCCCTTTTTTGGCCTCAAGTTGCAATTTCGGCTTAAGTGATGCAGCTTATTGTCGCACAAGAAATAAACCATTCCGGCGGTACGGTCTTCCTTCACGTTTCGTCATCAACCATTCATTCAGCATTGTTGCCCGTGGCTTTGATATCCCAATTGTCAAACGTAAACCTCCGAGAAACTCAGCCGCGAAACGACCCTTTTGTGGCTCCATGGGATGGCAATAAGCTGCTGCTATAATCAAGGTGGCTGGATTCATAAAAAAAAACATCCCCCCAAAAACCAGCGCGCTGGTGGCGCGTGATGAAGCCATGCAACTGTCCCCCGGGCGTCGAGGCAACCCAACCAACCGTCAACCTTCAATAAAACGCCATATTTTATCCGTTTTTGAAGATTAATTTTATGCAATTCCCGTAGCCGCAGCTCGTACATTATCGCATTCCCATTCCCGGATCGTACTCACCGGTGCGCATTGTGTGTGCGCTGTTTTGTGTGTTTGTTTTGGGGCAGCAGGTTGCAGGTTGGTCGTGGTGGTTGGCCCCCGGGATGGCGCCGATCGACGGGGCCGGGACCGACCATAAAAAGCCACATTTCAATACGAAAAAACCGGATTGCAGCGCATGTATGCAACCTCCCAAACCCGACCCCTTCCCCTTTCACCCCTTTCGGGATGCACTTCTTCTTTTGCTGCTGCATTTTAACGATGACACCGTAACGATAAGGGGTGATGCTTTTACGATACCTTTCGGCCAACGTCGCGCACCTGTTGATGCTGGCCATGGTCCCGGGAATGTGCGAACAAAGTTTTATAGTCCCCTCCGCCCCTCCCTTCGCCACCCCCTCGCAGGGGGGACTGATTTTTGGGGACACACCTTACTGCGCTCTTCCACGACGAAAAAGTGACAAACGACCGACGCTGCGGTGTCTCTTAGTGTCTTCCAGGACAAGAAGTTCTCTTTCGCACCGATACAGCACCGATCATGCACGGGTGATCAACAACGATCGCGCCTAAGTGGCGCTCTCTTCGGACCACCTTTGTTTGTTTGTTTGTTTGTTTAATCAGCGATCAGTGGTGTTTTGCTTGTGCTACAAAATGGTTGATTGATGGTTTGGGGGTAGCGTAAAAGAGCTGCCTAATTGAAACGTTGCTCCGGGAGCGCGTGGTGGGGGATGAAACCAACACGAATCGAGCCAACGATCGCCAACGATCGAACTGACAGAGACACCCTAATGATATGGTACCAAACGTGGTATCGTGCCACACAACGACGATGATGGGAAGTGATGGCATCGATCGTGGCGTCTGTCAGTCAGCTAATTGCAAACCCCGTCTTTCTCTCGCAGCATCTCGATTTCGATCGCCTTCGACCGTCCGGTCGATCCGGTCCGGTGTGGAAGGGTGTTTTTAATAAGTTTTAATGTGGCCGTTTATTAAATTATAATCATTCGATGCAACGGACGTTCCGTTCCGTTCCGTTCGCGTTGCAACAGTTGAACATGCATGCGATCGATCATTTCGCTGCAGGATGGACGATGGAAAAACTCTGGGCTCAGCAAAAAAGGAGGGGGAAAATATTATTCTCTGTCTGTGCTTTTCCTTGCAGCATTTTAAAGCGAGACCGCGGGCCCTCCGCTGTCTTTGGCAAGCATTTGAAGGGATTGCAGTGTCGTGCTGCTGCAGAATTGACGAGCAGCACGATGGGGCAGTGCGTGTGCAAACGTCACCGAGAGACAAGCGGTTTGACGAGGGCGAAAAAGTAGTTGAAGCATAAATTGCGACCAACCGCGAGGGCCCCAACAGAGGAGATCGCGAGTACGAGAGCGCGAAAAGCGTCTCCCCATCCTCTAAGGCCCATTTCCAGTTCCACCGTGCCGTGGCGTGACCACGGCGCACACGAACTTTGATATTTTTAATGAAGTTATAATAAAGCCCCACTCGTGGTGTTGCTTACGTGCGGTCCTTTCGGGAGAACGCAACGGAAGGAAAGCACTGACACTGGTGCTCTTTTCCGGCGGCTTTCTCTCGGTGAGTGGAAAACCACGAGGGCCACATCATGTCGTGGGTAATCCCTAAGCTATCGGTGCTGCTTCAGAGACTCGTCCCTAGAGCAAAATCCTCCCATTGTCTGTCGGTACCACAATGTGGAACGTGCATTTGCTGGCCCGAAAGATTCCACAAAGGATTTTGCGCAAATTTTCGCCACGAGCGGCCTGGACGACAGAAGGGCTTCGAAGGAAGTGGCTTTTTATGAACACACTAAGACGCACACAAGCATAAGCACACAAACAAGCCGTCTGGATCCTTCTTTTGTTTCGCTAAGAATGATTGATGATTCGTGGCCCCGCCGTTTCAGTCCGGTCCGGTCACAAAGTCCAAGGACACCGGACAATGGATGACGACCCTTTTTTTTTGTCTGTGAAACTCCCAAAACATGTGCTGCCCGCTAGGCATGTCAAAGCCAGTTATGATAATCGAGCGGTCGAGTCCGCGAATTGGTCAATTAATTTTCTCGCGCTTTCAGTAGCACGTGAAGAGAAGCAGTAGCAGCAGCAGCAGCAGCCGCGTGGCCATGGTCGCGTGCGGTCCCACAATCACGATAAGCTGGACGCGACGCGATCATTCGTTGGTTCGCTGGGATCCCGCGCCCTCCCTCAAGCACTGCCCACTAGTTAGCGCCCTGCGTCCGGTGTCGCTGAGGATCGGGTGAACGAGAGGATCATTTATTATTTAAATCGTTTACAGAATCGGGAGCCGGCCTGTGGCACCGGGAGATAAGTGATCGGTAAACGCCAGCTAATCGGACAGTGTTTCATCTGTCATGTTTGGGGGTGCGGTTCGGTCATCCCTTTTTCCCTGCCCATGCCCGCACCGGCAACCGGTAGCGCGGAGCACGCACGTGGCGACGTGGGACGAGGATTGCATTACGATTTGTGTCAGCCCCTTTTCCGGGGGCGGCACCAAGATTCCTTCCCGAATGAGGTATGAATTATTTATACACGAGAGGAACTAAGACTTTATTTATATCGCTGACTGGTAAGTGGCGCTCACCGATCCCTATTCCATTCTCGAGCGATCGAACGAGCGAGGATGACAGAGTGGCTGCTGCTGCTGCTAGTGCCTGGTGCCTGGTGCCGTTTTGATGCGATGGAAGGTGGTGCAAACCACCACGTCCTCCTCCTAATGGGAGCTGCATGTATGATGAAGTGCTCTCTAGGGGAGATGATTAAGGAGGAAAATCTGGAGCCACTTCGGTGCTGCTTCCGGAGAAGTTGAAGAGCTATTCCAGGGTAGTGAAGTTTTTTTTTCTTCTGGTGGTACAGATTGTTCATGCTGTTAACTAGAACAGGGGTGAAATATTTCCTACTAAGTTTGAGTGCGAGGTTTCTGCGTCGAGATATGATGAGTGATGCAAAGAAGAAAGCGTTGGTCTAGCCTTGATGAGGCGCTTTTTATGTCTTTACAGTGCAAGAGATGTTGCTGAAAGTTTCTTCGTCAAAGGGAACAAGTTTAAATTATAAAGTGGAACATCTCTACTAAACTGCCAACATACAAAATAAGGCAAATAGTAAGATGGTCGAAACATTTAATATAAGAAATTCTTTTTCATTGGCTATGATCTCATATTTTAACATGTAACGGATAATCCCTGTTCTCTGCATCATCTTGCAAATGCTGTGACTCATGTTTATGAGAGCATTTTAGAAATAAAAAATCCTTTATCGTGGCTTTTTATGGTCTCTTAGAAATGTTTACCAGAAAGCTGCACATTCCATTCACCATCGATCATTTAACATCCAACGCAGCAGCCACATCGCACACACTCATTTTTGCGGAGCGTGTTGTTTTCGCCATTAACTTCTGTTTTATTACCCCTCGTGGTTTTTACAATCACGGAACGAACACTAAATGAATCGAAAACAAATCATCGGTAGTGTGCTTCTGTTTTTGCTATTTAAGATTCATAAATTGTTTGTACAAGAAATAGAAGTAATACATTCTGCAGTAACAACGCACCGAGCTAATATAAATAGTGAATTTAGAATTTGATTGTTAAAATAGCTAAACAGTCAATAACTACAGAGCAATATCTTTGACATCTGATTATTGTGATTGAAAATAACATCCTCCTGAGTTGCTTCGACCAGTATCAGTTCGTTTTTATCGTGCTGATTGACATTTACCAAAAGTTATGAGATCATAGACCCCATTTGAGTGGAAGTTTTATGCTAAGACACTTTCGGGATGTTTTGAAAAGAAAAACAGCTAATCACAAACAAATATTGATGAACCGCTTTTTCCCCTGGGATCCACCGCAACCCACGGTTCATCGTTAAATCGAACCTACGATTATATGGTTCACCGCGCCTACTCCTCTTCCCGGTACAGTCCGATGATCGATGATATGATTCCTCGGCAAACTTCATCGGCAAAGAAATCGTCCAATTACGATACGGGGGAATGAAATCCTCTAATCGAGTGCGAATCGAAGGAAGGAAATCCAACTTTCGGGTCCTAATTGCCCCACGGGATCCATTCGCACGTTGCTGCAATATGGGCACAACAGAGCAGACGAGCGCCCACCGTCGCTATGTCAACAAACAGCCCCTACTCCGTGGGAGGGAGAAGATTTGTGAAATGTTATTCCCTTCTAGTGCCGTGCTGCGAATTGGGGTCACTGCTCCTTCGCTCTGCTCCCGCCGATTCACCACGGACGCTCTTTTAGATCTCCAGCGAAACTTGGACGAGGATCGGTGCGGTAGATCGCCAAAAGTGCTTTGATTTCCAGCGGAGGATGTGCGGATTTTATGAGCAAAACAGTCGTAATAATCATCATTTTGCTAATATCGATTCGGCATTCATCAGCATCGAGCTGCCGGTGCCGGAGAGTGTGGCCGGATTTGGCTTGCCGGAACAGAGTCTCGCACCGCACTCTTTCGCCTGAGCGATTGCCCTTAACATGGCGATGTTCTGTCGGACGTCATTCACAAACTCGGTGGCCGACCGGCCGGCCGGCTTTCCGCCGGTTTTGCTCCGATTTCTGTGTGGGAAACAACTTCCAACTCACGCAGCAAGTGAACAAGAGTTTCGAGTTTTGAGGTCGTTAGTTGAGCAGTGGCGGCGACGGTACAGACATTGGTGCGAACTGCCGAGTTCGTGGTTTTATTGCTTCGACTTTTAGCACCAAATGTCGGCCAAAGCGAGGCGGAAAGAGGCAACAGATCGGTGATCTGTGAAAAGCTCGACCCTCCCCTCCACACTCCTTCTCTCGATAACTTTTCCGGTATCGAGGATGTGGGCCGTAAAGCGGTCGAAAGCAACGATCGTTAGGGCGTGTGGTACAGGATAAATCCACGCCACTGACCACCACCAGCGACTGCAGCGACTGGGTTGGCGATTCTTTCGTATGAAGCTTTATTATTGAGCCCCCGGAACGTGTGGAAGTGGGAATGGGAGGAAATTAACATTCATGAAATGGAATATTTATAGCCCACTAGAGCGGCGGCAGCAGCTGCTGCTGGTTTCCGGTTTGCAGAGCTGAGAGAAAGCTCAGCAGGAAGAAGATGTTTCAGACAAAAATATCTCCGGCCGATTGTTGTCTTGGATTTGTTGCTTGGGCTCCACGGACTATGAACGAAGCAATTGAAGGCTCTCGTTAAGAAGCGGCTCGTCACTTAGTAAGAAAAAAAAAAAGGTGGCCACTAAGCGCATCGCTACGCTTCATTATGGCAGTATTTTCGGCAAACATTTGCCCTACCAGATGTTGTTTTGCCATCGATATTCCACCGATAGACGGTCTTGTTTTGCCCCGGCATGCAATCTATCATCCCAGAACTTGCTCTGAAATAGAGTCCTGAATTCCTGGAACTTCCGGCGCTATGTATCCTCACAAGCACCTCATTGCTGTCGCATTGCTACACGAGAGTCTAAATATTTATTGACCTGGGTAGCCTGAATTTCATAAAAGCAGATAAAATATACTGCACGCTAAGATAAGCATTCTCGGAACAGGAGATCAGCAGATTGCAAGGATTCCTCTGCAAAACGCCAGACCGTACCAAATGGTCAAAACAATCCGATTAAGGTTAAAGCAATATCCGGCGAATCGATACAATCGAATCGAAACTTTCTACAGAAGTGCCGTACGTGCCGTGGTGGTGTGATGCTGACGAGAATCCTCCGGAACATACCGTACGTCTTGTCCAATTCCTTCTGCAGGCACCAGACGGTGAGGTTGTGCGGAGTGGAGTCATTGGTTTGATTGTTTGCTTGACCAGCACCAGCAGGGCTTTCCATGAATGCGACCTCATCGGGGTTAATACAAGCAGAAGCAGAGCATCAGAGTAAACTCCGGGGTTCACATTTCTCTTTGTTTTAGACGACAGCTTCCGGTAATTGGTACACTGGCTCATCAGTGTCCATTCGAGCGCTGCTTGAAGTAATGAACCAAGTAATTACCGCACTAACTACACTCCCGGGCTGACCTCGCTAGCTGTAGCTTTGGTTCGTCCACCGGTCACAACATGGGACGAGACGCTGGACTCTCGGCAACTCTTGCCATTCAGGCCACCTCTTCAGTTCTTGCTAGCAGGGAAAAAAAGTTTCAAAAGAACTGTGAGCGAAACAACAGCAAACCAGAAAAGTCCACATCCAATCTGTCTCAAAGTTCAACACCTTCTCCCGACACCACTCTCACTACAGAAACGGCTTGCAACGGCGTCACCAGGGGCAATCGGCAGCGTGCGTTGGCGTAGCTTTTGACGCCCGCCCGGAAAGTGGACCCGTACTAATGGTAGAGAGCGGAAACCGAATCCTTTCACCATAAGATTGATCGTCTTTGAAAGTGTGCCCTTGTGGGTGTGGCTGTGTAGCAAAGGAGTGGGGGAAACGATCGAAGACCACCAGGGATGTCCTCGGTGAGAGCACCCAACAATGACCAACTTTGGCCAACCCAAAGTCTCGCCGGTCTGGTGACAACTTTATGAGGCATGATTGCTCCAAAACGGTAGTGAGATGAGATCAGCAAACGGCGTCAGCGTCCGACGACGAGATGGAGTCCTCGCTTGTACGTCTGTACATTCATTGTTTGCTGATAATCCTTTCTGAATGGCGGGAGCGTTCGGTGACCTGCAAGGGGCAAGCGTCAAAACAATATTTGCCCCATGACTGAAGACAGAGTCGGAACAAATAGTAGTACACACCACAATCCCGGAGTATCATTCCAATCACTCAATTCCGATAACTTCCAATCAATAAAGCCCATCTCTTTGAAAAGTTTGATATCCTTGAACGGTACCAAACGAACACTTTTGATGCGTCTTCAAAACGTGAGACAGCTGCGAAGGGGAAGGCCTTAAAAATGGATTCCACGAGACACGTTTCTCAATCAGTTGCCCCAAAATTCCTGTTAAGTCTGGCTTCTCGCCGAAGCCATAGACCGGACTTTGCATCGTCGGATAAATAAATATGCCATCTTATGAGACCGATTACTGGCCGCGTGACTCTCGCGACCACGGAGGTCACTGTGGCTGATTGGTTTGGTCGGTGAAATGCGCCCAATTTCGGCGGCTCCAAGATACCACAATTCGTCAACCACCACCTTCACCCGCCATGGGCCACCTTCACCCGCTGTATCAGGGTATCAGATGTCGACTGATTTTTCGGTTTTCTTCTTCTCCGTACATCCGATTCCCGAAGGTTTAATTTCACCAAGATTGCCATTTAATTAAGCATTTGGCTATTTTGCTTTTTTTGGGGGACACGTTAACCGATCGATAAGGCGGGTGTCACTTCGTTTTGGGGAGAAAAAGTTCGCTGCCAAGATGCTGGTGGCGCGTTGAGCGTTCCTCTTTCGTTCCTTCGCATCAGCGTCGACCGACCGTCGCTGAGGCCGATCGTAAGCGTGCTTACCGCAGCGATACATGACTGAAGCACCTATCTTAACTCGCGTACTTTTGCGAATCAGCATCCGTGCCAGCCAGCCAGCCGGTGCGTGAGCGTGAGGTTAAGCTAATTTAATTGTTTTCACCGATACATCACCGCCATCACTGGACCTGCCAAATTGGACAGGCAGGCAGGCAGGCAAGCGAAACTGATAAAGGATAATTTAGCGTTTCTTCGAACTCTCCACCTCCTTCCAAGATGGACCCCTGATTGGAGGGAAAAAACGGTTCCTAATTAATGTTGGCACCTTTCGTACCATGCAAGAAGTGGTCTTTATACGAAAGTTCGACGAGTTTTTGTTTTTAATTTAAGGGAAACTCTGTAGAAAGTTGATAAATGGGGAAATAAATATGTCTTAATTTACAGTGAGTGGTTTAGGGGGTGTATTTACCTGACTTCGGAGAATATACTTAATGAGGGTGACTGTTTTTTGTTGTAAGGTAACTTAAAGTGATGCTTACTTCCTAACTTGGACTTCATGAATCATGATTCGTAAATTTTCAAAATTATTCTTGGAACTAAAGATTCAAAGTGTATTTTCATATGTTTTTAATTTTTTAAAAATACACAAATATTCCTCAAATATAATTAAAAACTGTATAAATGCATAGATTTAAGCAAACATTTTCCAATCACTTGGCAGGAACAAGTTACAGTACTTCACAAATTTGCTTCATCAAGTATTTCAAAGGAAAACAAATAAAAGGTTCCAAAGCAACGGTTGCACTAAAAACTGACCCGATAATAATAATACGCGGTGCTGAACCATAAACGAAACCGGTCTCACCGGGGAAGATGTTAATAATTTGGAAACGAAATTAATGTCCGTAGCTCACCGATCGTCACAGGATCGCCAGGAAATTATGGGTGAGGGAAGCGTGAGGTTAAACAATCGGCTCCACTTTCCGCACGATCAATTTGTCTTGCCTGCACCCCCTTTGAGCGGAGGCGAGTAGGAGGGCGATCCGCTAACAAACGCTCGCTGATCTGACGTGATCTCGATCTCGAGCCTGCCGCGTGGTCTCGGTCCATGTCCGGTCCGGTGTGCTGATTGCGTGGTCTCCCTGCCTCCCGGATACATTACAATCCGGGAAACGGGTCGGTGCACTGGGTCGGATGGTCTGTGACCTGCCGCGGCCTGGCCGGTGCATATGCATGGATGTATGCTCGTCGTGCTCGCTGATCGACATGACACACATGTTCCATTAATTCGCCACCGGCGTCGCGGCGTATTCGATGCATTTCACCGAGCACTTACCTCCGGGCACTCCATCTCCCTCTTTCGCTCTCTTTCTGTGACTAAAATGGTCACACCACTCAGCACATTGCATGCGGTGGAACTTGGGCAGTCGTGATCCGTTTTCCGGTGGATTTACCCGGTGACCAAACAAAGGGTGACCAAAACTGCCTCCGTCGTGAGGATTTCGGCTTGTTTTCTCCCCCTTTTTTCCCCGTTGGTGCGCGTGTTTGCTCATTCTTTCGATGGCGGAATTTGAAGAAAACAATATTGACCTCGGACACCGCTAATCCCCATCGTAGCGGCATCGCGATATCGCACCTGACAGCTTGACAAGCTATCCCGCGGTGTGCACCGCGGCGTGGAATGCACTCGCTAGCAATTTGTGTGAAAATAACTTTGAGCATTTTTTTTTGTTCGGTTGAGCTGCCATGCCCACCATGAATCCTTCGAGCAAAATTCAAAATCGGTGTCCATTCGGCGATGAGTTTTGCATCTTTATTGCGATGCAGCCGGATCGGAGAACGCGCTCGCGATGAGCGTGTGTCAACGTGAAAACAAGCGGCTGCTGCAGCACAGCATGTGAACCACGGACACGGAAGACATCAAAGGGGCAGCTGCGGCGGCGGTGGTGGTTTGATTGTGTTGTTGAGTCGCGAATCTAGAGCGCAGCAAGCACGCCGGTAACGCGGTGCACGTTGCCATTTTGCGATCATCGTGGCGCTGCCGAGATGGTTTCTCACGACCATTTGTGGCCACGATTTCACACGTTCGTGGACCCCGGGGGGGTTCCAGGCAATTAAATGCGCAACAAACATCGCTTCATCTTATGATTTTGAAATTTAATATCACACATTTTCATTTCCATAAAGAATATAAGGTCCATTATATCGCGTATCAGTTGCAAGCCCATGTTCGTTATGAAAATATGTTGACACTGGACTACTCTGCACGTGCCGTTATGTTACGATATTACCCGGCTGATCCATTCCGGGTAGCAAGCAGATGACACCCATCATGTCAGTAACTCGTACCAGGGTCGGGCATGAACAAGCGACACACTTCCGAATCCCAAAAATTATGTCAACGGAGTTTGTCAGGGTAACCGATGGACCGGGGTCTCACCAACAGCCGGCTTCTGGCGTACGTGCGCCGGGATCGTGTTACATCCGCGAACATCTCCACATCCGACGATGACCGATCGATGGAGAGAAAGAGAGAGCGGCCGAGGCACTTGTGGTTGTGGTTGGAGAAGGACGCCACCTTCGAAGAGTCGAAACACTTATCACAAGGAGTCAAATATCAGCAGCAGGCGAACTCATGTTTTGCCTTTCGCCGGATGAAAGGAATGCTTTGTGATGTGGTGGACAGAAAACAAGCTGATGAACCACGTGTGCAGCAATCTCGTGCTCAATCTACTGTCGTGGTGCGGTATCGCGTTGGTTCATTGATGTAAAATGGAAAAATTCTTCCCATCCGTTCGCCGGAGCCGGAAATTCGATTTTAAATTCCATTTCTCTCGCAAGCCAATTAAGTTTACCGTTTTTGCTTCCAAAAAGGCTACACACCGCCAAACATGCGCACTCGCTCGCACAAATCCTTGCGCCGGATTAAAAGAAAGGTTTATTGGTGAACCCGCGACCACCACTGAGTGAGTTCCACTGTCGCATAATTAATTCATTATCCGCGTGCGTGTGCCTTTGTGTGTGCGAAGTTAAGTCAATTTAAACTCCGTACCTTACCCGACCCCTGAAGTTCAAAAATCCATTCAAACCATTCCAAACCATACGCCATTTCCCTTTTTAGTCTTTTCTTTATCGCTGCTCTTGTAAACGCAAAAGCTCACTGGCAATTCACGTCGCAGATTGGCGCGCGCGCGAGCTGGACTGGACTCGCAACAAGGGTTTCCCTCCACGAAGAGGGGGGTCAGCGGGTGATCGGGCGTAATTTTCTGCGTCGTTGAATCTGTCATAAATTATCATTAGCGGATTCGGTTATCGCCTCCGTCCGGGGATGCCCATTCACCGAACAGCCACACGCAGCAGCAGCAGCAGCAGCGCTTAAGCGACGAAGAAGCAACGGCGTCACCGAGGAGGTCACCAGACCTACACATGAGCTGGTGCTGGTGGCTGGCTTCAGCATGGCTTCTTCACATGTTCGACTATCATCAAACGGATGGTACGATGACGAAAGTGAGCGAGCGAGCGAGGGACCGAGCGCCCCGAAGAAGGAGAGAGATTTGGCGAAAAGATTTTGCGAAAATGAACCCATTAGGAACCAATTTATGATTTTCCATTTCGTTGGGGCTCTGCAGGCGTTCAATGCGCTCCTCCCCGCATGTGTGTGCGTGTGCTTCCGAAAATTGAATTCCCATTTGTCATACCCTAATCGCAGGAAGTGATGGTATCACTGCTGGTGGCCCTCCGGAACATTGTAGCAAGCGGATCGATTTACTACACCCACAGCATATGATTTCGTTCCCCTTCTTGACCTCTTTCACTCACTCTCTGCTGCTGGATCATCATGCGGAAGTGTGCCTGATGCCCAACAAACAAACACGTCCCGGGATCCGATGGTCGAGAAAAACAGGAAATATTGCCCCAAAATGGACGGTTTCGGGCGGACAAAACGGTCGGCACAAGGTCTACCAAAAAGGGAAAAGGTCATTTTTCCGTCCAACCGGTCGGTGTTGGAGTTGATTTCCGGAGCTATAGCGAATGAGGTTCGTTTACTGGACGCACGGTTCACCGTTTGTCACAGGTACCGTACCGTGTCAACGGAATGTCGTTTCGTTAGGTTGACATAGGACCAGAGTACCAGGAGTGCTACCATTTTATATTCCTTTGAAGAATGGTTATTTGGTGGAATTTAGCGGAAAATGTTATTGACACTAGGAAGATGAAAAGTCAGTCAAATTCTCGGTGTTTACTCGTAGATGCCACTGATTGCAACAGGAATTTCCGGACGTAATCCACAGTATCCTTGATGAGGTATATGGTTTTCGTAGAAATCCGGCAATCTTTGTGCTAGCCCCACCAGATGCTTGTTTATCACAGAACAAGCATCCAACGTTTGCAGTTCCCAGACGAGAGAGGGAAAATTTTCGATTACGATTCACTGCTTCTGCACCACGTAATTCGGTGAACCGGCTGACCTTCGGTTTACTCGAATTTCGGGATCACCGTGCCTATGCGTGTACGTACGCCTTCCAGTTGAAGTGATTCCTAACGTTTTGGAGATGATTGAAAATTGATGGACGGCATCGAGACGGTTCGGTTAACGCACCCTTCGGTTAGGCCGCCGATAAGAAAAGGTCCAACCCGGGGACGGACCTTATGGCCGAATCGAATGGGCGTTAAGCGTTTCGATCGCCCATTTCCTGGTCCCACATTTGTGGACCCACGTACGTCGCTCGTTCGTCCTTAAACGGTGCACCCGAAATCGTCGGATAGGATCGCATTCCTCGGCAGCAGACCGAACTGCACGTCCGGAAGAAAAGGGTTTGGAGCAAAAAGATGAGAACGTGACAAGTGGATCGAGGTTTTCCAAGAGCTGTTTTATGAGTACGGACAAGCAGATGGCCCTGTGGAATGTCCCATGTGACACAAATACACACATTTTGAACATTCCAATGAAGAAACACAGATCCGAATACTAAGGTTCAATTCACTTCATGGGTTGTGTAGTTAACGTGCTGGAGTTTTCCGTGCTATAAGTTCCCAAACAAATTCCTAGCGATCGGGATAGTGCCGCATGGGATCAACGTCCAGAGTACCCGAGATTACTCGAGAATGTACTCAATTGATTCTAGATGTGCAGGGAGCGCATGTACGATGTACCGGGCCATAAAGGACTCCACTTTCGCCATTGCGCCCACATACTTGAACGGAAGTAAACTTTTAACGAGCGCATACAAGTGGTTGGGAAAACCGATTTGAACAGATTGCAAAGTTGGGATTCAATGGGGCCATTTGCCACAGCCCCTCTCATGCGGTGCGGTGACCATTCCGAAGAGGGAATTGAAATCATTTCGCAAAATCTATGTTGATGCTTATTCCCGAGCGATTCCTCACCCCCTGCTCCACTTTGTGGCAGCATTTCATTAGTCATTAAAGCAACAGAGGGCGAATGGAATGAGAGCGAATTAATGGAGATGAAAAAGGCGTTTAAAATTACAAAACACATGCTGGATAAGCGCAGAGCGTGAGACGGTGTGCTGATGCACCCCCTTTCTCTGTGCACCGGTCCGACCCGAACAACCCGAAGACAAATGGCCGAAGGTGATTTTGTTTAACCTCGTTCCGACAATTTAATTTGTCACTTCGCGTCGCTTTGCTCCATTTCCTCGTACCGGTCGCCATTACGACCACCACCGGAATGCTACAAAGCGCGGTTCGGTTGCTGAAAGAAAAACGAAGGGAGCGGCTTTTCCGAAGATGCGGTTCGGAAAAACGGGGCAAACGTAACGGGGGATCATGAACATTTGCGCTGGCGATGTTTCGCAGGACCCGCACGGTGGACAACGTTGCACCGGGGCACCACGATGCTGCGCATTAATCAATTAGCTGCAATTTGCACTCGCTGACATTCGTATTTATACAAAGTCGAGACGGAGTGGTGGTGGTGCGAAAAGGGACGAACGGTGCTAAGTGGCTGCTGTTGCTGCTGGCGCGGTGCGTTGAAACAAACCCGTGGCGATGGAGAAGCCAAGGCAGGTATTTGGAAGGTGTAGAACGTCAGTAAGAATTGCATTTGATTTGTTTTAAGCAGAACACGTTGCCCCGGGGCGAGTCGGTTGAGTTATCTGTTGTATACTTCTGCATTACAACGGTTGGTGCTGGGGCAATTAATTGCATTGCGGAGGTCGTTTAATGGGTGGAAAGTACGATTTATTCGCCGCTTTTTTTAGGAGCAACATTTAAGTGAACGTGCAAACATACCTGGCAATGGGTTTTTAGTAGCGACAGCGTTATTGTAAACAATTATGTTTGCACAAAAACCCATCAACTGGGGAATGAGGTACATCTCTCTTTTGATGGCAACGGTGGTTTATTCGATTCAGCGAAATTCCTCTCGCCCTATTACAAAAACTGTAGAGTATAACAAAAAAGGAATCCTTTTTGTTTCATAATTTCTATAAACTGCTCAAGCCAGCTGCATAGTTGGGCAAATTTCTGGCTAGCAGATTGGCCATTATTAGTAGATCGATCTAGATGGACGAGAAGCATAGTAGACAGGGGGCAACCGTTTATGGCAGCTCTGTTTTATGTCGTGGCAGCAGCAGCTGCAGCAGGTAGCTTTGAAGTGACAAATTGCATCCAGTTTTTCAGTGCACCGTCGCTCGCGCTGTCGAACCGCCACTGCTCCACCCGCTATTGTAGAAAATGGTGCGATGCCCGTACAAAAAGCTGGCTAGTCGCGGTGGACAAATTGATGGCGAAAAAATAATCAGCCAACGACCGAACCCAGAAGGCCAGAGCAACGCTGACGCCCGGCAAATGACAGCCATTGTTTTGTGAGTAATGATTTCGCCCAAAATTGACATCATGGTGGCGTGGGTTTTTCGCGTTTTTCTCCTGGTAGGTGTGGTTCACATCACGGCAGCCTTACGTGGATGCTTTGGCGGTGACTTTTTGGAAGGATCTTAAGGTTCTATATGTGCATGTTGGTTTTCCCACAGATTTCCCGCCTTTTCCAAGTACTACAGTTACACATGACGACCGGTTTCAGACGCGCAAAAAAATCCCTCGACGCTTGGAATGACTTCTACTGAACCTTGTCTGACCTATTAAGCTCCACCAGCAGTGGATAGCACAAAAGAGCACTTCCAGGGCAACTTCCATCATCTGCAACACAGAGGACATTTGTGGGATATGATTTTTTGTTTGTCTCTAAAATGCGTTCCCGGCAATCAACGTCTGAGCATGGGAGCAGTGAACCAGTGGCGTTCTGCACAATTCAGCTCGACGATCGACGACGATGACGACTGTCAATTTGTGCTAGCCAAAACTAATAAACTTCCCCGCGCAAGCATTCGAAACGTCCGGAATGAGGAATCTAATTGACGTGTACGAACCCATGGCATGCATGGGGATTGCTGTTTTTAGTTCTAGACAAACAGGATCCCATTTATGCGACGCTTCATCACCACCTTGTACCAATCTCACATATGCTGTTGCTCGCTACTAGTGCTCGTCACGGGTAGAAGCTAATTTCTCGCTCACTGCTCCGCCACTGCTTGTTTATTTGCTTTGGCCAGCCGAGGACCGAGGAAGCTGCTACGTTACGTTTGAGTCGAAGTAAATGACGAGCAGTGGCGTCGTCTCCAGAGGAGGGGTGGAGTCCAGCCCTATAGGCGGAGGGCGCTCATTAGAACGTATTTTATTTGATAAATGCGTTGGCATTTGAAATAATCTTCGAATCCATTTGGTGGTTTCTGCGACCAACCAACTCCCGGTGCCAGTGCCAGTGAGTGGTTGGTAACAAGCAAGCAAGAGCCCGGGATTCATGGCCGGCAGCGGTGAATCCATCATCCGCAGCACTCTCAGCTCCGTTGTTTATACACTTTGCAATATCCGTCCCTTTGCCCTGGCGCGTTGTGCTTACTCTGGACCAATTTCAGCGCCAGCTCGCGGCCTGCGGAGTGGCGTGGAGGTTAGATTTTGCTTTGGAGTGTTGGTCGGTGGAGAGTACTTGGGCACGAAAATAACATAGGGGATTCGAGGGGACCGATGCAGACCGAGCAGAGTGTAGAGCAGTAGTATATGAATCAACAAGACTGTCAGCTGTGAACCGTGGGTAGCGGATGTAGGAATCGCACCCGATCGAGTGATGGATGATGGTAGTGGCGTTGGCGATGATGTAGAATCTGCCCATCGACTGAGGGTACCATTTGCGGATTGTTTACCGCAGCATGGAGTTTCGCACACACGTGGTACAGCTGATGTTGCTGGTGTCTTTCAACGCAGGGAGCAATCACAACTGTTGCTAAACATTGCGAGTTTGTTTTGCTTCAGGGTGTTATATGGTTCGCCGAGAGCGTTCCCCATGACGTGTGTGGATTTTAATCGAGTTTTGAATGACAACGAGACTTTCAACTTATTAAAATCTATTTTTTTGAATTAAACGGAATTTATCGAAGCTACACCGTAAATTCCATTCCACTGAAGATGAGCTGTCCCTGTTCTACGGTCAGTACAACTTAGTAACTAGGACTTTATGTACCGGCGCCAATCAGCGAGCAGCGAGACCAGCACCGCTGCCGACTGACCGCACATTTTCGTCGCGTCATCGGGCGGCAGCATTCCAAAGGCAGCGCACCGTGGCGAGCTCGTTTCGTTGGAATCGGTTAACGTTAACCGCCGGCCACGGAACGCTCCTAGGCGACTCCACTGCACGCGTGATTTAATTATTCAATTAGCAAATCTTCAAAGTGAAACCGTTTCATCTCGCGCACCGCCAGCGCGCCAGGATGTGGTTGGGGCAGGGGGTTTTGGAATGGAGCAAGTGCAACTGTAGCTGATGCTACTGCCGTTGTTGTGGTTTCCCCGTTTGAAACTGTTGAACGGGTACACCCGCAACGCTCGCGCAACCGACTAGCCGCGGCCGATGCACTTTAATTGAAATGTAATGGAAAGAAGGAAATTCCTTGGCCGGTTCGCCGGTGGCGTCTGGCTGGTTGGTGGTTGATGCATTCGGACATTAATGGTCGCGATTTGCGCGTGAGAGTCGGCGACGGTCGGAGGGAATGCAAACGCTCGTCAAACGGTCAACTTGCTCCCGTCCTGGCCGGCGTCATGTCCTCGTCAGTCCGTTTGCCAATTAATTGCTGACACATGGCAACAACAGCGGCCACAACACAACAACAAAAAAAACCAGTGTAGCGGTGTGCAACTGTTGCAGCGTGTTTGCATTTCATCTCTTCTCGTCCATCAGCCACGGGACAGATGGGCCATTTATTTGCTGGACAGCGAAACACGGTCGTTAATGTTTGACACCTACTATCGGTCACGAGCGTGCGCCTAGGAACGCTCTTCGTGCGGATGATAAGTTTACGTCTTCTGAACCTTCGATCATGTTGTGAAGATTGCGATTTCTGAGAGACGCTCTCCACTAGAATGTTTGTGTGCTGGAAGCATTTGGAAGCAGCGATACCGAAGAGAAAGGAAACAGCGCTAGCGTAATGGTATGCAATTTAGCGGCAAAATTGCTGCAAGTAAACTCGCGAGCGTCGAAAGAATGTGCTGCCTGCCCCACAAATTCCTTTCGCTCATCGCATCGCGTTGTCTTTCCTGAGCGTTCAGCTCGAAACCAGCCGGAAACTGCTCGGAACGCTCGGCAAGCTCGAGAGGACGATCGATTCTTCCCCGACCCGGCCACTGTCAGCCACTAAATGTGGTGCGCGCGTAACATTCTTGCCCGACATTCAGCGCAGCGCTTTGTGTCCTGATTTGCTGCGTGATTGCCGCCAGCGTACCGGGAACGGCGGATTGTTGGATCGCTCAATGGAACGGATGGAAGAGAAAGCCAGCCGGCGCTTCGAATCTACGATGAATTATGTTCAATTAAGATTTGAATGCCGGCGACGGGGTATTTGCCGTGGGAATGTGGGAACTGCAGCCGTAGGGCGAATGTTAGCGGATGGTCTATGAAGTTTCTGTCCGCTTGTGAAGTTTGTAGTTTCTAAAGCTTTTCCAGGTAGTTCTAATTTTGAAATAGAAACCTCATTTAGAACCCGGTCTTCCTAGATTGTTCCAGAAAGCCATGGATTCTAGTATCGAGCATCGACCGACATAAGATCAACAGAAGCTTCCTGCCGGTTCCAGCTGGCGAATCTATTTACGGTCATTGCGTTCCTGGTTCAAACCGATTGGTCAAGATCGAAAGCAATAACCGTGTAGTACTCCAATATCCCAGCGGATTGAAATAGCATGATTCGTTCACGTTAACTGCGCTGCGCTGAATGGCGATGAGCGGAGGGGACTATGCCGCAATTACAATCCGCTCCGCTCATCGTTTGATGCTACGTCGTTATGTGTTGTGACCGGTAACCGGTGGGTCACCTTTTCCGTTCTACCATACCGTACACGATCGCTTGCAAGTCCAAATGCCGGCCAATAGGTGACGCGATCAAACGTACACGACCGAGAGACGAATCGATTTGCATTTGCTCGACCGATTGGAGCAGCGACGGTGAATCTCGGGATTGCGCGGTACTCGCGCAAATGTTGGATCTTGTTACGCCATCTTTCATCTTATTTATGATTACACAAGGTACGATGGTTTTCGGTCACTCCTAGGCAATCGGCGAGATTTATGTTGCAGCAGACCACCACGGAACACCATTCGGTGAGGCCATTTGGCGTACCAGACATCGTTCACACTTCATGGATCATGGATTTGATGGGCACGAAACCGTACGAAAATGCGCCATTTCTGTGAGTATGGTGGTTTGCTTCGTTCGTTTTTTTGTTGTTTGTGCATGTGCACGATCCGGGACCAATACACTTGGCAAACGTGCTAGACCGTGGCGAGGTCCTGTGAGTATAAACTCACCGTATAAACCACAGCTTCGATGCCTGGCAAAAAAACGAAGTAAGGCAAAACCTAAGCCCACCAGCCAGCCTGCTAAATCCGCCAGCTACTGTTTGGCTAAGGGCATCGAGAGGCAACGGGGGGAGGGGTTTAGGGGAAACACGAAGGAAAAACATTTTTAGGATCATCAGCGGGGCAGAATGTTTGCTCCCGTTCCTGGGATTACTCCAAGGCTGTTCTTCCTCGGTCGTCGTCGGTCTACGAACGAGCGAATCAAGGAACTCGAATTAAACACCAGAAATCTCATAAATAACTCACGCACAGAACACACGCTCCTCCGGTGGTACGGTGGCCCAAATTCTTGCATCCGTAGCACATGCCACAATCGCCACCACCAGTGTGGTATCTGCCGGTGCTGAAGGGCGCCCCGTTTTTCCGTGTGGTCATCCGGCATTCGAAACAAATTGCAACGCGAATTCTTGCGCGTCACGGATTCGTTCGCAGAAGACGAATTATTCTCGGTTGGACTGTTGGTGGTTGTTTTGCAAAGCAATAAATTTCGCAATGAATTCCAGCATCTCTCCGCTGCCCGGCAGCTAATAGAATAACAAAGATTGCTGCAAAAGTTCTGACCGCTCGTAGCGGTAGCATTATGAATTCCAGTTTTTGGAATCCGACCAAACCGGAACCGGATCGATAAAGAATTTCTGTTCCAGGGCCTGGTGGATGTTGCGGTCGCTTCGATCTAAAGTTATGTTTCTTCTTCTTCCGTCTGCAGATCCAATGTATTGTGGTGCGAGAGCGTAAAGCAGCGTAGACGACGGGACGACGACGACCAGTGGCCAGCTGGAGATGTCGATTGGTGGGCATCGACGCGCCCCAACATGCTGTCCATTCTCATTTGGGCCTCCCTGCGTCATCTGTCCGCCCAGTGCAATGCGGAGCCGTACTATGAGCCGTTCGGCGGTGCAGAACCAACGACACTCCAGCCGACGACATCCGCAGCTACCGTTGCCACCATTACTCACCATCATCACCACCACCAGCACCACCTGCTGTTCGTTGCGTACGCAAACGTTTGTGGAATCGAGTTGTCGAAAGCGTTGGCCAACGGATCGCCTCCTCCTTGCAGCACCCAGCGTGGCAATTTGGTTCGCTACAAAAGATCGGCCAGCACGAGCAGCGAGCAACCATTTGTCGATCTAAGATTCGTACCAAAGACCGGAAGTGATAAAGCAGAACTAGACACTCGGTGGGCATACAACGGCACACCGACACCGCGACGGGTGACGTCGCGGATCGATAAAGAATTTGAATCACGCCACCACTGGAGTGACCACGGCGCGGGGGAGATAAGGGCGGACGCGGTCCAGCCAACGGAGCCGGCATTCCGGGACATCGGCGCCACGAACGGTGCGAACGATGTCATGAACATTACACCAGCATTATCGCAGGTAGTAGTATCCTCCGTGCTGCTCCGTCCCTGGGCTAGGGACTGAGGTCTACTGTTCCGAGAGGCAGCTCGCTCACTGAATGGAGTCGTAAACATTTACAGGTCCTTTTAGCGCCCTCCGCAACCAGTGGCTTCGGGCTGGCAATCCTGATGGCCACGAATGCAGTGGCCGATGAGAATGGCACGCGCGGCGAGGAGATAAATTCCTTTTACTTTTATGAGGTAAGTTTACCGTCTGCTTAGTAGGCAGTTACCTACCTGGGTTTGCCGTCACTGGCGCGTAGTGGCATCGTTTTGACATCCACTTCTACGTACGTACCTACCGATGGAGACATTCGGTCACACTTCGCGTTTCGTACGCTGCCGTCAGCAAGGTGTCAGATCAATAATCCACCATATACAGACACATACCATCTTGTGATTTTGACGAAGACGAAGGAAGACAATCTCGTCTCAACAAGAGCGGTACAGCTTACAACGTGGCATGAAGCTGTGCTGGAAGCTGCTGGATGTGAAGTTTTTCCAGTGATTCCAGACTGACTGACTCCCACGCGGCACATTAAACAGATTTAGCAAACGGTGCCTCGTCGTCAGAAGATTAGCAAACACTTTCGACGGAGGGTTGGAAAGGATCGATCGCTCGAAACTGCTCACATCGCAACGAGGTTGTTGATCGAACGTACAAGCTGATGACTTGTAATTGACGTACGAGCAAGTTTAGCAGACATGCTGCTGGAGGCGCCTTCAAGCAGAACTTGCAAGTCGCTCATCGTTCGCACTTCGCCTCCTGTCGGTTATTCATTATGCTTCTCGGCTCGGCGGCAGAATCCAGTTCATCCTTTCGAGTCCTGGTGGTTTGCATCGTGTTATCGACATTATCATTGACCTACCAATCGGATACTCGGTGTTGTGGTGGTTCTGTTTGTGTTGCTGTGTGTGCTTGTACCAGTAACCTTACGATGCGTTTCGGCACTGCGTCGAGACCGGCCGCTAAGGACACGCAAACGTCACTCCCTGCCCTACCGCGAGTCTGCCACTGTCTTGCCCAGAATTGATTTTGTCTAGACGGAATAATTTATAGAGATTGTGTTCGGAATGGCATCGGGAGGGAGGCGAAGACCGCATGGATGGTGGCAAACAACTGGTGGTAGCCACCGAAACCGTTGATTCGTGGGATTTCGTTGCGGCAAATTTAGAAGCACCGGTTTTTGCACGTCAAAGACATCGATGCAAGAACAAAAACACTGTTCTTGCAGTGACGAATTTTGGTGCAGTGCGAGAGGGAGAGAGAGCGAAAGAATGGAGGTGGACTTTTGATGGAAAACAGTAAACGAACGAACGAACGAACTAGCCGCATGGAAAGGATCAGATAATTGCATTGGATGCAGTAAATCGGTTGCTATTTACGTCTCAGCAACGCCGCGACGCCTTAGCAGCGAACGGTAATTCGATAAACGATTGGGGGATTCATCTGCAAACGAGGTCGTATGATTAATGAGACCAGCAATTTATAATGTTAGGTACGCTCGGTAGAGCTGGTGGGAGAAACCTTTTTTTACGATCAACGAATCACCGAATTCACACTGGTGCACAATTTGATTCAATTAGGATATGGATGATTTTTTAAGAATTTGGCATTTCTTAGATTGTACTATTTTCTACACGTGAATACTTGTCATGGCAACTATTTTGGCGTTTAGTTAGAACGTATGCAGTGTATCTTAGTCACTCAAAATGACGGCGTAAAATAATAAACCTAGATGGCCTAAGATCCATCGCAGATTCTTGGTACAGGCTGAACCATTTATCCCTCTTTCTCTGTTCCCCTAAAACTCAATCGTAGCGCCCTAATAACAACACTAACCATGTGTGCCATAACCAGACTGGCGCCACTGGAACTAAAAGTTCACCCCTACGCTCCACGTCAGAACAGATTCCCCAAAAACACGGTGCCAGAACACTGGGACTGGCAGTTCGGAGGAACGATAACGGCGATTAGTTATCAGAAACTATGTGGCTACGCCAGTCGAACGCGTGAAGCATTCCGCGAGAGGGAGTGTAACGTTGAGTGAAAATTTACGAGCCATCCATAAAGATTCCCCACACTCACCCAAACACACAAATACTGCGTAATTCCGTCGCCAAATGGTCCCCAAAAATTCAACCGAAAATGGTGGAAATGTGGTAACCACCATCGCCAGAAATTCGTTTAAGAGTGCCATAAAAAGTCACTTAACCTAGTTTTTTTTTGCCATACGGAGTCCCCATTACCGGGCGCGACGTATCCGGCCGGAAGTCGTCGGATGGAACGGAGCGCAACAGCTAGAACCAATTAAAATTGCTTATCAGTGGCTAGTGGCCTTCGTTACGCCATCAATCGTGATGATGAAGGACCGGAAATCACTCCGACTGGTCCGGTCTGTGCACAACCCGGAGAGCGAGACAGAAGTAGCAAGAGTGTCCTGTGGTGGTGCTTTGGTTCGTTGGACCACCCACCGCAACAATTGTTTCTTATAACGGGGCCAGGAACAGCACAAAAAAAACTGTCGCTTCACACGGATAGCAGGTGAAAATGGTCGTTTGATGGGATGCCACTTTCACGCCACAAAACTGACCAAAGGACCCACCAACGGGGTGGGTGTCGCAAATGGCTTGCTACGATGGTGAAGCCGGGCCAGGTGATTCACGGAACTTCCAAGCCTGAAGTGTCCGAGTTTCGTGTAGAACCTGTCGAAAAGATGACGCCGAAAAGAACCCCCGGAACGCTCGAAGCCGGGAATATGTTTCCCGGAAGTTGGCGCCAAACGGTAATGAAATGTCACAGTCCAGTTAACGCCAACGGTTTGCCGGTGCCGGAGCAGTGAGCGCTAGCCGAAACGGGAACACCGGGAAACAATTAACTGTTCCTGCTGGTTTTTACATACGTTCCCCCATTCTCTTCGACGGACGTCGATACGCTGGCCATTGGTACGTTGGCATGGGCAAAGCTTGTAGCGGTAGTGGAAAGGGGGCTGATGTGATGTCATTCGGAGGTTTTTGGTGACGGTTTTTTGGAGGCATGGAAACCCGGAACAATAATGTAATCGGTGGGTAGTCACGGGGTGGTTAATTGATTTTTGCTTCCGTACTTTTTGCTGCCTCGAGCCAGGGGGTGTCTAGCAGAGTTGCTGTTGGAGGGATTTATGCTCCCTCCTGCAACCAGTGCCTGGACAGATGCCTAAAGCTTTACGAAGGGAGGGCTTTTGCTGTTGATTAAATAAAGGCGAATATTCAAATATTCAAAACCACTATCTTCAAAGATGATTTAATCTCTGTATATAAAAATGTTGAAGAACAGATCCCAATAATGTTAAAGAAAGCATGATAAATAGGATAAAAATATGGAGAAAAGCATAATGAAATGCTGTTTTAACTATTAAATCGATATAAAATGCAACTACTCTGTTCTTAAGGATGTAATTAAAAGGGAAAAATGTAAACTAAAAGCAAATTTACTCACTCAGGCCAATAGTGTTTCGAAATCAATGTCTATACCGTCACTCCATCACAATCTGAACCATCCACAGATTCTGCAAATGACATAAAAGAAAGTAATGTTTAAATTTTAGAAAAAAAATGAAGAAAAAGAGAAAAGCAAAACCGACAGCAAAGCGCGAGCATTTTTATTAGTGGTAGAAACGTTTCTTACGGAGAAATGCTGTGAACAGTAGAACACAAGGCGCCTGTTTTAAGAGACAATCGGGCGCATACAATGTTGCTGTTGCCTTTACTTTCCACTCCACGGAGACACCATTTTGGCTCCCATAATTGAAATTCACCGGCAGTGCAGGCCTCCACTCGGTAGGTGATGGTATCGTTGACACGGCATCCTCCCCCCCCCCCCCCTTCCCGTCAACCGGATTAAACTGTCAACCGGTAACCCGTTTACCGTTCACCACGTGCGCTGCTGCCGATGCGCCGCTGAAGGTTGCGATACGATCCACGGGCAGTAGTTTGAAGGAGGTAGATCAAATCGAAACGATTCACCACTTGACGCTCGCTATAATAAGCAACCGGCACCAAGCGCCGTACCGCGTTCTTTCCACTTGGCAGCGAATGCGATGCGATGCGATGGAGTTGCTAGTTTTGGTGGCCTGGCTCTGGCTGCACAGACAGTGAGCAGCGAACGCGTCTGCAAACGACTGTGAGCAAGCAAATGAAGCAATTTGCATGCATTTTGGGGTACGACACCTTCCGGGCTACGCTACGGTCTGACTAACTGTCTGCGGCGTGCCGTTCTAAAGCGTTCTCGGAAGCCAGTTGAGACGTTACGCTGCTTATGCTGCTCGCTTTGCATATAAAAAAATGTGCGCTCCAAAAGAAGACGACGGTAAAAGAGTGGCGTACATTGGCCTCGCCACTTTCCGGTATGCTACTCTTCGTTTCGTGTCACGAGAATATTCACAAATGTCGCAGGAGTCGACGGAACCATCAAAACCGTTGGGTTCATACTGTGGTACCTTCAAGTGAAGTATGGCGCAGGCATAAAGGCAGTTTGTTGGAAATTGTTTCGAAAATGTAATTTCCGCGCGCTTCACGGTAGTTAAAATGTTATCGAACTCACCAGGAATCTCAGCCCACCCAATGTGGCTTAACCACAGCTGATAGCACAAGAGGAGCAGCGTTCACCTGGCCGCAGCAACGACAACCGACATAATGAACAAACTTGGCTATCGGCAATCGGCTGTAATCACTTTATCACTCTCACGGCCCGGGTTCCATTACAACGCGTAAATGGTGTTACAAGGAATATCTTCGATGAAAATCTCTTAAGTACCATCGAAGTGAAGCGGTCATAGCGGGCGAGCGAGCGGGCGGTCGGGTGGCTCATCCCAGGTTTTTCGCTATCAGGAGATCCGGGCGAGTATTAACCGAGCCGGCATCGAGGACTCATCCGTTTAATGGTGGTTGCCTGCGAAACATTGCTGTCCGGATAGGAACGCCCCAAACCAACTGTTGCGTCCCGGCCGACCGGCTCACACTAATCCGACAACACCACCACCACCACACCAGACGAACTAATCGGCTTTCCTTTCTCTCTCTCTCTCTCCGGTGACCATGGCAAGGTGCGTTCCGTTCCGTTTGCAGAAAACCGGGAGGCTGGCACGTTTGGGAATACAAATTTATAGCCTGACCGTTCTGGTTCCTTCTGGTCCGTGGTGTGTACTCAACCACCTCTGCCAGCGACAGCGAACCGCATGGATCGATAAGAAAATAATTAAACTCACAGCAGGATGCCGGGGCTTCGGGGGGCCTCCCTTCCGGAGCAAACGCGATAGTTCCACGCGAAAGGTGAGGCCCGCGGCATTTAATGGATTGTGTGCATAGTAAGGAATTTTAACAACATAATCCCCATCGAACAGGAAGTGTAGCGCGGGGTGCCGTTTTGTACGGTTTTGCACCAGAAGTCGTGCATCATAAAAATTGATCCGATCAAGTAATTAAATGGGCCCGGGGGCCGGTACTTGTTTGACGGAGATAAGCAGATTAAATGGTTGGCCATTTGTTTGTTTCGTATGTACCGTTTACCTTGCTAATGCGGTGTAACAGGTCCGGGCGTTTCGCGTTCACTGACAAAAAGCTTGTTCGGCACTTAACATTCCTTTTCCCTCCGGTTGCTTCCACCAAAACAGATTCGTGGTTTCGCTTGCGGCTTAACAGAAATGAGCCTTGAAGGAAGCGTAGGGTGCTATGATCCTCCTATCGTTTGGAAGCAAAATTCACGCAAATAGTTTACTGAGAACTGGCACCTGCTTGCGAAGACTTTCGACAAAGACGACAGTTTAGTGTACATCAAATAAGAACCTAGAAACCGGTGGGCGAGAGTGTTTAATTTAAACTATTGCGATTCACCTTTCACTTCTCTTCGACGAACGCTGTGCACTCACTCGTTTGACACTGAAAAACACCAACTAGGCCTACTCAGATATTGCAACGTTATTTGAAACAATAGCAACGGGAGCAGAATCGTTGCTCGCCTACTGCACTGGGAAGCGAATGTCGCCAGAAAAGTTACCGAAAATTTATGGAACCCTTGTTGCTGGATTCATTGCACGACATTTCAATAAACGTGCTGCCATGCTGCATAAGCGCTCAGCTCTATTATGGACTCTAAATATACTTTCATATCACATTCCATTTCGTTTCGTTTGGTTACCTTCCATGTGGTGGACAACTGACTGCAGACCACCCAACGAGCCACCTGCATTCGTTCCATAAATGCTTTCCCCGGTTCTGTTGATTGCTTTTGACACTTTTTAAATGACCTGTGTGATGGGTTACAGCGAGGAGTAGACAAAAAAAACTCCCAGGTAGTGCCCGTTCTGTTGGTTGCCGGAAGTTAAGAATGTAAGGTGCATGTCCTGTGTGGGCCAACCAGCCAACCAGCTAACCCATGGAAGCGTGTTAAGCTGTCTGTTTGCATTTAGATTGCCCGATGGTTTTCGTTCTTGCTGGTGCAGGTTGAAACGGTGGAGTACCGCGGTTTCGCTTACTTATCCAATTTTCAGATCGCTGATTTTATTGATTCTGAAGTTCTGCGGCACGCTGCCGCATCTTGCTGTGTCTCTGTGTCGGTCGCTGGTGTTGGTGAGGAGCGAACCAAGCTGCTGGCAACCGGTCGACATCAGCAGAACGCAAAGCAGATGTGTAATGGTGCTGTTGATGTTGCTCCTGCTGTTGCTGCTGCTGCTGCTGCTGCTGGGGGAATTAGCATAACCCTCGCATGCGCCACTAATCGTATGTGACTCGTTCAACCCACTGACGACGACGATGCAGACGATGTTGGAAGATCGGCCACGGGGATGTTCGGCTGGAGTATTTGAAGTAGAAGTGGAGTACCTCATCGATTTCATGCTTGTTGGCGATTATTTTAACATTTATCTTGATTTGAATCCTCTTCCACTGGCAGTGGCCAGGATGGTGGCTGGTGTGTCTTGACGGTCCGGGACGGTCCCCTAGGAACCGGATTTCTACAAGTTATCGTGCTCGGAAGCTGGAACGGAGCGTGGTGGGGCTCGTAGTGCTCGTGGTTGCGCCGATTACACGCATTGCAGGGTGATAATTTGTTGAGACGGGACAGCAATCGATTTACGATGCATCATCATCATCATCATCATCATCATTATCCGCACCAAGATCTTGGTTCACGCCTGGAGGGGCTTTGTGCAGAGCAGAGCAATAAAACCCAACATCAAGCTCCTGGTAAAACGTACTTCCACACAACTTTACACTCCTCATTCGCCGTTGCTTCGCCCTGTTTGGTGTCACTTTCCGTTGACACTTCACAAATGTTGCCTTCTTGGAGCACAATCGTTGTACAAAGGCAAGTGTTGACAGAGGGAGAGAAGGCGGCATTTCCCCGCCACACCAATCCCTTTCACGCCGCACTCTTCAAGGACTTTCTTCACCGGCAGTGTCAGTGGCGTGTGCCAACTCCGTATGATTGAGTGGTAAGCGTTCTTCCGTTTTTAGTAACAGTCGGTTTGGGGCAGGCCCCCGGTGACAGGGCTGTGCATATTTGTCCGTTGTCGTAATGTTGACTTTGGAGGCACTTCAAAGATCGACAGCCTGGAGAGAGCGAGAGAGAGAGAGAGAGAGAGAGAAGATGAGAGTTGGTAAGGACTGTCACTCTGTGTCACGGTTCGTGATTTTGCGCTGGGAGGGATTGTTTACACAAGCCGATCGTCCGTAACGGACGACGATTACTTGTTGTTCGAAGAGATAATAGAA
>NC_064877.1:10872500-10887500 GCF_943734665.1 Anopheles aquasalis
GTGGAAGCTAGTGCGGTGTAGCTTTGTGTTAGGAACCGGCACCTCATCGTCGAATAGTTTCTAAATAGCAATCAGCTACTCGAAGCGCTAGCATACTTTGCGTAACGTACCAACCGAGTTACTCCCTGGGACGCCTGGTACGGAAAGCAGAAGCAGCTCACATTCGCCTCAGGACGCACGGTTCGAGATAAGTGATATCGTTTCGACAAAGTATATTGTCGAAGCGTAACACACACGCAGCGCGTTCGATCGCGCGCGATGCTTCGCGTGACTGCCGTCATTTGATGTGCCACCGAACGAACGAATGACTAGTGCCCGGCAGACACCAATTACTTTATCGTGCCAGCATTTGTCCGCGACAACGAGCGTCTAATTGCAGCGGCCAGTGCGTTTGATGCATCGACACGCAGCAGCCCATCGCAGTCGTCGGTCGCGTGGCAATGCCATTCGATTAGCAGCGGCCAGCCAGCCTGTCTGTTAATGGAGGCAAACGTTGCTGTTGCGCTCGTCATCCTGACGACCGGTCCTTTCACATCCTTAGCGTGCCTCGTCAAACAGGATTCCAAATGGGCTCGACTGCTGTCGCTCCTGTCTATCGTGATTTCGTGAAGTTATGGTTAATCGCTTTCGGGCCCAGTGGTGGTGGTGGTGGTGGTGGTGGTGGTGGTCTGCATAGCAACACGAAACACGAACTGCAAGGCTGTGACTTCTCTCCTTCAGTCGCGTAATTGATAACTCCATCGAGCATTTAATAGAGCAAACATTGTTAGTGGGTCTTCAGACTTCATTATCGCCATATTTTAACGTTCCTTCCTAGATGACCACTGTTTGAGAACGAGGGATAGGACGCTTTAAATGATGACTTTTGTGGCATACATGTACGATAATGTACAGAGATGAATATATCACGCACATGTATACCAATCTCCAAGCCAAACCGCAACAATGCAATAATGCAACAGAATTATTACAAAGTATCACATCGCATAAATTCAAACCGTTAGGCAACATAAACCAAAATTGTTTATCGAAGAGCGATACGCGATGCTGCGCTAAGCCAAGCGTCAAGTGTCGCAATCCAAACATACACAACAATGTATATCAACTAGCAGAACAGAACAGAATGAGAAAGAAACCATAATCAATCCAAGAAGTTAATCTCATTCTCGCTCATAGGAACTTAGATTAAACAAATCTGTAATTCAGTATAAAAAGGCGATGAGCGCCAAATAAAGCATTGATTCTTGATCTGGACTTTCATCGGAGTACTTTTCCTTTGGTCCTCGCTGGTGATAACCTTCCCGGTTCACCATAGCTTGGATACCAATTGTAGAAAGAAAAGGTTGACAAGTCCACTCAAGTCGGTCCGGTAAATCTCGCGTCCACCCATGCCGGGAACAAATATCACATGGCGACCGTGACAGTCGCAACCAAAGTGAGAAGAGTGTTGCGGCAGTGACCCGAATTGTTAAGTGCAAAGTTGGTGCACGAAATGATAAAGTGACGCGAATATGGATTCTTTTTTGCGGCAGTGACCCGAATAGTAAAAGACGTTGGTGCACGAAATAATTAAGTGACGCATAGTGAGAAACCATGGAAAGAAATCGTGAAAGTATAAACCAGGTCATGAGGGACCTAGAACTAAGAAAAGCTATCAATGAAGAGGTAGCGAAGATTAGTGAAAACGCGGACTTATTGTGCAAGCCGTCGTTAGTTAAAATGACGAAAGTTTACGCGGTATTGGTCACAAAACCAAAGTTGAGCTACGCTGCAATGTGTAAAATTCTCTACGGGTTGACCCTCGTAAGAGCAGAAATAATGATAAAACTCGAAATCGCAAACAACTAGTGCGAACATGGACCGGAGGATTAAGGGTAAACGACCCACAATTACCACTCAGGCAACGTGGTTTAGTAAAGAAATTATCGCAGAGACAAAAAGAATAATAGTGATCCAAAATGCAAACGGACAAAAGCAACTAATAGTGAAGTAAGCGAAAGTGAGCAAAATGAGTGCTAAGACATCAAAAGTGGTGGAAAACAAGGGCGATGCCCAAGTTACAATCATCAACAATCAGGACCAGCACAGCATACAGCTGGACCAACAAAGTGTACTGTTGTGGACAAATTGCGTGTTATTAGCCGTACTGGTGTTAATCAAGATATACCAGATTTACAAACGGCGGGAAACAAATATCGCTATTAAAGCGGCGAGGTCGGTAGCGGCCATGAATCCGGTATAATGAATCAATTGAAGGATGCTATCAGGAGGCTGCAAACCTCCAGACAATTTAAAATACCAATCATTATACAAACGCAACGCCCAAGTGTCAGTCAGTTAGTGAGTGTATTAGAAAAGAACAAAACAGTGAAAGTTATTAAAACATACCACAACTCGTGTGCAATCAAAGTGCTAACGCAAAGTAACGCTAAAAAGAAGAAGCATCAAAGAAGCAGTGAAGACATTAGTGCCAGAATCAGGAGGCTATCTAATCCTGTCGACCTCCAGAGGAATCATGGACCATCAGGAAGCGGAGCGTCGAGGACTAGGAGGGATCGCATTAGCGGTAATAAAGCAGCACATGGAAGCCGAACAGTAAACAAGGTACAAAACAAATTTTTTATGGAGGAGGTCAAAGCAATTATAAAACAAAACATAGCCATTTTAAAGCAAATATTAATTAACTTCAGAAAAACACCGAAAAGGAAATACAGACCAGCGACATTAGTAATCAAACTAAAGGAAGCTAGGGAAATTTATACGAAAACTCTCACTCTAGTTGAAACGCAAGAGGAAGAAGCAAATTTGAAAACATTACGTGAAACGTTTGGAGAAATTAAGACATTCATTGACTCACGACTAGAAGATTCAAAGTTAATTTCCCTAAAAACAGTCGCATTGGTGGTATTATTGTGTGTGAAGTTCAAAAACAAAATGAAAATGGCATCAATTACAGAAATTATAAAGGCACTCCCAACCCTTATCCCGGAATTTGACGGGAACGGCACTAAATTAAACTCAGTCATTGCAGCGCTTAATGCAAGCAAGACACTTATCACAGACAACAACAAATCAGTGGCCATTCAGGTCATCTTATCGAAGTTTAGTGGAAAAGCCAGAATGGCTGTGGGTGATGCTCCAGAATCAGTCGACCACATAATCAAAAGCCTTGAGGCGAAATGTAAAACAACCATTTCACCTGATGCAATCGTGGCAAAATTAAACGCCACAAAGCAAGTTGGAGAAGTCTCCAAATTTACAGATCAAGTGGAAAAATTAACACTTGAACTGGAGGGTGCATACATCAGTGAAGATGTGCCAATTGCAATTGCTGCAAAAATGGCTACTAAAGCTGGTGTTAAGGCATTGGCACAAGGGGTAAAGAACACGGAGACGAAGTTAATCTTGAAGGCAGGTCATTTCGACACCCTGGCAGCAGCAGTCGAAAAAGTAACGGAGAATGAGCAAAACCAGACGGTTGGGCAGAGTAACATACTAGCCTATCAGGCTCAACCCAACTACAGGTGCAGTCAATGCAACCATAACCCATATCCTCGTTACCAAGACCAACAAAATGGCAACTACAGAAACCCGAACACATACAATCGGGGCAGAGGACAGAACTATCAGACCCAGCAGAGGTATGATAGCAATAACCAGTACCGGGGTAACTCCCGAGGAAATCAAAACAGAGGTAATGGTCGTGGTGGTCAGAATTCCCGCGTTTATACAGCGCATTCGGGAAACGAAATGACCCCCCCACAGAACAACGAGGCGGGGGGCTCAAACCAAACCCAGCAGCAAGCTCAACAATCCGAGCAAAATGCAAAACCGGTAGCCCAAGTACCACACAAATAAGTAACCAACAGTCCAACACGCCTGAATTCCCCATTTTTAACTTAAATCCATCATACGCTAATTTTATAGTTGTGTATGTAGGTGCTGCATCAGACAAAATTACTCTTCTAATCGACACAGGTGCAGATGTTTCATTGATGAAAGGAGGTAGCATGCATCCTTCTGAACTAGTGTATATTAATGACAAATGCAACTTTACTGGCATAGAAGCAGTACCAACCGAAACACTGGGTACTTCAACATTAACACTACATTTCCCTAATGATATCCAAGTGGATCACAAATTTCATGTGGTAAGGACTAGTTTTCCGATACCAACAGACGGAATCTTGGGTAGAGATTTTATCACCAAATACCGATGTGAATTAAGCTACAATTTTTGGCTGATGACATTTGCAATCGGAAGTAAGGAAGTATCAGTACCAATTGAATCAGGACCAAACAACAACATTATTATCCCTGAAAGAAGTGAAGTAATAAGAAAGATAGAGACACCAATCACGGAAGACATGTTGGTGCACTCTCAAGAAATAATTCCAGGAGTCTTCTGCGGAAACACCATTATATCTCCCGCAAACCCTGTAGTAAAACTCATCAACACCAATAATCACATATCCACAATACCAAAACATAACTTTGAACTCTCTTTAGAACCATTCAGAAACTATAATATAGCAAAAATCAACAATCATAATTCAGATAGAACAAAACAACTTCTAGAAACAATCACTCAAACAAAACTCTCGGAAGAACAGAGCAATATGTTGAAGAAAACGATCAAAACTTATGCAGACATTTTTTGTTTACCCGATGAAAAAATTTCGGTCAACAATTTTTACTCACAAAACATTGTCCTTAATGACAAAGTACCAAGTTATATTCCCAATTACAAAAACATTCAATCTCAAGAAGAAGAAATCAATAGGCAAATCAAAAAAATGTTAAATGACGAAATAATTGAACCCTCAGTATCACCGTATAATTCACCGATACTGTTGGTACCAAAGAAAGCAGATGATAAAACAAAGAAATGGCGTTTAGTCGTGGATTTTAGGCAATTGAACAAAAAAATATTAGCCGATAAATTCCCCTTACCTAGAATTGATAGCATTCTCGATCAACTAGGAAGAGCCAAATATTTTACGACATTAGATTTGATGTCAGGATTCCACCAAATCCCCTTGGAACAAGATTCGAAGAAATTTACAGCATTTTCAACCACAACGGGACATTATCAGTTCTCAAGGTTACCATTTGGATTGAATATAAGTCCCAATAGTTTTCAACGTATGATGACTATTGCAATGGCAGGTTTGACACCAGAATGTGCCTTCGTGTACATCGACGATATCGTGGTTACAGGATGTTCATTTAAACATCATTTGGGTAATCTAACTAAGGTTTTCGATCGTTTACGACATTATGACCTCAAATTAAACGCTCAAAAATGCAAATTTTTTCAAACAGAAGTCACTTATTTAGGACACAAGATAACAGACAAAGGTATGTTGCCAGATAATACCAAGTTTGAAGCAGTTAAAAACTACCCTATACCCAAAAATGCAGACGATGTAAGACGTTTTGTTGCATTCTGCAATTACTACAGAAAGTTTGTTCCAAATTTTGCAACAATAGCGTATCCCCTAAACCGACTGTTAAAGAAGAACACAACTTTCGAGTGGAAAGACGAATGTCAGGAAGCATTTAATACGCTTCGCAACAAGCTGTTAGATCCAGACATTCTCCAATATCCCGATTTTGAAAAACAATTTATAGTAACCACTGACGCATCCGACATAGGTTGTGGAGCAGTGCTATCACAAATTAATGAAAATGGTGACGACCTACCAGTAGCATACGCCAGCAAGTCGTTCACCAAAGGCGAAAAGAATAAGCCGGTCATTTTAAAAGAACTTACGGCAATTCATTGGGCAATCGATTATTTCAAACCATACCTATATGGGAGAAAGTTTTTGGTAAAAACAGACCACAGACCATTAGTATATTTGTTTGGAATGAAAAATCCAACTTCCAAGCTTACCAGAATGAGACTTGATTTAGAAGAATTCGATTTCACCATCGAATATATACAAGGTAAAGCAAATGTAGGAGCAGATGCATTATCCCGCATAACTATAACTTCAGACGAATTAAAAAAGACAAATGTGCTCGTGGTACAAACCAGAGCAATGACGAAACAACAAAAGAAACAAAAAAACAAAGAAGTAGAGATAAATAAGGAGACCGATCACCTCGTTATTTACTCAACTAATAATCCCTCTGAGACAAACCGATTATACAAATTAAACTTCGAAGTAACAGAAAAGACGCTCATAACAACCCTCACGAAGGGAAAGAATAATCTCACCTGCGATCTTTCAATCAATGAAGGAAGACACGTACTAGAACGTGCTCTTCTGTGGATTGAAAACCAGGCGGAAGGGCTAGCATTGCCAAGAATAGCATTATGCAAGAATAATGCAGTGTTTACAAAATGGCCAGTAAACATTTTTAAAGAATTCGCGAAAAAGATATTAAAGAGCGCACAGATCGTCTTGTACGATGCGGTAACGGTTGTCGAAGATGAGGAGGAAATTAATAACATCTTGACGAAATACCATAACTCTGTGTTAGGAGGACACGTTGGACAACAAAGACTTTACATGAAGTTACGGGAAATCTACATTTTTCCATTTATGAAGAGAAAAATCGCTCAATTCATTCGGAAATGTGAGAAATGCAAGACAAACAAAATAACTAGACACACGAGGGAGCAATTTGCAGAAACAGATACTCCCAGTAAACCGTTTCAAGTCATATCAATAGACACTGTAGGACCATTGCCAAAGACGATAAACAACAATCGCTACTGTCTCACTATACAGTGCGATTTAACCAAATACGTCGTTGCAATACCACTACAAAACAAGGAAGCAAAAACTATTGCTAACGCTTTAACGAAAGATTTTATAATGATATATGGGAATTTCAAAACGCTTAAATCCGACCAAGGAACTGAGTTCAAAAACGAAACATTTGTAGAAATCGCAAAGCTCTTTGGGTTTGAACAAAGATTTTCAACAGCATACCATCATCAGACAATTGGTGCACTCGAAAGGAACCACAGATGTTTAAATCAATACCTTCGTGCGTTCACAAATGAGCATCATGATGATTGGGATGACTGGTTAAAATTTTATTGTTTTTCTTATAACACAACTCCACACACAGACCATCAGTACACACCATATGAACTTGTATTCGGAAAGAAGGCAGACATAGAACAAGAATTGAATAAGGAGCATGTAGATCCAATATACAACATGGATGATTTAGTAAAGGAAACGAAATATAAAATTCAAACATCAAATATGATAGCGAAACAACGATTAGAAATAGCTAAAGATAAAAGAATATTGAATAATCGTAACATTAACGAAATTAACATTGAAATAGGAAATATGGTATTCTTAACTTTAGAGAATAGGAAAAAATTAGATCCGTTTTATAAAGGACCGTACGAAGTTATAAGCATTTCAGATAAAAATTGTAAGATAAGATGTGTAAAAACAAATCAAACAACTATAGTACACAAAAACAGGTTAATTAGAGCATGACGAGATGAGTTAATAGCTTCAAAAATAATAATTATTGTCAGCAATAATTATTCTTCTTTAGGGGGGAGGTGTGGCATACATGTACGATAATGTACAGAGATGAATATATCACGCACATGTATACCAATCTCCAAGCCAAACCGCAACAATGCAATAATGCAACAGAATTATTACAAAGTATCACATCGCATAAATTCAAACCGTTAGGCAACATAAACCAAAATTGTTTATCGAAGAGCGATACGCGATGCTGCGCTAAGCCAAGCGTCAAGTGTCGCAATCCAAACATACACAACAATGTATATCAACTAGCAGAACAGAACAGAATGAGAAAGAAACCATAATCAATCCAAGAAGTTAATCTCATTCTCGCTCATAGGAACTTAGATTAAACAAATCTGTAATTCAGTATAAAAAGGCGATGAGCGCCAAATAAAGCATTGATTCTTGATCTGGACTTTCATCGGAGTACTTTTCCTTTGGTCCTCGCTGGTGATAACCTTCCCGGTTCACCATAGCTTGGATACCAATTGTAGAAAGAAAAGGTTGACAAGTCCACTCAAGTCGGTCCGGTAAATCTCGCGTCCACCCATGCCGGGAACAAATATCACACTTTATTGTCATGAGCCCTTCAAACGATTGCATGACCATGGACGAGCCATTGCGATTGCTGTAAGGCACGCAAACATCCGAAAACGGATGCCCAGATGAAAGGTTCCGATAGCAAAACAAGGGGAATACGTCCGTCCTTACTAACCTGCAAAGAACTACACTCGCGGCGGACAGGTTTTGTGGTGCACCGTGGTCTCCGTATGTAAAGATCCGTACGCCACAAACGATCAGGCCACAATAAATCACCAACCCAACTAGTGGTCGTTGTGATCTACGATCTACGTACGCTCCGTTCGCCCTTTGGTAGGAGCACCGTTGGCAGAGTTGTTGGCCGCATACAAATTATATCTCAATCAGCATCCGTAATTCCCTTTTTTGGACCACGACCACAGTGGCCAGCAGCAAGAGCAACAACAAGAACTACTACAACGGAAACGCGGTCTACGTCCACCATAATGATGTCGGCCCCCGAACCTGACCTAGCGGACCCGATCCGTCTAGTGCGCAATGGCCGCAGGGGCGGTCGATCGAATGGCTTAAATAACTGCTGACTACGCACGGTGTGCGCTTTACACTAGGTCCCTATGTGGGACTGGAACACTGGAAGTTGTTTTCCGACTGGCGTTGTCTGTAGGCAGCGCCAACAGTTGGTTGAAGCTATCGGAGCAGCATCGTGTTTTGTGTTGCCCAGGTTCCCGTTTACCGTTTGGGCGTCGCGGTATTACGCGGCCCACCCGTCGTGGTGTGTGACGAGAAAGATGGAATTGGCAAAAGACAAAAGACCTTCGAGCCGTTTTACGATCACTGGCCTGCCTCCGGTGTCCATCGTCGGTGCACCAGGGCCACGAAACGAAAATGACTCACTAACGGTGGCAGGGATGGTGGATGGGATCTCTCGACGTATGAAGCGCGACGAGACGTTGGGGACGAGTTTCCTACCATCGTAACCAAGTTCGGTAAGTGAGCCACGTGCACGCGTGTATGTTTGTGGTGTGGTTCTTGGAGAAGTAGATCTGTATTCCCTACTTCTGTTGCTGCTGACGATGATCGCGATACCGTCTCACCTTGCGCTGGCGATGCCGTTGTGTAAATCCTTTCCTCCCTTCGTCTTGTGGTTCTGGTACGAAGAACCATTTGCGGTGGCGACACTTTGGTGTCAGCCGGGCCACCGTAGTGCAGTGCATCGTTAGGGCATTGTGCATACTGCTGCCTGGGTAGAGTAGCGGATGAAGGAAAGAAGAGCTCCACTGGTTGGCTGCTGAAAATTGAGACATACTTACTTGAGGTGCAGCACGCCTCCTCGCAGGAGGTCTTCAAGGCGTAGAAAGGCACCCATCTCCGGGACATCCATCAACTGGAGAGCAACTGGCGAAGAGCGGTCCAAAGATGTTTGTGGTTTTTGTGGACGACACCAACCGAGCCTTCGCCATGCTTTGGGGCGATGGTGAAGGGGACTCTGGGTGAAAAGTTGACCATCTAATTACCGCGAAAGCCTCCCCCCCCCCCCCGGGGGGGCGACGAACCACAGTCGTGTGCCGGGAGGAATTGCAATTTAATTAATTATGAATAATTTCTCGCTGGCACGCCCGTACTGGCCCCGCTGGATCTGGGACGGTTGGAGCCTTTTGTCGAACCCGGACACACGGTCACATATGCCGTTATATTCCGGGAGACCGGAGAAGCTGATGCTGGTGACGGTCTATAACCGTTTTGTGGTCCAGGTCCGAACCGGGTCGTCTTGTGCGACCAGACCTCAATGGGGGGATGCCATGGGTCTCCCCCGGGACACCAAAGTGGACTCTGTGGTTCGCGCCTTTTTTGCCTTATCGCTCGCACTGCACTGTTTGGAGATCGCAAACACGAGCTGCAGCAGCGGCAGCAATCCCACGGTGCTCGGTAGTTGGAGTTGAAGTCTGAAAATCGCCGCCTTCTCTGTTCCCTGTCAAAGCGAACGACGAACGGGTGACTGATGCTGGGCGAAGCCTCGATGATGTTCCTTCTTAGAATCATTATCGAAGTAGGCAGAGCCCATCCGTTGGATGTCATTGGGGGGTTGGATTTAGTTGGGGAAAACATGGCTCAACTCATTAGTGCTTGAAGAAGCTGTAGGTGTCTCTACCTAATGCTCCTTTGGGTTACGGGACTTTCCATGATACTGGTATCACCAGGTTGGTTAAATCCAATTTAGAAGTACACGTTGAACAATCTGTTGATCGGTTCACTGCTGCAGGAAACCATCAATGTCATGTCGTCGTCGTCAATCAGACGTGTGCTACTCACTACCCCGTCCATTCATTTGCCATGCATCGATGCTTCATTGTGATGCAGCAGGTGCTGCTGAGGGAAAAGCACAATTTCACAATTTATAATTACTATCCAATCCCCGTAGCATCCTACAGCCCCTCATCTCCGGTACATCAATATGACAATGTCATAATCAATGAGTTCGCATTATTCTGGTTGCTCTCGTTTTCCCGGAATCCATAATTACATTACGGCAAGGGAATGAGCTGCAAAATGGGGTTTATTTTTAGAAAAGGAACTCCTGCGGCCTTTCATTATCCGTGGTGAGCTGATATAATTACAAAAACCCATAAATCCACCGTCCGAAACGCTAGCCAAGCCAGCCCATACTGGTCTCACGCTGATACTAAATCATTTGTTTCATGTTGTAGTACGCGCACTGCTGTCAGATGTCACTTGACGCCATTATAATCGTCACGGCTCATGAACTGTGTGGCCCAGTTTCCGGCCACGGATTGGCGTATGGCGTTTCAGGATGGTTTGGTCCACGTGATGGCATCGCAAGTTCATATTACCTTCAGCCATGCCAGCTAATTGCCAGCGTATCGATTGGTTGCTTGAGACTCAGATCCGAGCCAGACCTCCAGATAAACCAAAATCCAGACGCCACCCACACGAAATGGCCACTCCCGGATGGCAATGCAATGATTTCAATTTCTTAAAGACGCGCACCCGGGGGAGGGAGAAACCCATTTTCATAAATTCCAACTACACTTCCAGCTCATTTACAGGGCTGCGGATGGTCGCCTGCTTTACGCATCGCGTGGTGTCACTAGCACAGTGCTACTTAGTGCGAAGATGGAAATTTCAAATTGCATCACTTTCAATTACACTGATTAAATTCCTCCCACGGAGCCCGGCGGCGGTCTACGAGCCCACGAGCAGTTCCTTCGGGATGCACGAGGCTCTCGGACGGTGGTTGGTTGGTTGGTTGGTTGGTTGACTGGTTGGCCATTCACAAAAGACAAAGTTCGAGACGGAAAGAGAGCGTGACACGCTTCTTTTTGCTGTGGTGCTTCCTGAGCGGGTTTAAAAGTTGATCTTACCGTTCCGTTTGTTCTCCTAGGCACACACTAAGGCTGCTTGCTAAAGTTTTGCTATGAAATAGGAGAATGAAAGCAACGAAAAGTAAAGTGTCTGACTGAGAAAACTTAACCCAAAGTTCCTTTTGTACCTCTCTCGGCGTGCGGAAGTAAACCTCTTAAGGGATACAGAGAAACACAGATAATGATTAGTACCTTTAGTCCTTTTAAATCTACTTTACCTCGATAACGATTGTGTCAATCCTTGTCAGCGTCACTCGGTTCCGAAAAAAAAAAAACTAAAATGGAGCGAAAGAATTGCCAGTGCGTCAGCACAATCCGCGGAGGGAATGATTAGCTCCGGAAACATGTCGATGGAACACCCAGCACAAAGGTCGCTTTACAGTCGGTCCCATACCGACCTCATTTGAACTTTGAAAATCCTGCTATTTGCCTTGTCCGAGAGTAGCACACAGCAGGCAGGTAATATTTGGTGTAAAAAGCGTATGAAGCCATCACCATGGAACCAACCTCGTTCGCTCGTTCGATTAGGTTACGTTACCTAGTGACAAGGTCATGCTCGTTGATTAAATGCCCGCCTTCCGTCAATTTCCACGAACTTTCCAATTTAACTCCCTTTTTTGACTCATCGTGCGTGCATCGGGGTTTGACGGCAAACTTAGGCACAAGTGAAATGCGTACGTGAAAATTAACTGACCAAACTCTCTCCATTTCCAGACTGTACAGTCCGCTGTGACGTGGGTGCTGTTTGCGGTGATCGTGCTGGGCAACTCGGCCGTACTGGTAGCACTCACGCTGAACCGGACCCGGAAATCGCGGATGAATTTCTTCATCAAACAACTCGCTATCGCTGGTAAGTTATGGGTAGCGGCGCTTGGTAGTGTTGCTTGGTGCTCCGGCGCTCTCGCGAATCCGGCTATTGAAATCGAATATTCCGAAATTGAATTCGTGAGTGGAAAATCCTGATCCGTGGATTGTTGAATTTCGAAAAGTTCAGATGTTTAAATAGCATTTTATTCATATATGTTTGAATCCTACTATGGCACTGCGTTATTAAAAAAACGGAATGGCTGAGTACGAGGACAGCGAGAAGGATGAGATTAATACGCGAACGAGCCGTCGGCCCACAATCAATTAAAAATTCAAAGGCTCTCGCGTCGAAACTAATTAAACTTGCTGCGTATTTCATTAATTCCATCCGGGTAGACCTTGGGCATGAGATCAACAACAAAGGATTCTAGCGATGACTTTACTATAGCAACCAAACCCGTACAAAAACATCGCTGCTTTGCTTTATCTTTCATAAACACGTGAGCAAGAAAAAAAACTTCAAAAGCAGGATCCAAGAAAGCCGTATCTTTTGAGCTTCATATAAACCAATCGATAACATTACTACTTTCACCGAAATCCAGCCGCACCGATAATCGATAGAGAACCGTCCATGTCCTTGTAGATTGTGTCGTCTCATCGGGAATCGTAAAAAATATCCGTCGATCGGTGCGTGCCGTTTTTAGCGTGGCGTCATGTCCGAAACCGACATTGGTTGGTCGGTTGGTTGTCCGTTCAATCATCACCCGTCAGCTAACAGAGCGTACCCATTTCGTGCGTCCTGGTTGCGCTCGTAAAGCAGTGCCCGAAAGTTTCGACCATAAATTCGCCCACCAATTCGCAACCCCCTAACCCTACACAGCTTCTTCGTCGTCGCTCTTCCAAATCAGCACGAATGCGACGTGACAAGGCATCCGGACGTACGACGTAGGACGAAGTCAAGCATATCTGCTTTAAACGATGCTTTTACGAGTTCGCTGGTTTCGGGAGCACTTTTTTTTCTGCTGACAAACACTCCCATAAGCATTCCTGTGCAACCACTTCCTGTGACATGAGGGAACGGGTCGTTCCTGCGAGCGAAATAAGGTCAAACTTTTGCGGTTCTAAAGTGGAAGTTGAACCATCTTTCATTTCCAGTCGCGGAGCTTTTGCTATTTCTCTCGCCCCTGCCACATCGCTACCCATTATTCGTCCTTCGATTAAAGGGACACTCGGGTGGAGGACACGCATCTTCATGGCTTCGTCTTCGGCACTGGCAAAAACAGACAGTCCCGCGAAGAAACGAAGCAGACGAAGACGATCGCCATCAATCCCGGGTAACCGGGATGCTGATGCTCTTCTATCCCTCTTGATGTCGATGAATACAAATTATGCTCTTGTTTGAGCCCCGGTGTTTGTTTTGTCCCCGTTTCGGAGCTCCTGCTCCTGCTTCTGTTCCCACCAGTGCGGGATGCATAATGTTGTTGTTTTCCGTAATGCTTCGCTTGGTGTGCGCATTTAATGTCCCCTTTGGCACGGCGGGTGGGATGTGTTTATGGGCGGGTGGAGCATTGCAAAAGTGTGCTGATGCCGGTACCCAAGAGGTCGGTGCTTTGACCGTTTTGTTGCCCAGTGTGATGTCTTCCGTTTGAAGAATGGAATATTCCAAGGATACGCATTTGTTGTGGTGATGACCATGGATAGATGGACTGAAGGACGAATGGACGGACGGACAGAGAGAGGATGGAAGCTGGTTGTTTCAACAAAGAGGCAAATCGTGCCCAAGGATGTATTCTTCAGCTCTATTTGAGCGGTTTGAAGCTTGTTACGTTCTGGTTTAAAGTTGAGGTGCGTGAACGGATTCATTGCTTTTGAGAGGAATGCATCAGGGGCAGCGATCCTTCATTGGTATACAGTGTGTTGCATACAGTTTCTATGGTTCTTTAATTTAATTTGAAATTTCCATTTATAAATCAATATAAAGCATAAAGCATATTAGTTTAATAATATTGAACATTTTTTTATAATCATCAATTTAGTGTTGAATATGCTCGAGCAAATTTGTCAAATTTGTGGTTGGTTGGATGGTTTCAAAAACATATTATATATTCAGCATAAATAAAGTAAAAATCATAAAGTCCTACCAAATAGAATAAAAGCTGATCAACAATCCTCTGTATGCACTATGCAGAGATTGCTCGTTGGGATTTTAATTTACGTCCTGTCTGCCTCACACTTAGTCAACGGATTAGAGAATGGACATTCATTTTGTGGCTTTGTTTACCACAAACACTTAGCAGTGGTGGTCCGCAGACGGTCGGCTCTACCCGCCCCATTCTCTGTTCCTAACATCCGTTCGATCATAAAAGTAATGTACTCCGCAAGCACTGGCTGACCAACGATAAAGTTGTCGTCTCGTCTCGGAGGACATACTGCAGCTGCACAACCACTAGTCATTCTATTCTGGCTTGCCGGGTTTGCCGAAAGCACGCACGCAGACCACCGATAAATTGCGAGTGGATTTATGGGATTGTTATGAACCAGACCGGTCATAGCGGGTCTGGCTGTCGACTTTACATACAACCAGTGCTGTTTTTGTGGTGTGGCAAAGTAATTTCGAAATGATTGGTTGAATTGCATTCAGCAACAGGAGCTTTAGCGAAAATAAATTACGAAGACAAATTAATTGAAAATCCTTCCTTCTCTCTGTCGCAAGATCTCTCCGTTGGACTGCTGAGCGTTCTGCCGGACAACATTTG
>NC_064877.1:10890000-10897500 GCF_943734665.1 Anopheles aquasalis
ACCTCAACCTCGACCAATGTCCGGCCGGAGTGGTCCGGTCCGTCCGTGTATTGCGTGGTTGGTGTAGGATGCAAGGTTATGGGGAAAAGTGCTTGGCCCATAGTGCTTGGCCTACTAGGACGTGGGAGCTGCCTGAAAAGCGCCTCCTTCGACGCAGACGAAGAGATTTCCATGGGAGTCGGTTCGAGCCCAAAGCAAGATTTATTCACGCCCATTATGTGCCCTCGCCCCCACCTTCCCCCGCCCAACCCCACCAAAAAAACAAAAAATGTGTGTCCCTTGCGTGTATGTGTGTGGATGTGTGTCTGTGAGTGTATAAAAGTATGTGTACGTTTTTGTATTGTATAGCCCGTAAGTGTACGTGTGCCTGGCACTCCCTTTTGTGTGTGTGTGTGTGTTTGTATGTGTGCGTGTGCGTGGATGGTGGAAATGTAAATGTTGCCACAGGATCGGCACTCGGACCGGAAGCCACTGGCTTGTTGAGTTGCTCGCGATTTATCTCGATTGCTCGCGATGGTTTTTGGAGGGTTTTGGGTCCCTAGTGCGGACGCTAGCGCGGGGTCACTGGCCTCCAGATTTATATTTAGCGGATGAAAAAGGTCGGTGGATTACGTTAGTTGGCAGAGATAAACGGGTGCCGATAGCCAAAAAGGATGAATGGAGGAGAGTTTCGTTTCCGTTTCGTTGGAACATGCGCGACGCGCGACTAGCGCAACGAAACCGACGGTGGATGAGGTTAGGGGCATCATCACGGCGGAGTGGAGTAATAGAAAAGGGCCTTCGCCTCCCTACAAATGGGAAGATGAATGCCAAATGCGATGTGCGTTGCGATGCGATGCGGTGCGTTGGTGTCCTTTTTCGTGGTTATGCAAATAGGTTTCAAGTTCGCCTACCAACAAACCACCAGGCAGGCGGCCATTCAACAATGTCGACGTCAAACCACCACCACAAACACAGCCGAGATGAGACGAGAAGAAGAAGAAGCACAGAAAGCGAGAAATATAAACGCGAAAAATCAAATCAAATACGAGCATTCCATTTAGCAATATTTGACGGCATAATGTGGCCACAGTCAAAGGAAAGAAAATGCCATCCAGCCAATTGTCCACTCAGGGAAGGAGTTCCGTATCCCCTTTCGCGGTAGATCAAGAGGCAGTGCGGTTTTGAATTTCAAAAAGGCAAACAGTCGGTTATACACACTTTTGGAACATCATGCTGGTGTGTGGTTTGGTTAGTAGACGCGTGAGGCGAGTAAACAGCAAACGGAACAGCATGGAGTAGGCTGGTGATAGTGAGAAGCTGAAATGGAGGACACATCCATGCTGACGTCGATGGAATGCAAAATCCGAACCATCGATCTTCCGAACCCAATTTGTGGCTCACTGCTAAAGCTTTCCTTTGCTCCCAATCGCATTATTTGTTCCGGGTTTTTGTGTGGCAGCAGTAGTTCAACGACCTTCGGGCGTTCCAAGGCGGAAGTTAAGGATCTTGTAAGCTGAGTCATTCTTTTATTGCCGGTGCCGTGGCCCAAACTATGGCCTAGTCCGCTGTGCGCGAGGGAGGTATTTGGTTTCCATAATCAATGCTGTTAGCCGGTTCGTTTGTGCCATTGGTGGAGTGTGGAAAATGGAGTGTGCGAGTAATGCGAGGAACTAGGAGCATTAGGATATTGATGTATCTTTGATTTTACGTAATGTACTGACGGAATTGTGCAACGGAAAATGAATACGAAATGTATGAAAATCAGATTTATTCAACGGGCTACTGCAGCGCACACTAGATGCACACTGGTTTGTTTTTCTTTTAAATACGTTGTGTTGTATTTGTATATAGATATATCATCAATACAGGTATACAGAATGTTTGTTACACATTTTTACAGCTTACTTAGTTGTCGATTCCGGTTTGTTGTTTTGTTTGTTGTGAGAAATGCAGATTACAAAGAACCATCCCCCCCCCCCCCCCCGGATCAGTCTAACGCGCGTGGTTGGTACACGAAGCAGCAACAGATCAACAGATGGTTTCCATTCACTATATCGCGTCCCATTCGACTGGTCACATACGGACAAAAAACTTTCAGGAAAAGGATTAGGACTTTGAGCAACACTTGGTAAACGCCCGGATCCCGCCACGTACGCGTCAAGTCGCGCGTAGTTCGTGTTTTGCGCTCGCCATTCTTCGTTGTGCTGTACGGACACTACACTAACTAACCACCTAGTTACAGTACGAAATGCTTCATCTAAAATAACAACCCATCGTCTGTTAAATATACCCCAGTACGCAAATGCGCTTAAATAGATGCTTACAACATAATACATATTGCTACACCACTAACACATACTTCCCTAGCACGAATCGAAACAGAGAGATCGGTCATCACACTTCACTTACTAGCTTAAAAATGGAAGGGGGTTTTGTATTTCCTTTAAATAAAAAAATCAACATCTCCTGCACCGGTACTGGGTAAGATTTGTTCAAAAACAACAAAAAAAAAAGAACATCCTCTCTTATCGGCTTATTTACAGTGCATCCCATCGCATTTGGTTGGTAAATGGCGCTAGGCGTGTGGCTTTGGACGTAGAAAAGTGGATTTCAATTATGCCTGTGGCCATCCTATACTACGACCGCTACGCTAGAACGTATACCTGCTCTAAGGACATTCCAGTGAATGCTAAACCATTTGATGGAGTGGGCTGAGGAGGAGGAGGAAACGAAAGAGATCCGTTCCCTAGCCTCCCACCCAGCGTGGGCACAAACAGAGGTTCAAACACAGCGCGCGTGGTTCCGTTTACTAGCGGCACTTAATGAATTATGATGCTGCTCGAGCTACCTCGAGCACTCACGAATCGGGCTCGTGGGTCGCTTGGCGCTTCTCCTAGCCCTTGGTCACTCCCAATCCGATCCCCTACTTCCTCTCTCTCTCTCTTTCTCTCTCTCTCTGATCCTGACTAGATAAACATCCGACTTCTGGCCGACGGGGTTGGCCTACGCCAGCCGCTGATGCAGGGCGGTTTTGTGAACGAGAAAGATCTTGCCCTCGGTATCGAGGTACACCTGGGTGGCACCGGGTGGCGGGACACTGCTGTGTGGCAGTGACACCCCACCCACGGCTCGCTACACCAGCAACCGACCGGTGACACCGCCAGCCCCAACTGCCGCTCCACCAACGCTGGTACCACCGATGGCCACCCGGCCACCGCTGCTCAGTGCACTCCGTGTCGTAATGGTGGCCGTTGGGCGGCGTGTCGAGATGGTAAGGGAGGTGGTCAGGGTACGCATCGAGCTGCTACTGTTCTGATTGCGCAGATTTCGCGTTCCACTCGAAATCGTACCACAGCGGCCCCGGTTCGAGCGATCTTCCTCACTGGCACAGCAAAGCGGCGACGAAAGCAGCCAACGGAATGGTGGAAGTCTTCTACAAAGAAAGGAAACACAAGAGAGAGAGAATGAGGTGTGGTGCACTTTGCATCACCTCGTCAACCAGTGCTTACTTCAATGTGCGGACAAAGTGCGTCGAGAAGAGACAGTAGATGAGCGGATTGGCTGCCGAGTTGAGCGGTGCCAGGCTCTGGATGAACGTGGCGATCGCGATGTTGGTTTGTGTCTTGGGAATCTGCTCGAATACCTGGAGCAGATCGAACACGATGTACGGTGACCAGCAGAGCACGAACACGATCACGATCACGATCGTCATCTTGACTGTTTTCACTTTGGCGCGCGGTATGATACCCCGGGAGCTCGCCCGTCGGCTGGCCAGCTCTGCACAGGTCCCATTCCGTAGGGCACGATCTGCGGGGAGAGGAACGGATAAATGGATTAGTGCGGATGGTGATCATGAGTCGTTGTTAGAATGGACCGGACCGTAAGCGTTTCTAGGACACGTTTCTGTGCATTCTCTTCGATAACATGGATTGTTTTCTTACGACCACCCTAAATAGACGTACTTGAGATAACAAATTACATTTCTTATCGCTATCGCTGTCATTTTTACGTCAATTTTCCGCAAACAAACCCTCGCTCCGTTTCATCTGGATTGTAACGATAAATATTGAAATTGATTTGCATGATTTATGTTACAGAGAATTCTGCCCGTGCTCAGTGGTTTTACTACAGAACGCGATTTAACGGTTCGTCCTGTTCTACGTATCACGCCACACTGTGCGGCGAGTTGACCAGCGCTTGGGCAAACACTGTTACACAACGCCATTTTCCATCGACGAATGAGCAACGGCGGGACCCGCGTATTGAAATGGAATTTACTCTGGAATTCGATTACCGGCCATCGTCATCACCCACGGTCGGATGGTGACATCAATATTCGCTTCCACTTGTACCCAATAGGCACACATACAGACATTCACACTTACGTTTACTACCGTTCGCGGCGATGGCACCGACCATCGGCGTTCCGTTAGCGCGTGCGGCTGGCACTGGTGGCCCCAGCATCGAACCCTTGCTCCAGATGGTGCGAATGATGATAACGTAGCAGGCGGAAATGATGAACGCCGGGATGACGAACAGCGAGGCGGACACCCAGCACATGTACACCTGCCACCGGAATGCATTACCTAGGTCGATCCAACACTGTAACTGGTCTGTGAAAAGCGGAAGCGAAAGCGGATGGACGTCCATGATAAGAGTGGGGAGGAAGTCAGCAGGGAATTGATGCTCGCTTGCCTAGGCTTACCCTGTATGACGCGCTCCTCGTAGAGATAGAACATGGGTGAAGAGAAGACGGCACTGAATCCCCAGGCGGCAGCGACCAGCCTACGAGCTCGCTTCCCTGCAAAGTTGCGGGTTCCGATGGAGGCGCCCGAAAAATGGAGGCGCCCAAATAATGGAGGCGCCCAAAAAATGGAGGCGCCCATTTTTTTTGTTTTTTTTTCGGTGAATCACAGAAGAGTTAGAAAGATATAGAGGCAGATTGATGAATGAGAACTTCGGTTTGGTTTTGCAACCATCGTTTTTTTTCTTTCGTTTCTGTCAGTTGCTCACTTAATTCAAGCATACTTACAGCAGCCAGAAAAGTTCATCGGATGCGTGATGGCATCGTACCGGTCGATGCTGAGCGCCACCAGCACGTAGGTGGAAGCGTACGTCACCCAGACCTGGATGAAGCGAATCAGCTTGCAGGCGACGTTCCCGGCCAACCAGGAGATCGTTATCCGCTGCACGATATCCGTCAGGACGCTCAGCAGGCCCACGCTGAGATCTGTGAATGGGAACGAATTCCAATCAATCCGACACCGGATGCGGCTGGTGCAGCTGGGTATCACTAAAAATAAGATACAGCTTTTGCTCCACAGCACAATGTGCCGATGAGTTGTTAGAAGCGCCAACGCGCTTTTCTACGGGGGTTGGGCATGTTAACAAAATAAAACGAAAAAAACGGACCGCGCGAAAAAATTCAAATTTCTACCATCACCATGGAAACGTGGAAAAGTAAATGTCAGGCTCATTGACTGGCGACAAATGACGTTCAAGGAAATTAGGTGCTTTGTGATCGGGAGGTGAAACCGAAGTAGACATGGATTGTGTTTCTTCCGTGGAAACGGCATTCTGTCGAGCGTGAACGAAGTATCGCGCGTACGGGGCATTCAAGATTTTTTTTGTGTTAGGACAGTTTGCTTTTACACCAAACGTCGAACATTTAATAAGCATCTCCCAGGGGGAGGGGAAAACTCACCTGCGATAGCAAGCTGCTTGATGAAGAAATTCATACGCGATTTGCGGTTCTTGTTGAGAAACAGCGTCACCAGGACGGCCGTGTTGCCGAGCACGATCACCACGAACAGGATCCATAATACTGCAAATTGTTCAGTCTGCAGGAGACGAGAACGGGACGAGAGAGAGAGAGAGAGATAAGGTAAGAAACAGTTACACACCGTATCCGGTGTGCTCTACTGAGCACACCGCTCAGGGATGAGAAGCGTTGAAAAAGTCAAGTGAAAGTGTGACCATGTGGCTTCTTCGGGGGAATTGTAGCGTTAAAAAGGAGATATGGAGTTGAATGAGGACTCTCGTTGCATCCTTTCAACCAACTAAGACACGGATCGCGTAATACATTAACCTTCTGTTGCGGTACACACGCTCTCGTATGCGCCGTGCGTTCGGGAAAAGCCTTCAAACAGTGCAAAACGTTCTGAAACTGCTAGGCAACGTTGTTGTTTTTTCACGAAAGTAGAACAGTCTTGAAATCAGTCTTTTCGGGTTTGCTTCGATCAAGGAGCGTACAGGAAACGGTAATAATTGGAACCAGTTGCCGGTGGTTGCAGCACTTCAGCTAAGCGACTGGATCCCGCAATCGAATTTAGGTTTCGGTCAATGAAAACGTCATGGCCAGTCCGTTGTGTTCGTTTCTCGAATGCCACCCAAGCAGAATCGCCATTAGGTTAGAGCTTGCTTCGATGGAAACTAAAACGTTTTCATCAGACCGGGTTTCGGGTGCACCGCGGTTGCCATTTGTTGTCGTGATTGAAAGCATCGAACGTCGAGTGCCGTCGACGGCCAAATGGTTTGACTCTGCTACCTTCTGTGGTGGCGCTACCACTTAATGGAGTAGCTTGTCTGAAGTGGAAATTTTGGCTGAAATGCTGACACGTGTGCTCAACTGGCAGAGCAGACTGCTTTGATGCGGTGGAAAATCCTTCTATTCTTGTGATTTGTGGCAGCAAGCAGTGAAAACGGGATGCCTTTTCACCGCTTGCTGCCTCAAATCAAAAGAATGGAAGGAGTTAAAGGGTGCTTTTTCTTTATTATTTTCTTTTCCATGAGGACAATAAATAGGGTCAAGCGGAGATATCGTGCTCGATCGTAGAGTGTAGCGATACCACAATGTTGCCTTCGATCAAAGAAAACCGATAAAGGGTCAATGGGGATTTCAAAGCGGAACTACTGGATCAGAATCGTTACACAACGGCCACAACCGCTTCATCACTCTATAGCGCAACGTCCGGTTCTGTTCCATCGTTACACTAATCGAATTGACACAACATTGTAATCGATTGATTAATCTAACCACCTCCTCAAACTCCTACCGCCACTCTGCTGTTGACCGCGCGGGGATATCTAAATAGATAAGCAATAAATCCCGACGTGATCCCACGTAATGAAATTATTCACTTCATTTAGCATCCCCTACCCGGGACGGATGGTTGGTGGGGGCCGATGGTCGATTGTAATGCGGGCCAGTAGGACATCCGCGACCACACACACATTGCACCACGTGGCTCACGTTGTTCTGTCACTCGCTTAGAAGCGGATCATTATTATAATGAGTGAATCTCGTTAAGCCCCACGGCTAAAGGGGCCGCTTTCATGCTAAATTTGGCAACAAGCGGTCTTTACTCAACGCGCGCGCCCGCGCGCTGGCTTGTTTACTACTCTGGGCGGTCTGCCGGCCAGCCGGCCGGCCGGCGGCGTTCGATTGTTTTTCGCCGTAATTTGCGTCTCGAGAGCTCGCACGAGCGCGGCTCATCGTTGGGTGGGGCGGCTGGTAAA
>NC_064877.1:10900000-10952500 GCF_943734665.1 Anopheles aquasalis
TGCCATGACGGTAATGTGGGGAAATGTGTCCAAATGTGTGCTGCGAGCTAGCTGAGGTCAATTTATAATTTATATTTGGACTTCTTCACCCATCAATAAGGTAATGCGACCTGCGACGCACCAACATGGAGGAGCAGATCAACAGGAGCCGCCGCTACTGTTGGCTACCGTTTCGAGCAATCAAAAAAGGGCTTTCCGGTCAAGCGATGTGGCCTAATTCTGTCAAGTGAGTTCACCGATAGTGGGCCGTACGCAGTGATCGTGACACAATCAATTTTATGCGCACCCAACAAAAATAAAACCGACAACATGTTTTTGCTCTTTCTCCTTGGCGCTGGCTGGAAGTGCCCACAGGCACTTCCCTTCATTACTGGGCCAACGTCCTGTCCGTGGCAATTGAAGGGGATAAGAAGAGGAAATAAATAAAATTCCTGTCCCATCAAGCGAAATCGTTCCACAGGGTTTCCGTGGCATGTGTTTGGCTACTTGTTCCGGCACGCTTACTTACCCCAATAGCTTTCAGATCTTGTTGGGGAACTATAAATCAAACCGACTCCAATCCGGAAGCGATAATTCCGTCAGCTATTACGCCGTCAGGTTCACTTCTTCATCTGGCCGGCTAGTCTTTCCGATACAAAAAAAAAAAACGATCCCCGTTACGGTTGTACATTGTTTGTGTTCCAGCTTACGCTCGGCTAGCTATAAGATAAGCGAACGGGAGCGGGATCTTCGGCACTCTACACATTCCTTGACCTGCATTCCCCGGGTTCGGTTGAGATGATTGGAATTGGTACTGTTTGAGCCGTTCTCTGCAAAACAACTATCCCAGACCTGTTTTCCGTTCCCGGCAACCTGCGAGGAGGCCGTTCCCCCCCCCCCCCCCCCCTCACCAGTCAATACGATGGGCATCTATTAACTGGCGACGTCGAAAAGCCGAAACTTCATTTCCTCGCACTCCAGAGAAAAAAGGGCGCTAAAGAATGGGGAATAGTAATGTCGGGGCGGTGGTGAACCACTGAACGGGAGTGACTTGTGGACAAATGGAAGATAGTACATGCCGACGGGTGGAAAGTGGTGAAGGGGATCACTTTCATCGGTGACCTGGATACCAACGGGCGTCAAATTGTAAGGGGTTGAATTCCATTTGGACAATGTTTGGAAGTTGAGTGGAGTGGTACGGCTCAAGGAATTTATGAAGTTCAATTTTAATCCAAAGAAAATGGAACAAAACTCGTTCTATTTCGGTGATGGCTAACGTATACTACTTAAATCAACACAATAAGTATTACCTTAATTCCAACAAAATACTCCAACGAGTTCCTAGCTACTCCGTACCACAACGGAAGACATTTCTACGTCATTCATCTCGGGTAAGCCTTTCATCTAGTGTCCATGAAGGCATCGTATTTCATTACCAGTCGTCAACCACAGTGTTTTGGGGGCAAATTTGGTCTAATTTTTCATGTCAACTTAGGAGACCACTCCCAGCATCGTCCAGTATCGCTATGCTACCCACACTCCCACACGACCTACGATATCGTTCCATTCGTCTTGGGCCCGGCTCGGGGTGGGATGACTTTGGAGGTGGGATCTACCGGGAGGATGCCTGAAGCTGTCAAACAACCTTCATCTATCGTACCGGGGCCGCCTGGTAATGGAATCCGGCGCCAACCACCAGCACCGACGTCTTACAGGTTTGTGGCCTATATCTCGACATCGTTTGGCAGTATTTCCCTGGCAGCTGGCAAAAACTACAATGGAATTCGCCCGTTACTGGCAAAGCCATTCGTTATCGAAGTCAATAGAGTACGCATCCCGTGGGATCTCGAGGAGGAGTGTTCCTTGTGTTGGCTGCTCCTGTGGAGCTATTACGCAGTCCAACCTACCCGTTTTCACTTACCCGTAAAAGTGAGCAAAAAAACGCGTCCTTTCGTGTGAAATTGGGAGGAAAAAGTAAGCTACTCCGCGAACTCCTCGCTCGGAAACTGGGACAGTAAGAAGAATGTGCTTCAGCTAAGGGTGACAATACACCGGAAATGGTGATGTCAGGGAAGGAAAACCCATTTACATGAGCCTGAAAAAAAAATTATCCCCAAAAAGTAGAGCAAGAATGGCCCTCGCTAGGGGTGACTTGCATCAAGGCCTTATAAATACTATCATAAGTTTAATGTCGCCCTTTTCAATCTGACTCGCAAATATCCACGGCGTCACGGAAAGACGGGCTCGTCCAAAAGAGAGAAAAGTAGGTCAACCGTAAGGATTCTTGCAAAAGTCTTCAAAAAGCAAACGGTGACCGAACGAACGAGGAAGGGCACGGAACGGAGATGGACAGCTGAGCACATTCCGTCGAAAGCGCATCCGGTGGCGAGTCTGTGACGCAAAACTTATGACGAAGCTTTCCTACACCCCAACGCCCAGGCAGGCATTTGACGGCCTTTATTTGTTTGATTGGATTAGTTCGAAGACGGGGAAAAAATGGGCCAAACGCACTTTTTTTTTATTTCTCTGTCCTTCATTTGGTATTTCTTCACTTCCCCCCCCCCCCCCTCTCTCTCTCTCTCTCTCTCTCTCTCTCTCTCTCTGTCACTGGCTACTTTTTCGTTCCCTCGATTGCAGTAGCCTTCCTTCGAAAGCATCGTTTTTAGTGTGATAAGCACTAAATTTTATTACGGAATACTTTTCCGTTTCGGTGAGCGATACGGCGAGTTTGATGGCGGCTAGAGTGGCCTGTCGTTGCTAGCGTTCCGGTACGGTGAGCAGTGTTTGTTAAAATTCGACCAACATTCGACTCTCGATGGCCTTGTTGCATATGGAACTGTTTGTGGAATTTATGGAGCTGAGTTTGGAATGCTTTTAAGGAGGAAATTATAGCTCCTATTGATGGGAATAATGTGAAACATCGAATGAGTTGTTAAAGATGACACATTTCTATTGACATGTAGCATTCCAGGTGAGTTTTCGCGAAATATTTCTATCCTACAAATCACTGCTGATTCATCTAGATTCGTTATTCATTATGAATCTTTATAAATCAAGAATATAGCTTCATCCTACCTCCACAAACTAATTCCGTTAGTTCGAACCACTTAACAGCCACCCCATTAGGAGTCTGCTCTGCCCAAAACCGTTAGAGGAGATGAGTTGAAATTCCTCAATGCGAACCATCATCACTCGGTGCGCAGATTTGCTTATCAGCACTCGCCAACTCGCTACCTACAGAGCAAAAAGGGCTGTCTCACTCTTTACCCAACCTCTGCAACAGATGGCAATGTCCGAATCCATACCGCAGCTTCATGCCTGCAGCTCATCATCATTTCACCGGAGAGAAATGGTCGAAACGTCAGCTGCAGCTATCGCTTCTGCCATCCAACAGCCCGAGACCAGACGTACGCTGGCCCCGGGGCGATGGAATCGGTCCATCGGTGCTGTTGTGACGATCATCGCCCACCGGTTGCTAGCGATGCAGCGCCATGCGGCATGTGCAGCATGGTCAGATTTATGATGATCGATGTTCGATTCCCCTTCTCTTCGGCCAGCGTTGCCCCGTCCAAACGTGCCGTTGAAGCGCTCTAACTGTTCGCAGTGCTGTTGCTGCTGCTGAGAAGCAGTGCTACCTATAGCAAGTTGGCTAGCTGGCTAACCATCACAAAGTTATGACAAATTGATTGACTAGATCTCCGATATGGACAGGTTTTGTGCTTGTACCGTTGTCGGTGGCTACAGCGAGCCCTTTTTACCATCGTTCAACGGCAGAAGCGATGCGATGGATGCTGGAAGGTGGCCGATGGCCGGACTCACGCTTTTCGATTTCGGAGCGCTCTTACAACGCATTTGCCATACGTGGTGGCAGTAAGTACAGTGTGACGCTTCGGTCACATTAGGAAACCGATAGCTGTGAAGCACTCCTCCGGTTACCTTGGTCGAGTTGATAAGTGCTGACGAGCACCGGCATACGGATATTTTTGTATTTCATTTCGATCATTTGAATTTGATTCGCTAAAATTTAAATACTTAACACACTAACTCTGTGCACGACCAGTTTAAAAGGGATAAAAGTGATAAAAGCATAAACCAAGGGCACATTCGTCGCTCCGCTTTCTGCACTTATCAATCCACACTCATAAGTGGCCAGCGTCGTTACAAACCGCTCCGCTGCGGAACGGTTAAGTGCTGCTGCAGTGCTGCAGCCACCGTCCACCATTGGTGCATCCGATCCGATGAACCGCCATCGGAGCCAACTTGAATCGAACCGTTGGGGTTGCGTTTTCGATTAGGACATACGTCTCTGTGAACTCCCTAGAGACCGGCACCATACCGGCGCACGTCAGCACGTCGTGCTGTCTGACCACCGATGGTGAACGAGTCGGTTTTATTGAGTTATTATGCGATAATCAGCTTGATTTACTTGTAATCCACGGGGTGTTGCACTTAATGTAGCGATTATATGTGGCGTATCGTGCACATTTTGTCGAAAAAGGGAAGGCGGACGAGGATGGGGATGGGGAGATTTTTTTCTTTCTGTTTTCATTTTTTCTCCTCTTGCCCTCTCTCTCTCTCTCTCTCGCGAATGCACGCACGCCAGACGGACGGACATGGCAGCACACGCCATGCCAATGTCAAGTACGGCATGGTAGCGTAACGGATTGGGTCGGTTGGATCGGTCCGTTTTTTTATTTTCAAGAAGGAGAACACACGCAACCACCACCACCATATGGCACGAGGATTGCAAACTTGTTGAGCATCGATGGCCGCCGGAATGTGGCATCTTTACGCCATAAAATCCCCAGCTCTCTCTCTCTCCCTCTCTCTATACATCTGTCTATCTATCGATAGAGCTGAAGCAGCACTCGCTTCTTCACCAAAGTTCGCCATACCACATCAGCGAGCACTACAAATTTTCCAACTTTTGTTGTAAATAAGAGCCCGAGCACGAGCCCGAGATATCGTAGGTTGCAGCAGTAACCATTTTGCTTCGTTCGAGCATCAAGCGAGCAATCCTCCCATCCTTCCCGCCATATCCTGCTCCGCTATCACTGCTTTACTTCCGGAACGGTAACGGGTAGCAATTGCTTGGAAAAAGTGCAACTAGCAAACATCTTCGGGCGCGAAAGAAATGATGAAAAGATATCGCGAACCATGCCGGTTGCCAGGGAGCTGCATCAAGGGACATGATGGTATGATCCCTGGAGCCACCATAAGGGCGTGGAAGGGCGAAAAAGGTCATTTAATTTAATGGCGTCCTAAATAAAGCTCTATCTAAACGAATTATCGGAAGTTGATGGCGCTCGCCATCAGCGTAACGTGGGTGCACTGGGTCTGGAGAGGACGCTGGCTGCCCGGTTGGCTGCCAACGATGCTGCACGCAAGACGCATTGAAGCTGCCATCCAACAAGTCATTGCGGGAGTGTGCGCTGCCGGGACCTTGAAATACGGGGAAGGCGGTAAAAAAAAACAGAAAAGAAGCACATCATACGGCTGCGTATAATGTTGTGGTTATTGAAGCGCAAAATGAAACCCTTTTTTGCTTTAAGATGATACGCGCCACGTGGGCCGCAACGGGGTTGGGTCCCATCGTGGCTATAATGGTGGGGTGCCACGTGGATCGAGCTCAACAGGAAGCTCGACGTCTCGGCTCAATCGCACGTGCGCTGCTGTGGCTGATTTCGATAAACTTGCCATTGGATCGGTTGGTCCTGAGGGACGAGCGATAAAAGTTAGTGTAGGAAAAGTGCAAATAATAAGCCAACCGGTGGGTGGACTTACGTCAGTTTAAGATGCCTTTATCGAGAATTCAATTACGCTCTTACTCTCCAACAACAAAAACCCCTGTTAACAGGTTGCCAAAGCCTGAATTCGATTTGCTTTTGCGTGGGTTTGTGTTACGCGCGAATTGCTACTCATTCATCCCGTCTTTGACAAAGCAGTAATTAGTCAAGGGATTCACGGACAACGTCCAGCTAAGCAGTACAGCAGCTCACTGTACGCCACCCGGGGCCAACGCAAAGCACCCGTATCGAACCGACTCGACTTGCTGCCTCACTGTAAACGATGTAACTTTGCCCATACGGCACCATTAGGGCTTCGTCGTTCAAGTTACATACCTTCTAGCGTCTATCTTTGGCACTGGTAGATCCGAGGTCCCCTTCGCTTCGTCAGCTTTATATGTTGCCGAAGCTTTTACCTACTGATTACCTATTGACTGTTCACTCCCTTAAAGTCCCACAGTCTCGGCACACTCTGGATGCCGTTGCAGTTTCGGGTTAAACCAGACACAGTAATTCCTGGTTGGCTCGCTCGGTGCTTAGCTCAGCAGCATTAGGGGTAGTGCAGACTCCAGGCGATCGACTCCAGCCACACATGAAGTGCGAAAGCGTGGCTAACGCTCCGCCACTCCTTGATGTGCAACGGAGAAGGGGAGACAAATTGGAGCATCTTGGAATCGTCGACGAGGGCCATCCAGGGATGCAAAAGATGATGATCCATAATTATCATTTTCTATCGTCCCACCACTAGGATCTTGGGACAAACTGTCAACTGTGAGACGCCAGACAGTTTAAGAGGAGTGCTTCGGTGCAGCACCACACCACAAAGTATCCGTAGACCATTACAGGGCTCGATGGCGTCTGTAAAACGGTAGTGGAAGTTGTTTTGGCTTCAGCCAGCCAGCCAATAACCACCGACGTTTTATACTGCATACTTTTGAAACTTTGGGTTTGAGAGGGCAGTTCATAAAAGTTCAAAGTTCCCCAGAACCATGTACGGTTATTGTTGCAGTCCGTCCTTATGGCCCCGATTTATTTGACTCCTTAAGCCAACCAATTATGAGGTGGTATAGATGAGGATATCATTATACTAAATCCATGTGCAGCATGCACAAATCGTTCCAACAATCCAGTATGTGAGTCTCCGGGTAAAGCGATACTGCAATATTCACAGAAACGAGACACGTTACATAACTGTCGCGGTATGAAAGACCCCGAGAAATAATGGTTTTTCCGCCGCTAATTGATGCCTCGAGTGGTGATAAGTTTGGTTTTTGTTTTTGCCCGGCTCCAACCGATCATCTAATAACCATTCCAGTAACGATCATCGATAGAGAATACCGAGGATCTCCCCGCTGCTGCCGCAATATGTTGGCTGTCTGCCATCGGCCGACGACGTCATCTAGACGTGGAGGTCGGCCTAGTGGCCGACGAGTGACTAAATGGCACACACACCGGATCGGTCGCCGCGTGCCTACGATTAAACAAATCGATTTACGGCCACTAAATAATGCTTAACCCCGCGGTTCCCGGACAGCCACTATCATGAGCCGTTACGTCGAATAATTATTCGCGCATCAGCTCTACTATGGGCGCTCGAAGAAAAAAGAAAAAAGAAAAGGAAAAACCCTCCCCGAGAAGTTCGAACGCATTAGTCGACCGCACATTAGTGGGAGCCGTGCGCTCTCCGTCCGTCCGTCGCAGCAGGAAAGGGTTATCGCGAAAAGACCAGCTCCCTGTAAGCTGGCAGCTTTATGGGCATTATTTACGGGCGGCATTTGTGTGGTCCGAATGATGGTTACAACGCGCGAGAAGGGAAACTATTGGTGGCCGACCGGCCGGTCGACCGATCGATTCGAGCGGCGGCACCCCACTTGAAGATAATGGCGTACGCCTTTGGGTAATCTTTTGCGAAATCTTCACAATCGCACAGCACGCGCGACGATGAAATTCAACAGACAAACTTCCATTCCGATTGATGTCTTCTTGAGACATCCCAGGAGCGAAGGATCTTGACACCGTTTGAACGGCGGCCCATTGGCGAGAAAGCTAAATTGCTGATCTTTCTGCTGATTGTGCGTTGCCGTATTTGGGCGGGCGGTGTTTCCCACAATATAAAGATGAGTGATGCCAAATCAGCACACAAATGTCTTAATTAGCCAAATGTTTCGCATCATCATTCGGGGAAGCGAATGCTTGCGATCTTCCAGGCACCGATGATGGGCAGTCGTCATATAAATCCATAAACCTCCCTCCAATGTATGATACCACACATCAATTCACAAATCATTCCGAAGTTCGCGGCGGTTAGCATCAATCGGCCGCGATATGGTGATGGTGTCTTATCGAGCCTCGAAAGGATGCAATGTATTGAGAACGGGGGTCACAAATTGGAGCAGCATAGCTTCATCTCAGGACCACATCAATCAGCGAATCCACTATCCATACTCGCGCCGCACCGAGGTCCGAGGACAAAGACTGGCCGGGAACCGATCGGAAATCGAATTGGAACACATTAACCTTTTGCTCCGATACCAGTTTTCTCGTAATTAGAGGCCTTGCGTAATGTCGACGGGCGATTGCTCCGAAAACCCAATTTGCACTTTACGTCCTCGTGGTAAATAAAGACATCAAACCTACGCGTCATCAGACGACAGTAGAGCAGAAGGAGGACACGAAGTCGATTCCCATCGACCCGGTTATCGCGCAAGCACACACGGTTGGAGGCCATGGTTTCGTGTCATCTGGCCGTTACTGATCATCCTTGACTTTTCGGTTCGCTGGTAAACATTGAGCCGAACATTGCTACTTGAACTTGAACGGCGTTGCATACCCAGGAGATCCACATCCATTAATCGGTTCTTCCAGCACCGAACTGGAACGGTACGAGGCGGTTCTCTTTCAAATGAATTCAATTTAACTGCACACTGCAATTACACGCGAGTAACGGTGGCCACCGACGAGTCCGATCGGCCGATGCATCACCGGTAATCCCCTCTTTCACTCTCAACATCTCTCTCTCTCTCTCGGAATGCTGTCGATGCCGTGCGCTGTCCCTCGACACAATCATTTGTTTCGAATCGAATACTAATTATGTGACGTTAAACGACCGTCCGAATCCCGTGGCCGTTGGGCATTGGCTTATGGACAAATTCAATTACCATTTGCAGCAACTGCAGCAGCAGCAGCAACTGCAGCGGTAGCAATGTTTGGCCAGCGGCCATGTCCAGACGGTCGGACAGATTCTTAATGTCAATTAAACACGGATGGAATAACAATTCGCACGCATCTTGGACCGTCAGTTGACCCTTGGGTTCGGGTTTTTTTCATTTCCATTTCTTGCTCAAGACAAAGACAAAGGGATGCACCCTAGTATTAGCAGCATTTAGCATAAGCATTAACATAAACTACCACCTCCCTGCGTATTTATGTTTCTTTCTCGAAGCGCAACAGGAGACGGGTCCGTTCGTGCGTCTGTTTCGAACTGCAACTTGCCAGCAGTGGCCATGGGCGACATGTAGACGACCCGCCACCCTTCCCCAACCACCACCGTCACTACCACGATGGGAAATGGGTAATGAAACGCAGACGAAACGGGACTTGGAACGAATCTTAATGCGATTTACACTCCGCCACCGTCGATGTCGGACCACCGGATGTCGACCGTGTGCAATGTCCACGACTGTGGCGTTCGCGTGCAGCCACAGTAGGAAGGCAGCCTGTTGCAAGGAAACGATTCTCGTCTAGCCTAGTGGTTCGAGGGAAACTACGAATTAGTATTTCTTGTTCGTCTTCGCGGTCGTCGCAAAAGTGTCGACTGAAAGTGTTGAAAAGGGTACAACCGAGTAGTAGTGGCCGCTGCTGATGATTTACGATCCCGCACTTAATAGCGTGTTGCTGTTGAAAGTGCTTGTTGATTTGCCATTTTTTGCCAGGGTGAGACACACGCGCACAAATTGAGGAAACTTGTCGTAGTGGAAACCCTTTGCTGAACCTGCTCCACACTCAGTAATCCGGAACACTAAGCCGGCAACACTTGATCTTAGTGTTCTAGCGCCTAGCATCGGTTCATCGGTCTCTTCAGCATAAACGGAGAATACAGCTCAGCTTTCACGGCGCGTGACGTTCAGGTCTGTCCGGATGTTGAGGTCAAAAGACGGTCGACATAAATCAAGATCTCCCCGAAACGATACGTGGACGCACGACCACTGCGAAAACTTTCAGACTCGCGATAGTCGTCTTCTGGTCAGCTTTAAAGCGACGACAATCGATCGAGAGAGTCAACTCAGCGTCTTTCAGGGGGAGGATATCGGTGAATTGTTCTGCATTCTCACGCATTGTCCTTTTCGCGTAGCATTCGTCCTGGAACACAACTGTCGGTTCAGTTGCTTTCGTTATTCGTGGCGCATATTTCAATGCCAGCTCTGCTGGTCCACGCGTCGTTGGTCGTTTCTACTCGTTTGTCATTCGGTCATTGGCACCGTAGCAGCGGGGGAATACATACATCCTACGAACCCAGCACACTGCTCCGCATGCAACAGCTTGAAGTTTGAACGCTGCTTTGGAATGTTGCCAAAAAAGTAAATTATTCTCTTCTCCTCTCCACCGAGGAACTTGTTACTCACGAATTCTATTAATGAAGTCCGTTAGCGGCGGCGGTGGCGTAGTAGTAAGGCATGCGATACGGTCAAACGAACTATGCTTTTTAAATCAATTTTGTTTATGATTGTGGGCCAGCAAATGCGCAGCACACGATGAATCACGAGTGCCTGCCCGCAACGTGGCGCGGGAATGCTTTTCGTAAGATCAAAGGAAAAAACGCACTGCTAGGGATTGCTTTCGTTGATTCCAAGTTAGTTGAAAAGGTTGGCTTCCGATTTCCTTGCGGTTTAGCTGATACGATGCCAAGCCGTTGTCTGGACAACCGAGATAATACTGTTAATGGTTGAAAGGGCTTCTGGTAGACCGTGGTACCGGTAGCTCGGTATTGGAATCAATTGAGTCTCTCGCTTGTGTGGGAACCAGCTAAATTTCAATCCAATATTCAGCACTTTTTAGCTTCAAGACTATCTTTTAATATCAGAGGAATAGACACACTGCTTATTCGGTTGGGGTGTGCTTTCGATCTGTTTGTGATGAAGAACTCTCGTTACTACCCCTACGCAAGTGGTTATGATTGCTTTTTCGCTTTAGCAAAAAAAACTTGCTGCAGTCAACAAGCAAACGACGACAATTGAGCGGTGGATCGTTGCTTATTGCTTCTTCAAATTTCAGTTACGCTACATTCATACGCTTCCGAACCCTAATATACACTTCTTTGTTGACTAATTTCAGCGGGCTTATCAAGCCATTCGAAGTCGCGGAGAGTGTCACCTGCATAGGATCAAGAATTAACATCGATAGTCTTCATAAGAGGCCTTTACGACCCATGATTGAGATGGAGTGACGGTATCAATATTAGTTTAAAAAGAATTGGAATCATTGAACGATCCGTGCGACTTAATCGTTGTATCTTGAACGGTGGAAGAAATTTCAGAAGCTCGTTGTAGTTCCGCATAAGTAAGTAAGTAAGGACACTAGCCACAAGCACACTATTTCATGATTTATTTAGGAATTTATTAATTTCGTATTAACTGTTAACTCGACATATTTTCAAGAGGATAAGAGGTGCCTAATCAATTTGTTTTTGAAGCAGTTAAAGACACTTTTCATATCCCAGTATATTTCCCAATATCTATGGTTAATATCAGTTGAGTTGGATTCAGATAAACGACAACGGTTTTTGTCACCTAATTTTTATCGAAATACCACACAGTGATTAAAAATGTTGAATTCATAATTTAACTAAAATACTTAATTTATCGGAGAACCGGAACGTTTCATCGTCCGTTAATTTTACCGGGTATATAGAATTGATATCATTAAATGAGATCAATTCGTCGAATCTTTCGACTGGGTTAAGCGTTAAACGGCGTAATTTCGCAAAAGGTTGGACCCTCATTATCATCATTATCAACCCCTGCTAATAATTGCCCGAATCCAACCAATTTAACCACCTTAATTGTACTATACTGGGTGCAGCATTTCTGTTTTCCCCCTGAAAAACGTTTTGAAACGTTGAAAAACTTTGACAGTTGCTTTTTTTTCCTGATTTCTCCCCTTTTTATCACAACGCCAACGAAAGTGTTCGAGGTCGGAATTAATCGAAATCACAAACTGGTTACGTTAAACAGTGACAGCAGATCGCACCACCCTTTCCATCCTTCTGACCACCGTTCAATCATACGTAAGCATCACCGCGACCAGCTCGAGACCGTCTCACGTGTGAGAATGCGCCAAAAATTAAATCACCAGCGACAAATAATATAATGATCGATGAGGGGGGACACCGTAGGCGCCGTGCACAGCAAATGTGACAGTAATTCATCCCCGTCGCATTAAAGCGGTTTCGCCTTGGACCTGCCAAAGAGCGGCGGTTGGTTTGGCACTTGGCGCTGCGTGAATCATATGGCGCGTTCCGCTTTCGGGCTCGCGGTATATTGGTGCGTCCATTTCCTTTTTTGTCGCTAAGGATGCTGACCTGCATGACATCATGATGATCATCATCATTTTCACGCCTTTAAGCGAGTCCTTTGGGCACCACTCCAGGGTTATACAAATTCCTTGGATAGGAACATGAGGCACGTTTTTGAATGTGTCTTGGGATTTACATTCTTCCACCGCGCTTCTGTGAGGCGCCTGTTTCGCACCAGCAAACCCCCCGGTAATTTTCCCAAGATAACTGGGCCAAAAGAGGATAGAAACCGCAGTGCAGCCAACATCTCGCATCTCGGCATGCATCTTGGCAGCGGTCACGAGTCGAGGTGTCGAATTTCGCACGGTCCCAAAAGCACGAATGGCGAAAACCATGGGCGGTAGCTATAAATTAGGCGCCCAATGGCGCCACACCCCGGGAGAGAGCCCTCAGCGCACGACATTTTCACTCCAAGAAGTACCCAAAAGGGAATGAAATTATTGACCGATAAGAGCTGCCGAAAAGGGTACACCCAATATATGTATGGGCTGGCTGTGTGTCTGTGTGTGTCAATGGATAAAATAATTTGCCATCCTATTTGGTGGGAAGCTCCACCACGGGGAGGCTTTTCCCATCCGAAGCAAATTCACCAACCATTTGCACCATCACGGAGGCTATTTCGGTACAATGTTCATTCCATTTCCATTTCGGTTTCAGTATTCCGCTATCTCCTTCCCGTTTTCCCTTTTCACTTATTCAATTTCTAACCGACGATCCGAGCGAGATCGGCCAAGAAAAGAGGCTGCCAAAATGCGCCCGAGCTGACCGAGGCGCCGGTCTGTGAAGTGAAAATCGTTCGTTCGACACCCCTTTCCCGAGGAGTTCTTTCATGCTCCGGTTTTTCTTTCCGTTTTCTGATTCTTTTTTTTTTCTTCGTTAGTTCCACCGCACACCCATTTGTATCGACCAATCATTTCTGGGACTTTCTGTTCCCTTTTAGTTCTGGCTCATTGGCCACAGGGAAGGAAAGAAGGGGGAGCGCGCTGAACACCGATAAGATAACACGATCCGTGAAGCGCAAAACCTGGTGGTGTTGGTATGACGACAGCGAGCTTAACCCGTTTCGGATCTACCCTTAGCCCCCCCTTTCGCACCCCATTTCGGGCACTTGACACCGAATGGACGATGTCGAGGATCGGGGAGACTTTTTTGCTTGTGGTCTTGGTTAGAGCAACACCAATTCGCCAGCTTCTTGCCTTGACGTCAGTTCTTCTGTTTCCATTTTATACGCCCCAGTTGGCACTAATTTTTTGCACATCCATTTTCTTTTGCTCCCTTCTCCCCATCGACACCGTGTTCGTTCGCGTTTTCGGGTTGCAACGAATACTTTTGCTAGCTTTATGCCCCTGGCACACACAAGCACGCAGGCACGCACGCGACGTCACCGGTTTTGGTGACGGGAAGGAACTAGCATTCAGTGTGCAGGATATTCATTTCAAGCTTTGACAAGTGGATACAAACGGCACTCGCTTCTCGTGTGGAACTTCCGAGAATCCGTTCCAGCCAGTCAGCCAGCCAGCAAGTCAGCCAGCCAGTGGCGTGTGTTCCGTGCACGTGCTCGCGGCAGCAGAGCGAAAAGAAATCCCTCCCATCATGAAAGGGGGTTTCCTTTGCCATTTGTAAGGGGCGATAGGGTACTTGCTTACGCGCGAGCATGCGAAATTACTAATGAAAAGGAGCAAATTGAAGCGGAAAAGGGGGGGGGGGGAACCGAAAGCGGAAGAATGGAAACACACACCATCCAACGCAGTAGCTCAGCTCCATTGCCTTTGCTGACAGAGACTGAGATCGTTTCAATGAGCTAGCTCTTTCTTACTTTTTTTCTTGCTTCCTTTCTTGTCATTAATTTTTGTGACAAATCCAAGAAGCGAAGGATGAGATTTTGGTTGGGTGAAGTTTTTTGGGGGAAAAAAGTGGAATCCAAGTAGGCAAACCCTGCGCTACCAAGCATTTCCCACGCGCGGCAACAAATGTGCTGCCAATATTGTAGGTTTAACGGGCGGGCAAATAAGCTCCCCTGTTCGCTCATGAGCCGCGCTAATGAGTTTTCGTTTGACAGCTGTGTGCACGCTACTACTGGATTGTCGTCCTGACTACCCTGAAGCGCCATTCTCGGTGATAATTCGCTGTTTTGTTGTCAATGCTTTTTTTGTTTTGTGTGCCAACTATGCATGGTTGCGTGCCCATTAGTGTGACTAATTTAACGGTGTTTCCGTCACGCGTTTCTCAGGCGGAAGGCACGGAAGGCAAATCAGTAAAGTTCCTTGCTAGTAGCGGATGGTTTTTCCAAGGAATTTGCAATAAAATTAACAGCAGCTGCAGCAGTAGCACTAGACAGTAGCAAACTGCATTCGCTTTAGTTAACGATTTGGATACTAAACTGGTTTCACACCAACCATTTCACTGGAATCCAATATCTGCAGGGAACCATTATTCAAAGAACTGTTAACTGCCACTCGGATGCAATAAACACCCTGGCTACAATCGTCCCTGGTTTGGAGGGATTTAATTTTCGTCACATACATTGGTCCACATCCTCCCCCGTCGGATGCATTTAATTTGATTCCTTCATTGTGATGCAAAAACAGACGCCACAGGACATCTGACGCTTAGAACTCCGCTCGCACTCCTGGCGCTCGTAGCCAGTAAATACGGTTTGTCGCTCCCGCCCCAACCTAACGAGAAGCGAGTTAAGGGCACATTCTACCCTTTTTCTGCTTTCCTTTTCTAACCTCACACCTGGCCACCCGGAGAGCAGCCGGAGGATCATCTCGGGTGTGCTTGCGAGCGAGAACTCCTATTTATTTTGGCCCGGAACTTACCGAACCCAACAAACTGTCGACAGTGTCGCCTGTCAAAAGGACATTTACGGTAGAAGCAACCCGGGGGGGGGGGGGGGGGGTAGGACTCGATAAAAATCACATCAAGCGCGTCTAGACGGTTTTGTGCCGTAAATTTGTAGACCGCTGCCTTTATGGCCGCTGCCAGCCGTGTCGTGCCACTATCGACGACGAAGAATTCAATTATTGGTGCGACCAGTAGGGTGGGCCAATGCCATGCAAACGTGGTGCACGTCACCCGCAGCGAGCACACATCCGGTGAGGCACATTCTGTCTGTCCTTTATTTTGTCTGCGCCCCTCGCCCGCTCTCTCGCTCTCTCTCTCTCCCCGTGTCTATCTGTCTGTGTCACACACCGGATGGTCGATATACTAACGAATGATCTTGTTTATTGGCTATCGAAAGTGGGAATTCTATGTAGAACACAAATTCATTATACACTCGTTCGCGTCTGTTTTAGAGCTGGCGGCCCCGTTGCAGTAGCAGCAGCACACCCACAACCGTGGCATCGCGGATCCAGCGGAAAAACGTGACCTGCACCACCATCCCGAGGTGCACGGTTTGATTACATGACGATGGTGCACCGGAAAAACGGGGGGGGGGGGGGGGGAACTGGCTCAAACTTACCTCGTAGAAGTAAAAGCTGTTGATTTCCTGTCCCTTGCCATCGACTGACGTTCCGTTCGACATGTTGCCCACCAGTTCGGTCCGCTCGAGTCCGTTCGGCTGTGTGCGGGGAGAAAATTGGAGATCGCATGAGTGGAGCGAGCAGAAACGTGAGACGACGTAGATTTGAAAACTTTGTTGCACTTCGCGCGCTAGAATCATGAGTTGCAGCAGCTCACTGCGAGAAAAAAAAAACATCGACGTTCGGATACGGTTCCTCGAACCCAAAAAAAAAAATAGCGGTCAAAAGTGAATACGGGATTGGATTTCCCCGCCCGAAGCACCCCGACGGGATACAGTGGGCGGAAGGATAAACTTACTGGTAGCCGGTAGTCCCCGTCCAGCTCGCTCCCATTCAGCCACTGTCCGGCGGCATCTTCGAGGAACGCTGGCCAACGCACCCGATCGCGGTCCTCCAGCTGACCGGATGTTAACGTTTCCTTAACGTCTGCCCGCTCCAATTCCTGTTCATCCATTTCCACACTCGGCACTCGGTTAGGCAAAGGCTCCAAATCACCACTCAACGTCCGTCCGTCCGTTCGTCCTTTCACCGTCCACGTTCACGTCCACGATTTGTTCCGATTGTGTGGCCCCCGAACGGAACGGACTCCGGACGGATCGTTTCGCTCCGCTCGCTATTTTGTGTTATTTCAATCGATGGTTTCACGGTACACTTCACTTTAATTTAACGCTTCGCAGTGTTGGCCGATCTTTCTGGTGCTGGTTGCGTTGTTGCTGATGCTGTTGCTGATGGTGGTATCGTCACCGTTTTCAACGGCGCCTTATGACCGGATGCAATTGCGTTCGTTGCCGTTCGCAGCGATGCACCGATGGGTGGCTGTACAGCGTCATCGATCGCGCCGGTCGCGATGGCCATCGTTTCATGATGGCGCGAGCGCGGAATTGTGAGTTTTTTTTTTTATCGCAGGGTGCAGAGAGAAATGGAGGACAAACACAAAGAGGGTTTTACGTTTGAGCCTTTGGGAGCCCCCCGGGTGTGGTTCGCCGTGTTTGTGACCGTTCTGTTGTCGGACAATCTATTCGAGCACTGATTTCGATTTGCACTCAAGTCCAACGTCTCCTTGTCAAGACGGTGAGCATAAACAGGAAGCAGCAGCCAACGCGTTAGATCAACATTAACATCAGTGTTATCATTCGACACCATTCGAAGCACCTTTAATGTCCACGTTCGGAATGGTATCCACTTCAATCGGTTTTAATTAATTCAGCTGCTTGCAGTCTGGAATACAAATTGATTATGAATTTGGTTGGAAATGTTTTGAAATAATGAGAATATAGCTATGCCTACTTCAGGCGCAAGACCACAATGTTCACCACAAAACCTCAAAACCCCAAATGTTTGATCAAGTGGATTGGTCCGGTTGGCCCGGAACAGTTTATCTCGCCGGAATGTCACATCGTTCATCCGTCCGTGATCAATCATCTATGATTGCCTATTGCGCTCTCGCTCTGGCACCTTCGATCTGGGTTAACCAAAACTCTGCGGTTAAGCCGATTGAACCACCCTCACCCCCAAAAAGCCCTCTCTACCGGAGCAGCACCGTAGTGGCGACCGAAATGTTAATGCTAATTCCGAAAGGCAACACACCGCTCGGTCCGTCGGCCGATCGATCGCATTTCTTTTTCCACCTCACCACCGCCGCCTGGCTCTGTGGTCGTGAAAGATTGATTAAATGTCACGTTCGGCAGCCTCATTGAATCCGGCAACCGTAGCCGGAGTGCGAATGTTTTGTTTATTCCCTAACACCACGCAGACAGCCAGAGATAAAGCCACCAGTCAGTAGCTGCGTACAGCGGCGCGGAAACAGAGGCTTGTAATTATTTGGATGCTTGAGAACCCCCAAGGGGGGGGGGGGGGGGCGTGACACCGTGATCCCAACCCGGGCCCCCCGGGAGGAGAGGATTAGCAATGATCCAGATTCCTGTTTATGGGCGAGTGTAAATTTTAACGAGCCATAAAACTGGCTCTTAAGCTGCTGTCCCAGTGTACGCGCTGTACACTGGGCACGGGTTTAGCTGGCCGGACCTTCTGTTGGATCAGGGCACTTGGAACCGATCCACGCAGCGCGGAAGCGTTAGGTGGCTGGATAGGCCCAGGATTACTGTCCGGTTTGGCAGATGGTGGCAACCAGGCTGTTCATAAACAAATTACTCTATAAGTATTATAGCTCCCCGTTACGCTAAGTGTTTAATTACTTCGATGGTTACCGGATTGGATTGGATTTGGAATTGCGACGCGCCACAACACTTCCATCGGTCAAATTGGTTTTTTCTCCAGATATTCAATTAAAAATTGTTCTGCCACCCACTAGAACCAATTATTGACCTTATCAGGGACGGAAACACTTCATCTTCAGATATTATTATATTGTTTTCTGCTCGTAAAAAAAGAGCAACCGCTCAATGGCGAAGCATACCGAGATCGTAAAACGGATATTAATTTCCAACCGTGACGCCGCGCAACATAAACATCTCATAAAGTGCCACTCTGATAGATTATCAATTTAATTTCGAGCTACCGTCCCTCCCGGGCGAGTGCGAGGCGAGGCGTAACATTCCCCGCCGGTAGCTGCCAAAAGTACAAATTGATTCCGACAAACGACGAATGAAGAATCGTCCATCTGTTTTTTTCTCTCGTTGTGGTCCCCGGGATTGATTGGCGATGGCGCTGGCGAAAGGCAACTCGGCCAGTAAATTAACTTTCTGAAAACCCTCCATTTTCCTCGCTCCCATTCAACCATTCCCATGGTCCTTCCTTCACCTTCCTGCTTCTCGTGCTCGTGTGCTCGTATTTGCTTAAAACGTTAAATCGCCGTAAATCAATACATCGGGTCGCGTGCACCCTTTGCCCGGAGAGCGCCCCCGCTCCACCTCTCCTCCGCCTCAACTCATTCATCTGTCACCGAGATTAATCACCACCGGCACGTCGAATGAGAAGGGGTGGATGGAGCCGAAAAGGGCTTCACCAACGTCGCTAGCAGCAGCAGCAGCAACAGCAGCTGTCACGAACACACGGTGTGGGTGGTGGAGTCGCTGATCGGAAGGTGTACTATTATTAAAAGGGAGAGAAAGAAAAACGATCAACCTAATGGTGGGAAAACGGATGCAGGAGATCGATCGAACCACCGCAAAGCGCCATTCAATCTCTCAATCGTGACCGGCGCACAGGTGACCGGTTGGAAAGGAAGGCGCGAAGCAGCAGCCAACCACCCAGCCATCCATCCATCCATCCATCCATCCGAAAGCCATTGTTTGTGTTTGTGCCGACCTTTGCCATGGCCTGTTGTTGGTGGACTCCCTCCGCCCCACCGAGGGCTTTCTCGGTTTCAGCACAACATAAACGACCGGAAAGGGCCGTCGCCCTCGCCATACCGTCGACGACGTTTACATAATTCGTACATTAATTTAATGCTGTCTTCAATCCGGTCAACACTCGCGGGCCTCACTCACTATGATAGTGCGGGAACCCTATAGGGGGCCCTATAAGCCGTTTTTACGAGGGCTTTTGGATCGCAACGCGAGACCGAATGGCGTCTTATGTCCGGGTGTGCGCAATGCGTGTACCAGGGACAGGAATTGGAGGTGGTGGTGTTGGTGGTGATGGAGGAGAAAAGCGGGTCGTAAAGATGAAACAAATTCATCAACCATAAAATCGGCAACATAAGAAGGAAACCGAATCCACTCTCCATACATGGTGACCGGACCAATCGCAGAGACTCCCGGAGGCTGAAGAGATGGAGGTGGGGATGTGTTCGATAAGGCGTTAAGTTTGGCCGACAGCTGCCGCGGCGACGGCGACCGGAATCGAAATCGACACCGTGGCAAACAAACAGAAACCTCACTAAATGGATATTATAGTGCGGGGTGAGGTGGGAATGTAGAGGAAAGCGAGAGATAACCACACAAACAATGAAGGAGTTTGGTTCGCTCCGGAGTGGAATGTTGGATATGCCGCGCCGGCGAGAAGATGCCAATAAAGCAATTATCGTCACCTTCACGATCTTGACACTCTCTTGTGCGCAACTACACATAAACGGCGAATTCGCGCTCGTTTCGAAGTTGGTCCGGTAAAGAACTCCCTCTTATCCTTTCTCGTATCACCGTAACAGCGCCACCGAGTGAGCCGGAACTCTCTCGCGCGCACACTGGACTGCCGCGATGGCCTCATCCTCTTTTATGTCGCGCGCGATCAGCCTTTGCACTTACTTACGGACATCGAAAGATGATTTCCTTTCTTTTCTTTGCATTCTTTTCGTCGTCACGACTTTCGGCTTCGATCGAATTCCACCAGCATTGCCAGCATTACCGTGTGGCCTGCGGTGAATTTATGTTTCGAACGGTGTTTGGGAGCGGATCGGTTACATGAGTGCCGATCAGCTGTACTGTGCTGTGTGCGAAACCACAATTATTCCAGGACTGTGGGTCTACTGCTCGGATCTACACTTTGTAACTTTGTCAAGAATTCGCGAGTACTCTTATGCTTGCGATTGTTTCCGTCGAGCAATTCGGAGAAATTCGGTGAATGGATGGATGCCAATCGAACACCTGGCGTTCGGTATCCATGAGAGAGGTGTGGGCAACGAGGGAGGAGAGGAGAAATTAATTAATTTGATTCTCTTTCAACGCCCTCCGTTAAACCACCCAAGAGATTGTAGGTTGGCTTTTGGGAGAACAAAAGTTGGATAATTTGTTGCAACAAGTAGGAGGCCGTTTGTGGGTCTTCAAGCAATGAGTAGACGAATGGCGAGGGCCGTAGTATTTGGGGTGTGCCAGTTTGTCTAGTTCGATTTTCTTCTCAGTAAAAATAGATTGGTTCAGCTTCGCAGGTGAAAGTTGTTGCGCCATAAGGTGTTGTAATTTCTTGGTTTTATATTTTCGAACGGAACGGAGCCGTATGTATGAGTCTAAGACTTCCCTTTAAGGATAAGCTTGAAATTCGTGCACTTTTCAACTGTATGCTCGTTGCCTTCGAAACCATAAAGGTTTACTTGAATAATTCTAGGATCATATTCAGATGGAAGGACAGAGGTTTGTTAAAGCACTTTGAAGAGAAAAAAAACTTGAAAGCATTTCATTGGCTTCCTTTTCCAAATTACAACTTTTTTTCCTTTAAATTCTCTGCAACAAATCTTCTGCACAAAATTCAATCCCAGTATGCTCGCTTTGCTAGCGAAGCATCATCCTATACATCATCCTTATCCTTATGAACATATCCTTCATCCCGGAACTTCTCTAAACCCATCTGGTTTTGCTTGCTTTCAATTTGATATTCAATCCTTTTATTCAGTGCGACGATCACCCGTTTTAAGGAAGATGATGGAATGCACTGTGTGATGTTGAAGAACCCCGCAGAACATCAAAGCTTTAGTACCAGGAATAAATTATCCCTTTTACTAGGAACGAATCTTGTACGGGCCTTGTGTTTCTAGGAGCGACTGCCAGAACTTTGCTAGAGTACTTCCGTGGCGTAGCGCGGCTCTCTCTGTCTCTCTCTGTCCCTCGTCGATGTGCGTTGACCGTGATAAATTGATCACGATAACCGTACGTAAGCCCCCGACCGAGCCCAGAAACACCTCGACTCGTCACCGTCACCGATTATGCCACATCGATTTGGAGTCTAAGAGGACTCGAGGACGGCTGGAGCACAAGAAACGAAACAATAGAAACGACCGAACCCCGGTGTCCATCCAGCCCAACCGTCGAGGGGACCCTTTTCAAGGGCTTTCGATCATGAATATGTTTTTTTTCTGGTCCCTTTTTTGGGACCGGGGCGGAGGGCCATTTGTTGCGGTATTCGGTTCGGTTCTCGTCCACCTGAATCCACTCTGCGCTTCGCCTGGGAGGCCACTTGCGGGTGAATGCTAATGCAACCACCATGCCCCATTTGGCAGCCGGTCATCCTGTGGTTGACGCGTCATTCAGACACGAAATCTAGCCGCTCTGCTCTCGTTCTGTCATCTCCGCTTGTCATGAGCATCATGGCCTACCGCAAGCAAGCAAGCAATGTAAATGCAAGCAAGCATTACAACAGGGCCTGGGAGGTTGCTACAGACTACGTCATTTCAATGGTTTCGTCAACCGAAGCCTGCTGCCAACGTGACAGATTTGCCTCGGAAATTGAATAATTCATACGTGGACCGCCATATCGTGGATGCTCCAAATGGGGAGTACTGCTCGGTTCGTCGTTGTGCACCGGTCGCCCTAATGATCGTTTGGACGCCACTGACCATCCTGCAAAACCTCGAACCTTGGCGCTCCAATGGGACAATGAGAAATGCAGTAAACCACACCAGGACCAGCGAGCGTGTTCGCGTTGAATGTGTGTACTTGTGTGCCGTGGCCATGCTCACACTGCAATTGATTGATACTTACAATCAATTTTCCTATTAAGGTAATTCCAGCCAACCAACCAACCAACCAACCGACAGTCTGGCCGTTCTGGCTTGATTGTTTCGTCTAGCAAAAGGATGGGGACCAGCGACTGGCCCTCACCACAAGACGCTACGCCTTTTTGCAGCTGTTGAGAGACGGGGCCAGGAATGGGAGGAACGCTGTTTCCGTTTGCTAACCAGGCGATCATTGTTCCGGCTTCTGACAGTTCTGGTTATGTTGCGCGTGTTTCCCATTTCCTGCGCCTTCGGTTGGTGCCCCCTAGAATGACTTGGCCATGTTTAGAGGCTTGGAGACCGGCTATCCGGCCAACCGACACAATTACAGCCTATCGCCCATTAATCAAACAATTCCGGGGGGCCATGCGCGCCCTCTGCGTGTGTTTGTTTCCGCCAACCCATCACATTGCGCCGTCAACGCCTAGATGCTGGGCATCATGACATGACACGAGTCGGGAAATCCTCAGTCACCTCAGGGCTGGTCATGTCACATCCGCTTCGCTAGCCCACGTGCCTCCTCCCCTCCCAAATGTCTGCCGGCTGAAGAAATGAAACTCACGATCACACGAAGAGTTGACCTCGGCACAATGGATGAAGCCGAACCGATTTCACAATTCATTGGCCTTCGGGCAAAGAAAGGGAAGGGGGGGGGGGGCAACCAAGCGAGCGAGCTGGTTCCCTTTAAACACCAAAATTACATCACGATGACGTTCTCGGATCAGAGCTCTGAAGAATCCGTTTTGTGCGTCCGTCGTGCGATTCTGCGGAAATGAAAGGCGTGCGACCAAACCAAGCAATACATCATATACCATGGATGCATCATCATCATCCTACCCGGTTTTGCTCGTCCGACTGACCATCGAGGTCAGTTACAAGTCAGAAAATCAGTGAAATCTGTCAAGTAGAGCACGGCGCTCGTGTGTGAAGTGTAGCGCCTCTGGGGGAAGGGTCAACGACGAAATCAACTGCAGGTCGTTCTTTTCCGCGACACGGTCCCGACCGAGAGAGCATTATGCCGGTTAAGCAATGTTGAACCGGGAGCACAATGCGTTGGTTTGTTCGGTAGCTCATTAAGGACAGCAACAACCGCGAGAAGCAACCAAGCGGCGAGCATCTTAGCGTGCGTATCTAGGCCACGTAGGCGGGGAATTCATTCGAACTAGCCCACCAGATGGGACCGTATGAGCGTGGGAAAAAAAAGATCCTCCCAATCATGACACCACACTCTTGGTTGACAATTTGTATCTCTCTGCTGAGGAATTTCCCCATGAATTTCGGGGTGATTCATTTGCAAGCCCACAGTTGTGACAGTTACCAAAGGTTATCGGTTCTGCATTCTAATTAATATTCTATATCTTCTCTGTAGCTGTATCCAGCAACCGACGCTGTAGCAGGCTAACGCTCCCACTTCCGGTGTGATTTAGTGCGTCTAGACGCGAACCCCGAAGGACTGGCTTATCATGAGTATCATGATGATGCTGCTCCCACTGTCCCACTTGGACGGTAGTGCCCGTAAAAGCAGCAAAGACAAACCGAACAGAAACACCGTAACGAATGCAACAACATCTCAATAATGAATTATCGGGAATGATGATGGATGCCGTGGCTCATCAATAGTGCCCGCGTCGATCCATTTAGAGAGCACGGCTTAGAGCAGTTTGCAGAGGCTGCAGTCCTCGGGCGGGCAGGGCATGCCGGGCGAAAAATTGCTTCTCATTTCCATCGGCCAGAGACGGAGCGGCATTCACCATTAGCCAATCGGATGACTGGTGGCAGCCACGGCCGGGAGTAGCTTCTTGGACGCTGATGCCGATGGAGACATAAATCATAACTATCCTTCATTACGATCCACCATCCCACAGAGTGAACCGGTGCCGCTGCTGGTGCTGCAGTCAGTACGAATGATTGGTCTGCATTCAATCCACAGCGCTTCCCACGTCGCACGGGTGGGCGAGAATGGAGTCTTTCTTTTCCGTTTTTAATGGGATATTGTAAATCAATTTGATTCCATTGCACAGACGATGGACTGGAGCGGACTCGTTTCGCCTTCACCTTGACAGAGACAGTGGAACATTGGGACAAAATATGGAGCACTATGTTCTCCTCACTAGACCAATCTTCTACGATAAAGCACAGCAACCTACGACGCAATATGATGAACCCTTTAAGAATGAAAGCGCATCTCGCAGCAAACCATGAACAGAGAGGAGTTTAACAAAACAAGAGTCACGAACCGTACGCTCGAAAATGTCAAAACAAATGACGTCACCTGCGCGGAACTGCCCCTTGTCCTTTATATGCCGACAATCAGGGAGCAATCAGGTCCAGATTCAACTTTCTCCATTATCATCGCCGCGATCGTGATCGCCGGTGGTGGCCGATTCGTTGCCTCGATGAAGCAAACAAGCTACATTGTCATTGACAGCAGCAGCACCTTCTGCGGCGACCCTGAATCGCTCCCTTTTTCGTCCTCCACGTGTCGCGCGGGGGCCATTGCAATTCAAATTTGAATTCCAACAGCACAAGCACCCCAGTTTCATCGTCTGTTGCACCGGACCGCGCTGCATACCGCCTAGCCCTAAAAGGGGGTTCCCCTCTTTCTGCTGCACGGATGATGCAAACGTTCGCTGTTCGCGGTGCTCGCGACACAGATTCCACCGATCTCGCACCGTTTGCACCCGCCCTGGCTGCACTGTGACTTTCCGTGATTTATCTGCCTTGATCCGCGCCACCCCAAAAAGCCGAGCGGCATAGATGACCGCCCGAACGAGCAAGCGTGGATCGCGATCTCGGGGAATGGTGGTGGGCCCACAGCCAGGGCGCGCGCGCGCGTGTGTGCTGCGTTTTAACAGCTATTCAGATGTCAAACGGTGCATGATGGATGCCGGCACTCGCCGGTGCTTCGCCGTGCAATGATGGCGATGCAGATGGGCTGCTGCTTGTTGCCGTCTTGTCTTGTCTGCCCTTAAGAGTGGGCCAGCGCCATAGCGCTCTTACGTATCTTGTTGTTGAGCTTCACGACCGCTAAACACCATCACACCAACGGCGTGAGAAAAGCGATTCGCACCTGAACACGGTCCACGGTGCATTGGAACAGGGGAGGATGCAAATTGCCCGCCAATCCATTTTCCACCCCAAATGTGGTTGAGGGTGGGAGGGGAGGGCAGAGGAGGAGAAGAGGCGAGCACGTGCGTGCGCGAGTTATGTGGAGGCCGCCGGAAGGAAACGATTGATGGCATCTTTAGCGGCTGACATGAGAGTTGCATTATGTGCAGTGGGCCGAGAAATTGCCTAAGACATCGGAATTTAATTAGAAACGCCAAGCCAGTGCCATTGAAGCGGTTCTCGTTGAACTACTGCCCTCTCGAGAACCTTGAGTGTTAGTGTTGCTCTTTGGGGCCACACTTTGTGGAACATTTTGCAAAACTTGTGACTTACAATGTCTCTCTTCTCCAGGTTCCTGGGCTCTGTTATGGTGGTTTCGACCTAAACCACAATCAACTCTCGAGCTCGAGCAATACTTTGAGCAGAGCGTGCAACCACTCGACGCTACTCGTGGAGAAAGTTTTGCAACAAGTAAATCAGTTTTCCACGAAAAATGCCAGTCCAGCCGGCATCCCTGGTGCTGGTTCTTCGGAAAAGGAATCTACAAAGAGCGATACATAAATCGAGGTTGCACAATGCTGCGTTCGTTGGCAGCATCATCACCAACGCACCAACGCCAATCACGTTGAATCATAATTTTCACGTTTATTTACCTTGCCATCGAACCACGCGGACCAGTTCGCAGTTCGCTGTGTTCGTGGGCAGGAAATGATGAAACCGAGCGTCCCTCCTTTCACCCTCTCGTCCAGTTCGTGTGCGTTTGATCGATTTGATTGGATTCCTTTCGAGCGGAAGCGATGGTGGTGGTGGTGGTGGTTTTGTGGTAGATTTCGGGTTTATGCTACCGGACCCGTCCATCACTCGCTCTTGAATTTCAATTCAACCGGAAGTGGCGCTTTATGAGCCAAGTTTTTACTACTACCGACTACGATGCAGCGTACCAGAGGCCGCTGGTGCGATGGTGTGCAAGCAGCGCCGGCTAGTTAAAAGCAACTTTCGATGCTCTGGTTTCGGGTGCATTCGGGCATGCTGGTCGGGCAAACATCCAAGTGGCACTTGCACTGGTAGCGCCGGTTGCTAAACGACGTCCTTCGTCCAACTACGATGACTTCGAAAGAAGGGAAGTTACAAGCGTAAACATTTGCTTGCCAGAAGGGCCACAGAGAAGGGAGACCTTACATCGTTCCGGATCCGTATTTTTTAACGACCATCATCACAAGGAACTGATGTTGGTGTGGCTGCGGTACCGAACTGGAACGGATGTGAGCAGGTTTCAAAGTTGGAGATGATGGAGGCGGCTTGTTTGAGCATTAGTTTTCACCGTAGCTCCGCGTTTTTTTTAGCGGGGGTGTTACAAACCACTCGCTTTCCAGACGGCTTGTAACAAGAAGAGCTGACACAGGATACGCCACGTAGCGGACACGGGAAAAAATGTCTTCACCGAAAAAAGAAACAAAAAAAAAGGACCAACCGAAGGTCCATTACACGACGTCCTCCGGCGAAGGACGCCAAACAAGAAATCCGACACAAGTGGGTACATCCATCCAAGTGGCCATAAATTAAACTCAATTAGCAACCTCTCACAGCACCGCTCCAGTGGTTCACGAGCGCGAGGATTGAATTTGTTTATTTAATGTTTGATTTGGTTTCCATCGCTTCACTCATCGCTGGGGCGCCCCCATTTGCGACACGCTCCACGTCCTCACACTTGCTATTGATTCATGATGTTGTTCCCGGAGAGGGAGACCATCATCACCATCACCGAGCACGAGAACGGCACGGCCAGGGTATTAAAAATCACACAGTGTGGAGTGGGAATGAGGGTTTTTTCGAACAAAAAATATAAAAAAAAATCGCCGCTATTTGGTGTGAACTGTGATGGCGCTTGATGGCGCCTATTTCGTGACCGCGCGGTCACAAGCGCAAAGAGAACGAGGGGCGGAGAGGGATGCATGAAGATAAATAAATTGCATCGACTGGGTGTTGGATTCAATTACTTGAATTGGTTTTTCCTTTTTGGCTCTCTCGCACGCACGGACGCACGCACGCATTTTTGCGCATTTGTCATCATGATGAGCCCTTCCGCTCCCCTGTCCACGGGGGGCTAGCTAGTGTGTTGGTATGCAAACGGTGTACTCAAGCTCTGCGCCACTAAACGGCGCCGTCACCGCAACACCACCGCGTTACGCTCCACCTAAACCGGCGCTCTTCAATGAGTTCAACGGGCATGTGCGCGCGCTTGTGTTGTTCGGTTGATCGATTGATCATTAAGCAAATTTATTATCCGGCCCGGCTCCGGAGAGGTGGTGTGAAGGGGGCCCCACGTACACCCCCCGATCCAAAAGTCGATGCAAAAGTCGGGCAGAGAAATAAATTTGCTATTATTTATTTTCGCACCATTCGCCTGCCAGGGCGGTGTAAACCACTGCAAGTGCCACTGCCAACCATTACCGGGGGCTGGGGGCTGTTGGCGTGAAAAAAAATACCGAGATTTCAGCTGACTTCTTGATGCCATCGATTCGCAGCAGCAGGGTGTGCTTTACTTTGTGGTCGTTGTTTGATTGTTAAGCGATTTGCCTTTTTACTGGATTATTCATGAGGCTGCAGTTAGGATCAGGATGATCGAGAGATCGAACAGGATCGAAAGCGTCAAGTGTCGCAAGATGGTGACACTGTTTGCGAACTCTCGATTGGCACGCATCAGTAGCACGCTTAGTAGGCTACTTAGTAGTTGCGCATTTAAGCACACAGCCTACTGTTGGCGGCCTAGCTCAACTAAAATAGAATGAAAGGACTTCTATATACAAAGAAGACAAGAGCCATTGCCTTTGGTTATCAAACAACTTAATATTAGCTGCCTTATTGCACAAAATTGTTTTGCCCAGTTGCTCCATTCCTTTGCTGTAATTTCTATCAAGAAACTGTTTACCCAATCAAATCCCACTGGCCTTCCTTGCCGTGCAAACGGAAAAAACCAGCCACCACAGTAGAACGACTCCCTTGCGCCATGCAGGCGCTCAAATCGTTTGCGGTCAATTCGCTTTCCCGAGTATGCAAATGGCACTTCATAAATCTTTCGCCCAATTATGTTACCGAGTTGCCTTCTCGTGCGGCGGCCCCACGTCGGCTCCGTGGTAATGAAGTGACACTTGTTAACGGTTAAAACGGCATGCCACTAAGCTGTTGTCCATAAAGAACTGCGAGGATCTCGCTTCTCATCGACTGAAAACCCCCTCAAAAAAAAAAAATCGCCGAGGATCGAGCAAAATTTCATGCAAAAAAAAACACCCGATGGAATGACCAGTTTGGGAGCTGCGAATGAATATTTAATCACAACCAGCCAGTGCATCACGCCGCCAGGCGATGAATAATTTAAATGACATTCAATGACATTTTTTCGTCCATCTCCCGATGCAGCAACACCGTTGGTCGCTAATTAACCCATTGTAACCCATTTGCAAGCGCTTTACCGACCGCATTACTCTAAACTGTCTCTCGCTCAGTGCATGAATAATACCAAGACAACGCTGCCAACTGCTGTCCTGTGGCTGACTGACAGTAAAAAAAAAGCCCGGAAAAGGATTTTGTGTAGTCGGCGTCACCGTCACCGCCAACACCAGCTGCTAGCGGGTGCTAATTCCCGGAAGCTGTCGAAACATGTACGATGCCATCCCGTACATGACACGCTTTTAACGTTTCTGTCGGTCAGGGGAGGAAGGGTGGTGTCAGGAGACCACTGTATTGTTTTCCATTCGCGGGTTTTCCCCCGGGCCCGAGTGTACGAGCAGTAACTCATCATCATCTCGTCTCGGGAGTCCCACGCACTGTGTCGCTTCCCGAATTGATATAATGATGGACAGCACTCGGTACCGGTTTCAGTGAGCAAGCGTGGAGACGACGACTCAACTCGTTGATTAACTGTTCTCCCCTAGCACCCAAAAACACACATGATCTTTCTGTAAAAACAATATTTATTATTTCATGCCATGGCGCCTGTCACAGCCGCTTGAAGCGCCATCCTATGGGATGGTGCTCTTAATTATGTTGCCACTCCCCGCTACTGATGCTGTTGTCTCAATAGGAACTAGTGTGCTCGTGTCAAATTTTCATAATTACAACAAGCGCCCGGACCAGGTTTCCAAATTCTTCATAATTAATTCTGGTATTGCTGCTGCAGCGCAAGGCCAGCGCAATCAGGTGGTTGTGTCCCCAATTTTGGAGGTGTCGAAAAGAAGAAAAACGAACGGACCGACACACAAACCCATTTCACAATTCAAACCACGGCAATGAATCTGTCGGTGGTTAGATTGATGAACCAGCTGCCGTTTCGTGGAACACTTTCCGTGGGACGCATCCGGGCTTAGTTGTCCTAGAACTGTTCGCTCGAGATGAGGTGGTTTAGCTTAATGATGTTCCGGAACTCGGTTACGGTTCGTGCGTCACAACTAGGCACTATGTAGACGGGGGAACCCTATACGCAAATAATAATTTATGACAAATTGATGATTAACACACTTTCCTCCGCCGGGTGGGGGCGATGGTCAATACAAGAAGCGCGGAATGCGCAAATATCCGCCCGGCGAGGCTGTATCGCGAACGAAAATTGCTTTTTTCTTTTCTTTTTTTTGTTCGAAGGAAAATGTTTTTGTCACTTTAAGTAGGTTACCGTGGCGGACAAAGGTGAACACGATCGGCATCGGCCTGCTTGGTGCCCTGTTGCTCGCACAGTGACAGCCATTGAGTGCTTACATGCCGTCTACCGTCTCCCGCCTGGTCAGCACTCTTGTTTCGCTTTCGATGGACGCTGACGCTCGGTTCGGTTTTTGCTCGATTCTTTGCTGAACCAAATGACTGACGACCCAAACTGGCCAAACTGCTGCGGCTACTGTCGTTTGTTAATTGAAAATCTCGCATCTGCATGGCGCAGCATAACGCATCGAGATTGGGGACGGTCGCGTTGACGATCATAAAACCAAACAAAGAAACTCATAACATAACATCAATAATAAAAAACGGCCCTAAGCTAGGTCACTGAAAGTCTCGCCCCTAAAGCGAACCACGTTGCCAGTGGTCAGCGGCGTCAGTCGACAAACGATTAGCTCCCGAGGCGGTTGCGTTGAAGAGCGATCTACCGGTGCGTGATACAGGAAAGCAGGAAGCAAACATGAGCCGCTTGCCGAAACTCTGCCTCGTACTGTTACTCTTCGCGACCATCGCCTGGCCACCGATTGGTGTAACCGCGCAACGGAAACGACGTCCAATGGTTAGGCCAATGGTTAGCAGCACGCCGCCGACCACCCTAGTGACAGTGAATCGCCAAGGTGCAGCAGGGAAAACGGCACCCCCACCAGTTGAGCCCGCTTTACCACCGACTGCGAAGCGATGTTCCGATGCTAGTTGCGGTGCCACGATGGTTTCACTATCGCAGGAACTGGAAACCGTCGGTTCCGAGTGGAGCTTCGTGGGAGCATCGCGCGGGCAACCGGATCCATCGCCGAAAGTGGGCTCGCCGCCGGTGGCGAAGGTCAACAACGCTACATCGCCCGACGGTTCCGGTGACTCCCGGTTCCAATCCTACATGGTAAGGGGGCCTGGGTTCGTGATGTTTTTCGTGATTCGCAACATCTGGTTGCTCAGATCTGCCGACCAACCGTCGTCATCATCTTGAGGTTGCTAAGACGATACCTTCGTGACATCGCGCACCTTTTTTTTCTCTTTTTAACCTCCCGAATCGGCTACTTTGACTATCGCTCTCTCTCGCTTTCTCTTTCTCTGTGCTGACAGCAATCGCACCACAAGCGCTACTACGCCAAGTATCGGGCCGACCGGAGACGATCCGCCTTCCTGAGCAACCTGCAGGAGATCAACGAGCACAACCAGCAGTTTAAGGCCGGCAAGAGCCGCTTCCGTCTAGCACCGAATGCGTTCGCCGATATGGTGAGTAGTACGGGAGGGAAGGGAGGGATTATTTATGTTGCCGTCAGAGTCTGGAGGGGTTTTTGTGAGAATCGGATAAAAAGAGGCGCCATTTTACACCGTCGCCCGTGGAAAGACTGGCTGGATCACGCGCGCTCACACGCGCGCGCTCTTCTTGTCCGCGAGCTCGTTGTCAATATTTATGACCTTCGAACGCCGGAAGGCAGGCAATTTCTGGGCGGGCCAGCATAATTAGAATTGCATGAGCCGATCCGTGCAGTACCGGGGTGGAAAGGGGGGTGGGGTGGCGGATAAACATCATCTCCGACGTAACGACGGATTATTGCGTGAAAGCACAAACCATAATACCTGCGTGATGCGCGGTGCCCGGCAGGAATCTCCGCCGCGGCCGTGGAATGTGCTCGGCTGAAGGACGAATCCTTTTCTGCAGTTTATTATGTTTCCGCTCGGTGTGGCTTTTCCAGGGATACGGCAGTCTGGTGGAGTGCCGAGTCGGTAGCCGAATCTCGTTAACATTTTATGTTGTAAAGTAACGTGTAACGGCGGGTGAGAATGGAGCGAGAAGGAGGTGCATTGTTTGTGCAAAATTGCCTCGCTGCTGCTGGTGACGTGACATTTCGCGCCCTTGCGTTTCGCGTTGGCGTGCCAACATGTCAGGGAAAGCCGGAAAAAGCTGGAAAAACAGCGGCATTTTTTAGCCACTTACTTACTAGTTACTTCGTAGTCTCGCGTTCCTTCGCGTCAAGAGACGGTCCGTTTATTGGAATTCATCTTCTACCTTACGACCGTGACAGTTTTTGGCGTCAAAAATGTTCAAGCTTTATCCGTTAGTGAGACTTAGTTCCTTAAAAAAAACCATTTCGAGTCCTCAAAGTCTGGTTACGATCGTTTTGGTTAAACAGAAACAACTTTAAAGTGCTTCGTGCTAACTAAATGCATCTCCAAGTGTGTCCTTAAAGGCTCCAAGAAGCCTTAACCACATCCTATTACATATATTTCGGAGAACGAACGAAGCAAATGTGGCAAGCACCTGATTCTCTTTATTCCAACAATACGTGACTGTAGCGTACCGGCACGGCGTGCGCTGCACCAGCATCAGTCCATACGAACAAGAGGAAACCTACCAACAGACCATAACGAGTCTCTGTGAGTCGATGTAGTCAGTAGCAGGATACAGCACCCATCGGTTACAGTTGCACATTCGCTTTACACCTCGACGATAGTCGAGAAGATCCATTGCATCGGTTCCCACTGATGGAGACGAAGCGAAACCTTACTCAGTGTGAGCTTCAGGTTGAAATTGAATCCTTTGCCTCGTGTGGAAGCAGCTGCTGCTGATTGTGTCAGTGTAAAACGATCCCGTTAGGTAGTACAGCCAACACTAGACCGAAGGACCAGCAGCGGAACAATTCAATTATGGAAAGTTAATCGATCCTCAACCGTTTCATTATAAACAGGATCTGTGTAGGATAATGGAATGTGCTCAGCCGGAGCCAGAGGAGAGGGCTATAATTGAATGAAAACGAACGTCATCATCATAATTCACACTCGGCTTTCTCTACACATTCGCAGCCCAACAGTGAGTACCGGAAGCGGCTGGTGCGACTGAAGACGGACACACACCGTAAGGTACGGTCGACGATCGTGGACGAGATGGTGGCCATGGCCGGTGAGCTACCGGAGGAGCTGGATTGGCGCGAGAAGGGCTTCAAGACGGAACCGGCCAATCAAAAGTCCTGCGGTTCGTGCTACGCATTCAGCGTCGGTTACGCCATCGCGGCGCAGCTGATGAAAAACGTTGGGCGCGTCGAGCTGGTGAGCGAACAGCAGATGGTGGACTGTTCCACTACGGAGGGCAATCAGGTAAGCGATCCCGGCGATCGTTGCGTTGAAGCATTAGGATCGGCACTAAAAGGTTCTCTGCCTCTCTCTCTATAATAGGGCTGCGGAGGTGGTTCACTGCGGAACACGCTCAAGTATCTGGAAGAGGCTGGCGGTGTGATGCGCCAGGTCGACTATCCGTACACCAATTCGGTAGGTAACTGGGGGAGTGGGAGTGGGAATATTACTTCTTAAGACACGTCGATGGCTATGAGTCATGATGGTACGATGGAAGGAACCAGCCAGCAACCGAGAAAAAAGGTAAGAAATCCGCCAACCTAAACCCATTTTTGCATCCATTTGTTCGTCCTCCTCGCTCCACTCTGCGGTCAGTCTGAAAAAAGGGAAGCATTTCGTATTTGTTTGAGCAGCAGCAAAACACGATCATCGTTCATTAGTTTCCAACCGAGTGCCGGTGAGTGTGGCTAATTAATGCGAAAGGAATTCGAGCGAACGAGCGAGGGAGTAGGTCACGCGCGAGAACACCGAGAGTATCCTGTAAGAGACGCTTCGGGGTATTATGATCGTCGTGGATGGCTCGTGAGGTCCATGAATCTGCAGTTTTTTGGTTGTCAACTCGATGGTGTCCCTGATCGCCCCCCCCCCCCAAAGGCCAATGAGGAATGTGACAGCGGCAACGAAGCAACGGATCGCAAAATTTAAGCGAGAAGATGTTTAAATTATAGCCCCGGCCATCATCGTGAATTGGTGACAATGGAAGCGGATGGGACTCCCGAGGGTCGGCCGGTCAGCGGTCGGTAATTGTGGTAAGCCGATTGCCGCTCTTTATATGTATCGCTTTCAGGGTTTATTTATTAATTTTTGATTCTCTGTCTCCCTTGCCCCTCACAGCCTTAACGAAACCGTTCGATGAAGTGAGCATCGCCTGCGGCCAGAGAGAGAGAGAGAGAGAGAGAGAGAGAGCAAAAGCAAGAGGATTGTCGTAGGTCACGTCGGAGTGATCGGTGGCCCATAAATTAAGGGGCACACCTGACAAGCTATCAACGTTGGTGACGTTGGTGGCAATGGTGGTGGTAACGCATCCCGCGTATACGGCGCTTCTATAAATATCCCGCGGTTGCCGGCAGCTAGGCGCCATAGCCGGACCGGACCAGCCCAGCCCAGACCAGGAGCAGCACCGATGCGATGGAGGAGGATGAGAGTAGGTTGCGTTGAGGTTTGCGATGTCCGATAATGCCAGCACCGGGACACGGTCCGGAAAGGCGGACGTGAGACGCGCAGAGAGCAACGCAGCACACACCCGCGTGTTGTCATTGGCATTAACCACACGCTGGGCAAAGGATGTCGGTTCCGAGAACGGTATTTGCAAACCGGAACTTGAGTGTGACAGCGGAGTGACGGCCGAGACTCCCGTGGACCGCACTGACTGGCCTCGAGAACCTCCGAAAAGGCCGAAATCTAGTTGATCGGGGCGCCTGTTACTGTTAAGTCCCGGATGGAGTTCTCCGAAAAATAAAATCGAGATAATAAAGGAATCCCAATTACAGCCGGCCACCAAAGGATAATGTTGGTGCTGCTTCTCCGTACAGGGAGACGCATTCCCGGATAATCCGTCCAATTGATGAAGGTCGGCGAGTTGACTGGCGAGAACACGTACGAGTAACCTACATCAACGGTGCTGTGGTCGGCCGGCGACTCGTGCAGGCATCGTGGTGTAATGAAATTGAAAATTCTTCCCCTTTTTTCGACAAGTCTAATTATGCCGTAGCAGCTGCTAGGCTAGGCTAGTAAATCGTAGAACTGGCCCAATTTGCTGGACACCGTGGCCTCCCGCTGAGCCGGGGCGTACTGTCTATTACCTTTTGCATGATTAACTTCTCTCTCTCTCTCGCTCTCCATGAGACGGCCCCGGATGTAGAGAAACAAAAAAAAATTACGTTGCAAATGGGCTGTTGCTGAAGGCATCAAAAGGTAAGGAAGCATTCAGCAGGCCGGCGAGCACCCAAAAAGGGCTTTACACAAAAATGCCAAACCCCGATAGCAGCCCGTTGATCTGCTGTGATCTAGCTCTGGATGATAAACAAATGCCAACATTCCCATGCCCAACCCGCGCGTTGAGCATTCATATGTACCGACGCTGTGCTCACAAAGCGGATCCTGGCGATTTGCCGGCCTGACGGAATCTTATGGAATATAAAAACAAATCTCGCATGCCGAAACCCGGCGGGGAGGCCCCAAGCAAAAAGCAAATGTCGGGGGTGGGGGGGGGGGGGGGGGTTCAAGGGGTTCGTCCCAAAGAAACAGCTTATCTTGCGATTTCAGGCACGAGGTTCAATTTTTTTTTGTTTGCATCCCATGTCGGTCGCTCAACACACCCACGCGGTGGAGAGCATATGATTTTATCGCAATGGATACAAAAAGGATACAGAATAGGAAATAATAATGATGGCCACAATGGCTAAATACAGCCCAAACCGAAAGGTCTAAATTCGGGAGCGGAAAAGCAGTCATTTTGGGAAAAAAAACGTGACGAAATTCGGAAATTCATTCATGTTTTTGGAGGGGAAAAAAAGATGGATCTTGATCGGATTCGCGAATAAAATTGATTCATAACTTCGTTAGTTCTTTCCATGAATGATGTCCCCCGTTATTGAGGCTCACTGGACCCTAGCAGCCTTTACACCTGATTTGTTCGTTCGCAAAATTCGTAAAAAAGTGCAACTGTCAACCGTTATTTCATGGCTTGGCATATTGAAAGAAACTCCTGTTTCGTTCACTCAACTCTCTTCTAGAAACAAGAGTCATCAACAAGTCAGATGATTGATGTTGAACGAGACTGTTAACATTTTGAACGATTTCCCACAAATACTTGCTGGTGACATCCCTTCCCTAGGGAACCAATATTTTCGGCAAATATTTCTTGACACCGTGAAGTTCACCGGTTCACTTTTCGAAGAATTTTCGTAACACGGCTCAAAATTGATCTTGACACCATTGACTTGGCGAGCTTTCATAAGACATTGATTGACACTGGGATAAGGTGGAGCGTGTTAACGTGCACCTCATGGTGATGAAGGTGTTCCCAAAACCGGGCCCGGAATTCGAAGCCAATTCTAGCAAAGCACCGTCAACGTTTTCTTTTTTAAGCTCAAAGCCACCAAGTTTTCATTCGAATTCCTCTCCGCGCGGCATCAGAAAAATTCCCATCTGGCGTTGAAGTGTCGAGCGATGATCAGCTTAACTTAGAATCGGGCGAAATGGCTCGCAATAAGCAGTGGTTGATGAGATATGAGTGCAAATTTATGAGCGTTTTCAGTGAAACGGAGACTCTCCGCTACTCAGTGTTTGGTTGTTCTATCGTAGCACACACCGTTTTTGGCTGCCACTAAGGCTCCTTAGTTTTTAGCGAGAAAACAACGGCGAGCAAGTCCAGCCAGCTTATCTCCTAGCAATAGTAAGCGCTTGGCTAACTAGCTGGAAAAAATGGCATTCTTTACCATTAGTAGCGAAGGTAGAATCTCCAATGCCAACATGGCTTTGCTGACGAACGCAAAACATCAAACAAGCGTAACTCACCAAACAAACATCCTTCACATCGTTGAAAAGTCTCCGCCATCGCCTCGGGAGATTCCGGGAACTTGTAGAGAACACAACATTGACGACAGCAAACAGCAAACTGTTGCTTTGGCGAAGCCACCGAGCGAACCGATGCGCACGGATCGATCCACTAATAAGGTCGGAGCGTTACTTCCCGCACCATTAGCGCGAATGTACAAAGAAATGGCGAATGGAAAATGGTGGCTCCTTTTCCTTGGAGCTTTTAGCATGAGGCCTCAAGGTCAATAAATAAAACGACCTAAGGCTTTGTCCAGCGAGTGCTAGCGGGAGCCAAGGAGGAACATGCAACAAACAACCATCCGATGCACCACCACCACCACCACCAAGCCGGTGTCACTTTAGCTGCGATGCACTGAACTGTTTATAAATAATGTTAACGGGGCGAAAAAAGGAAAAGCAAATCATCATTTCACAGACGTGCGGTGAGGCGAGGCGTGAGGAGCGCGGAGCGTGAATGCAACTGATTTTGCGTGTTTGCGAAGATCATTTCGTTTTGACTCAGATGCAACCTTCGCTGCAACCCGGGGCTCGCATACCTTTCGCACGCTGGGGGAGGTCAGGAAGGGGTCAGGCGCTTATAAATATCAAGCGCCTCTTTTCCTTCACCGCTCGCTCTTGCTGGCTGGCTGGTTGGTTGGCTTTTTCGCTTTCTTTCCCCTTTTGCTCGCTTCACTTTTATTGCCCTTTTGCACTCACTTGCCATGTCCATGTCGACGACACGCTACTACGGCCATCATCAACAGGCGTTCAGGATCTCAGATGTAGACGGTGAGGGTGTGATTTTTTTAAATGTTTCTTTTTCTTTTTCACACCAAACCAACACCGCCATCGCTCACAGCAACCAAGGCAAGAAGGAAAAGAAGAAGAAGAAGAGGCAGAGCGAACAAAAGATGCCAAAATATGTCGCTAAACGTGCGCCCAAACGCTCCATAATGGAGCGTCATTATAAATAGTCCGCACAAATTGAAAACCCAGGGGGATGCGAGGGGCAGAAGAGTATGCGTCACACCGACACCGGCCGGCAGTAATTAAGATGTGTGTTTAAAATTCTATCGAAGCATTTATAGCGACTCATAAATCCCAGAACAACGCTCGCTCGGTCGCTCAGTTGCTGTCGCTGGTCGGCTTCTTTGGATGCTTCCGACTTTCATTTCAATTACGGTGTAATGCAAAACATCGTTTGAACTTTCGTGCAAGAGCGGAAAGCGCAAACAGGGGAAAACATTAAAAGAAAAGCAAATAGAAGTCAAGCGAATCAGGTACAACAGCAGTTGTTCATTAAAAAAATCTTGAAAAAAATGCTGTACCGTGCGCCTCCATTAGTGAGACTCACTGGAGGGGATCGGAAAGTTTGTTCATTCGCTTGCTCTTCACGACACGGACAGGGCTTCGCCAGGCCAGGTGCTTCAATCACGGCACCGCGACCAAACTTAATCATCCAGCAGGAGCAATCGTCCATCTTTTCTTTTCGCTTCTCATTCCTGGACGCGCTGCCGGATCGCGCGTAATGCCCGCTAATACTTTATCGCCACGACAGTCACGAGATGGTATTCTTCATTCTCTGCGGTCTGTGCGATCCGCCGTGGCGCCGTTTGTCGTATTTTGCACTTTGAACTCCGGAACGTGCCATAACGGTCGGTTAGGAATTTCCCGATCCCGGTCACCACGCGAGGAATCCCGGACAGACACGCACGCAGGAAGGGAGTAAAAATAAAGAAAACAGCGACGCGCATCGCAGCAGGCCGGACACAGTGTGCTTTGGGGCCCATCTCCATGGCATACCTTGGTTTTGTGCAAAATCTTTTAAAAATAATTCCTTCTCATCAACGCTCGGTAACGCGGCACGATCGGAATGACGATGATGGTGATGATGATACGAAGCGGAGCTAGCGAGCGACCGCGACCTTTACGCACCGTTTTCCCGGTCAACCTTCTTTTGGCATGCGCCAGACCTGGGGTACAACCCGGAGCTGTACAGAGGGTAAACAAGAGGTACTAAAAGCACTAGAAACATGCTATTTTCAAAGCACTGCATCAAGCATCAGCGAAGCGAAGCAATAAAACGCAGAACCTTCCAATAAAAGTGACGGTGGCCGGCACTTTCACTTTCATCTTCCAGTGTCCCGGCACCAGAACCAGCGAGAGGGCACCACCAATCGTGCCCGCTTATTGTTTCACTCGGTCCACTCTCATGACTCACGGCGATGATGGTGATGATGATGATGAATCCGATGCCGTCAAGTGCCGGGCAGAATCCCACGCATCAGCGTGACCAGCAATGGCAGCAGAAGATGGACCGGATGAAGGAATGTAATGCGCGCGTAACCGACCAACATCAGCAGAACTTCAAGAAACCGAACCGAAATTACACCAAAAATCATTTTCCCCACCCTCTCCACATTTTCCCCCCGTCTTCCACATTGGCCACCGCGACCAGTCGTCACCCCGTTTGTCACCCAAAAAGTCGCGAAGGCAAGCGGGAGCACGACACGGAACGGAAACAACCAGATTAACACAATGTTAGAATGCTTGCTTTCAGGGGATTAGACAGCATTTGCGGACAACTTCTTTCTTTTTTCTCTCGTTTTCCGTTTCGTTTATGTTTTCGTTGTTCGCCTTTTTTTGGGTGGAGGATTTTCGCTCTCCACACAGAAGGTTTTTCATAATGTTTCCTGAAATCTGCACAGGGTTTTTTTTTGGCTCCTTTACGCCACGTCCTACTGGGAGTGTTTGACCTTTTTGATGTCGAATTGAAAAATACACAAAACAACCGAGATACCGAACAGAAGAACAGAGATACCGCGCAACGAAAGAAAAAAAAACGTAACGAACACCCGTATTTCGCACATAAATTAACTAGAGCTTGACTAATACCAATGACCGACTCCGTGTGATGCGAGCTGTTGCTGGTACGTTGTCGGTTGGCGCGTGCTCTTCATTGTTGGTGGTTATTTGGTTGGTTTTGGTTTTCCGTTTGCCCCGAGCACAATATGCTGCCTTTTTCCATCATTTGGATGTTTGCTTTTATGGTGGTTTGACACAGATTTGCCACATTTTTCGATTCAATTATATCCTCCGTCCTCCGTTGCATCGTTTGCGTGAAGCACGCGGCGACGATGAGGAGATGAAAAGTGACTCCCGCAAAACAGGAGGAGTTTCCATCACCAGCACTTTGCACACAGAGAAGCCACATCCGCAAGGTGGCTGCTTACCAGCATCACGAAAACGTACGCTATCGCTCGCTCACGAGCCCATCACCGTCGTTATCACTAACAAACTCTGGCGCGCCCGCTCTCGACAAAGGCGACTGTGACGACGAAGCGCGCGCGAATGTTCCGAAAAGGTTTGACGGGAAAAACTCCGTACACTCCTCCGGTGGAGCTCCGGTTAGCGGATCGCAACCGACGCAATCGACAAACGAATTTCAACTGAAATTCAACGGCGCGCAAGCGTTCGTAGCGAGCGACATGCAGCAGCAGCAGCAGCAGCGTGGTCCCCGATCAGAGCTCGCGCTTCAAGCGATACGCAACCGAAACATCATCGCCGCGCTAACCGGTCCGTTGCGCCTTGCCTGTGGCGGCAGGTCCATGTAGAAGACGATGGCGTCGGGAAGCGCACCATCAATAGCTCGCCGAAGCTCTCTCGTGGCTCGCCGCACGGCCACGCGCGTTAATGCTCCTGCTGCTCGCCCCACTGGTGACAACTTTCTCTTGGCGATGATCTTCTATTCTCGCAGCACAAGACACACAATCTTGCTCTCTCGGGTGCGCTCTCTGGAATGCTACATCCGGCGATGGTCCGATGAGATGGAAATCAAATGCCGGCCGCGTGTTCGACGGTTCGACGAGGACGGATTGTTATGAATCTTGTGCGCTTCGTATGCTTGTAGCATGCTCGCTAGCCCCCACCGGAGTGTGCGACATGTATTTGGGCGTCCAAAAATGGTGGAGCTGCGACTGCTCTCGGATAACAGTCACTTAATTGATTTCAAAAATAGGGTTACAATTAATATTGCTGAATCATAAACGACGCATAGGCTACCTTGACGGAATCTACGTTTCATTTTCCAGATCTGTTTTGTTGTCTGGAGGTAAACTCGGGAAACGTATCAAATTGTTAATTGTCAATCAAAATATGCAAACTTTAACGATATTTATTAAACATACGGCTCGTCCGTCCTCATATTTGTTAAAAAAACCGATATTTATGAACATAACAGATAAGTTATGTACAGAAAAAACTATTAAAAATCTCTAAATGATAGGAGTAGTATTTTTTTAAGATGCGATCAGTGCGCTGTTTTAAAACAATGAATAGTTTAGATGAGACTGATGAGAAGAGAAGAGTAACTTTGAAACGTTAACAATGTTATCCGGATGTGTAATAGAATAGAATAGACAACTAAGAATGAGCATTAGCATTGATTAGGAAAATTAGTGACTAGAATTAGCAAAGTGTTATTTTAAGTGCTCTATTCCTGTGCTCTGTTGGACTTATATAGACTTTTGAAAGAACTAATGATTAAAGTAACGTCTACTAAACTATCTGCGTCACCTGCTTTGATGCTTCCATTCGCAGTTTACTTACCTGCCAAGTCAACCATATAATAACAACAACAGCCAACGAATTAGTCGCTTGAGGTGTTTTGATGTTACTAAAGAGATACCTTTAACATGATCCAACCATCTTATAGTTGCTTTCAAAAACGAAGCGCTGACTGGATCACAACAAACAAACCATACTTCCGGTCTCGGAACCAACATCAAAGTATGGACTTAAGAATGAATAAACATATTTTCGAAAACCGTCTCCAAACATTCTATCGTCGCCGTCTTACTGTAATCGCCCACACCTTGGACATCCTTGAGCGCCACTTGCTACTGACCCAATCGACCTCCGGTTCTCCCCGATGGCGATTCTAAAAATATGTGACCACGACAATGTGTCTAATATGGGAATCGAATTAAAACTTGCTTCATCCCGTGAGTCTTCGGCTCCTTGCTCCCGCTAAGTAATTCTTGGCCCCTTCATTAATTTAACGTCTTGCCACCACTCGTAGCCCCAAATACGGTCAGGAGCGCCAAAAACGAACCAATTCGGTTAACGGCCACCTACGGCAGACACTGCGAAGAAGGGGATCACCGCCGCGCCGCCAACGTTCGGTCGTGTTGCATCGCAGCAACGCTCTGAAAATATTGTTTGTTGCGTGAGAAACACGAACCCGCATCTCGTATCTCACTATCGGAGTCACCTGTTGCGCTTCTCACTATTGGCCACCACGTTCGCGGCGTTCGTTCGTGGGTAGCGGAAGGAGATCGCACGCGCGGTGCTATGATTTGTGTTCTTTGACCCTTTCCCGCGCTCCACGGCACCACGGGCCAAGTGTCACTACCAAGCGCCAGCCGGTGCCGGCAAAACCATGGACGACGACAGGCCGGATTCCGGATGAAAGATGAACCAAAACGTTCGTTCGTTCGTTCGTTCGTTGCTTCTTGTGCCGCTCGCTTTAAAAACCCTTTTGCTTGCCTGTTGTTCCAGTTGATTTAACTCAAATAAACAAACACCAACTTCCGAAGGTTAACATCACGAAACACCTGTGACTGGAGCGAGTGGGAACCTAAATTTAATAATTCCTCCGCGATTGACTCCGACGGGTTTATGGACTCCCCTCGCTGCTGATATGCATCTTCAACGCGTGGTTCGCGGTCCAGTGCGCGATGCCGGATCGTGCGACCGGACCAATCTAATGGCAGGAAGGAATAAGTCATCCACGAACCGAGGTGCAAATGGCGGAACAGTGCGCGATAAGACGTGCAGTCCAGAGCGACCGAGCTCCAGCTGGCTCGAGATTCCCGACCGATTGCACACTTCCGAGACCTCCTCGCCCTCCCAACTTCCCAACCGATGGTGACCGCGCGAAAAGGTGATCACGAAGCGGTGCTGCATGCTGCCGCCAACAGTGACAGCAAACATAAATTTCAGATAATCCGGCTTAGAGGCACTTGCGCTGTGCACTTGATTAGTGTTAAAAACCTGTAGCACGCAAACTGTAGCCAAAACCATCCCCTTACTCTCCAGCACACCCCCTACCAGCTACCGCCAACCGTCCACCAGAAGCGGCCTCTCGAGTGCCGGCAAGTGTTCGCGTTGGCCGCCCGCTCAGCGTGCCTTCCCCCGGGGGGCTTCCTGGGGAGTACCACAAATGTCCGGATTAAGTGGAATAAATTTTCATACAGTTGAGTTGGTGGATTATTAAGTTATTTTAAATGTCACCCAACCGTACGCAAAAGCGCGCGAAGAGGGAAAAATGTTTTCAAAAACGAATCTTCACGTGAACTGGGTTGCTGGTCGGTCAATGAGCTCGATCTCGGGACGGGAAGTCGTGCTTAACGATTGTGAAAGGCCACAGGACAGAGGACAGTGGCCCGGGAATAGAAAAGAAGCAAAAAGTAGCACCACAAACACACGTCCCAGGACTCCCGCCTGACTGAATGTGATGCTCATTAACAAACTGCAGCATTAATTAGACCTCATCACCAACCATCGCCATCATTTAATCAGCCATCATTATTTCCGAAAGCAGATGCGTTCGGACGTCGCATTAAAAACACAAAACAATCAATTGTGGATGCGAACAATCGCTAACACACACAACACACAACACACACAACGGCCCCAAAGGTGCCATGTGAACATCGAATCTCTTCTCGGCTCTGCTCGTCTCGTCTCGGTTCTCTGAACTGATTTATTATTTATTCTCAGCCACGATACGGCACGTCACGGTACGGCACGCTAAGGCTCACGACGAGGTGACAACAAGACCATTATGCGCTCGGTAGCACCACCTCCACCACCAGCAGCAGGAGCAGAGTGAGGAAGCGTTTGGAGCGAAGAGATGGACATTATATGCATAACAAACACTAGCGGAGTGGCTCAAATTAATAGTCACGACATTGTTTACCCAAAACAAGCGATGCGTTACCTCGTTCCTTGCCGATACCCTTCCCTTTCCTTTCTTTCTTCGCCATCGTCGCCGCTGTTCGTTGTCGTCATCCGTGCGTCCTCAACGGCGTGCCAATTGGCGGTGATGGTACGTGTGACCGGGGTGGTTCATTAATTTGCCTTTTTTATCGCCCCATATGCGCAGCCAGCCGCGGGCTCAGTGCTAAATTCCGCGGCCAGCACACCACAACCCAACGCTCTTTTTCTTCCACGACGACGACGACGACGAATTTGGCTACTGATGGCGATCCGGTTCGGTGTCCGGCCAGCCGGCTGGCCGGCCGGCACGCTTCTTCGTTACGCCAGTTAGCCGAGTTAGGGCCGCGACGATCACGCGAATGGTGACGGACACACACTCTCTCTCTCTCTATCTATCTCGGCTGCAAATTGAGCAGCACATTAGTTTCTATTAGCGCAGAGGTGCAGCTGTGTGTGGTTTGGCCATAGAAAGCCGATGGGACCGACATGCAACGATGGAACGATTTGCTGGATAACCTGCGCCTCGGATTCCCAACGGACAAACGTCCCCAAACAACACCCAGGAGACCTACGGGGCCGAGCGCGGCCACTTTGCAAATTGCAATCCATGTCTACTACGCGTTGGTCTAACTTCAACGGACTTTGATTACCCTTTACCCCCTTTTGTCGACGATGCGTGCGCACGGGTTTGAAATTGATCATTTTCCCTGATTACACCCGTTGGCCATTTGCTCCCGGTGAGCCCCGGTCACCCTTTTTAGGGATGATGGAGCACTTTGGATGTCACTAATCTCCTGCCAGGAAACACACGCGCACACGATCGATCGCGTCGATTGAGTGAAGTGGACAGGCGGTGTAGCATAACAGATCGTTTTACAAGCACAAGGTACCATGATCATTGATCCTCGCTCGCTGGAGAGCGCTTCCTAGACCACGGACTACGGCTACCGGCTGCTCAGACATCAGACGGAAATGATCGCAGCGACCGAAGAAGAGGAGAACCGTTTGACCTCGCGGTGAACGAGGCGTAACAAGATTCCGGAACACCTGGTCCACGCCGACCGACCGATCGATCGATTCGAGTGTGCGGGCGTGTGTTTGGCCCTAGGTATCGTGTTGCTCGCATTGCGCATCGCGCATTCGCGCTCCATGGATTCCGGAACGCACCATCGCGTGTGGGCGCTATCAAATCGCTTATGTTCCACATCTATTATCCGGCCCCGATCGTCTCCCTTGGCGTTCGTAAATCGCACCAAATGGGGTGCACCATTTCCATTTCCTGCCCGTGTCCGGAGTGATCTCATTTTTGCATCGCTAACCGATTGGAGGTCGCACGAGGTTTGTCTTTGCGGTCTTTGGCCTTTTTGGGAGATTTTTGTGCTTCAGGAGAGAGACAACAAGAGGAAGGTACTGAGTTGCCTTTCACGGTGGACATTGCGGTTAGTATTGCCTTTATTTGGTAATCTTGGAAGCAACGGAAATTTGAGAGTGTGAATTGGATTCCTTAAATCAATCTGGACAAAAGTAGGCCCTGTTTTGTGTTTTTTTTATGCCAAAAACATTGAAATTTATTTTTTGTTTAAGTTTCTTGTTAAATTCCAACCATAATTCTTAAATAATAAAAATTAAAAAATAATTGCTAAAAATTCATGCCTGAGATGCAATTTTTCAAAAATCAATATCATTATCATTGTTGCTTCGAATGATACCAAAAAAAACACAATCCTCTTAAAGGGATAAGCATTCATGAAAAAATGTAAAAAATAAATGTGATTAAAAACGGTGGAAGTCTCATTTTTAAAACAAAATGTCAAGGAACCCCCCCGATCAGTAGCAAACGCTCTTGGTATCGCTGGTCAACGGTGCGGATCCGAGTGGTTCACGCCAAACACCTCCATTATCTCCCGGACATCTGATTTTCGCGCTTAATAGTCCCGAGAGTAACCCCAGTAGGAATGACCGGTGTAGGAGGAATGGCCAGATAATCTGGAGCATGCCAGCCACCAGATACAAACCACTTGCTGGATTGACCGCAGTGCCGAGATAGCCGAGACTGCAACTCATCGCACCCACCCCCCTCCCACAAACCCCTCCAGCGACCCGATGACTCCCCTGATTCAATTGATCCATAATTAAAACGTCGTAAAATGTTTTACTGTCCTGCTGGCAGCAGACCCTGGAGTCCCTGCGGTCGTCGTGGGACTCCTACGTACCCATCCGCAGTCGTGTCTCGTGTTTCTCGAGTTTGTATTTTTTTTTTGTTTTTGCCTTCGTTCTCGATTATCTTCGATTGCGTGCCAAAACCGATGTTCGCGAAACACGAACTGGCTGGATCAGAAGAGGTGGGGACGAAGAAGCCAATTGGAAACCACCCAATTCCGCCCCCCCCCCCCTTCCCCCATTCGATTACAGTGCGCTCTCTTTCCCGTACAACCTTGCGGTGACGATAATTTCTGTCTCTTTGGTGGTCGAGAAATATATTCCATGCAGGGGTCCTTGCCTCGGCTATCCTCGGCCGACCGGGATACAGTTCGATACAGTTCGATGCAGGTATTGATCGCAGGGCGCTCTATCGAGTCCTCACCTCCCCCCGCTCCCTGACGGCAGATCGTAACCGTAAAATATGCTAGTTTATGCAAATGACTGACAGAAATTTACATTTTTACCGCATGCCTGGTGCTTAATCAATCTTCATTCCTCTCTCTTCCTCTTTCGCTCTCCTTCTATCTCTTCCTTTTCTGCGATGCGATGTGTTGGAGGTGCTGCGGTGCTGATGCCGAAGCTTGCTACCAGCTTCTGGTTCGGTTCGAGTCAAAGCTCTTGGGTTGGGGTAATTTTTTGGTGAAGGAAGAGAAGAAGCAGGTGAACAGCAGGAGTCGAAGGGAAAGACGTCTCCATCAGCAGCCTATCACTTTCCATCAACTTTTTTGTTGTTCGTGGAACTGGAGCTGCCATCAGTAATCCTAACTATGGCCTCGAGGTTACATGTTACCATCATTTTGACCAGAGGTTTTGTTTGGATCCGAGCAGTCCGGAGCACCAAGGATATGGTTTTGACAATCACATGTCATCAGAGTAACCAGATATCGGACCGCTCTGATTTCTGAAACTCAGATGTCGAAGATGAACAGAGCAACCTTGAGGATAGGTTTGTTAAAGAAGAAAATATGAAATGCGTACCTCCTTGGATTAATCAAATATATTACAAGACTTCAATTCAATAAAAAAATATTAATAAGTATTGTAAATCTTAGTTTGTTGCCAATTCTGATCAGACTTGAGAAACAAATTCCAATTAAATAATTTAACACACTTTCAGGTAGTAAAGGAAACATTCCTGACTCCTTTTGCGGCCAATCTAGGCCTCACGGTCATGGTAATTTACCCCAAAAAAACCAACACCACCTGATCGTCTTTGCACAAGTAAAGTGTTGGCCCCGCGCACACAACGCACAGTCCTCGTCGCCATCGTCATCGCTGGCCGTTACCGGACACCGTGACGAGAGCAGCAGGATAATCAAAATTATTATTAGTTTCTGATGGTTATACTTGGAAGATAAAAATATTAATCCCTCGCCACCAGCACTCCCCTCCAGTCTGTACAAACAAGGTACAACTTGGTGGCAACTTGCTCGGCCAGCGAGCGACTTGATTGAATAAAGAGCTTGCGAGTTAATGGCGGACACAACAAAAAAAAACAGGGAGGCACACAACCAAATTCCCTCGCACGACCAGTGCATCAGGTTGTAACGCAAAACCACAATTTATATACATTTATCTCGAATGTCGTCACTAAGAGCGGTCTGGCGCTCCGGTCGGTAATGTCACTCGGACGTGAAAGGACGGTTTCTGTCCACGTGATTCTTCCGCTCCAAGCGAATCCAATCAACCTGCGGTCCAACATTCACCTCAATAAGGACTCTCAGCAAAAAAAAATACTGTACAATGATACGAGGAAGAGCACCAGCAGACGGTGATGCGGGTTTGCCCGAGAGGTCGTTTGAATTTGGATAATTAAGATACAAAACCCATCTGGTCTCACCAAGGTCTCTCGAAGGCGACCGTTCAAGGGGGAGCAGGGGGGGAGAGGGTGGCTCATTCAATTCAAAGCCCACCAAAAAACCGGAACAGCGTACCCTGTTCACGGGGCCGAGACAACGTTTAGCGCCGGGAGTCACCGTAACATCGAAAGGACTTGTGGAGCAGTTTTCCACGGCTCGGTGAACAAGATGACTATCACTTAATCAGCGCCTCGCACACGGACCGGTACGTACTGCCGCGGCGGTATACACCTGCTGTCCGCTGGATCATATTACCGGCGACAGGCGACGGTAACGCGACGAAAACATTGTTATTTGCCGCAGATAAGGGGCACGCCATCATCAACGGTCGGCGAGGTGAGGATGCGGGCGGGCGACCAAAGTGGCATCCCGGGCAAGTGGGACGGTTTTAACGGACTGGGGCTAAAGCAACAAGTGCTTTGGCTAATGAAGGAGCGAATGGAATTGTTTTGCTGGGATTTCTTCGTTGTATTTTTTTTCTTGTTGCATTAAATTACCGTTTAATCAAGGGAGCTGTTGAGATATCATGTGAGAAGAAACAAACAATTTAACTGATTGCATGTTTACTTTCCAAACCTGCGGACGTTGTCAAACTTGTCCGGTGGGATTTGACTTTGTTGTGTGTTTAACAAAGTAGGCGCTGTGCTTTTTTGTTGCATCGATACGAAATGTATGCCAATAATTACAATATTATAAAATATTATATTTAGGTCAAGTGATCGTCAAAGCGTTTTGCCAACAAAAAAAATTACAACATTTTACTCAAAAATTGTTTTATGGTAACACAAATTTTTACCATTTTTTCCTGAATGATGATCCTTTCAAGAGTATTATGTAATTTTTTTGGACCAATCGAAGCAAAACTGACAAAGTTATAGATTTTTGAAAATCCGCGTTTCATACAAGGCTCCATGCAGCTCGCTACTTTGAAGAGCGTTTCCCAAAACGAAGGTCGGTGCCCATCGTACCTTAAAAACTACTGGACAGATCGATTTGAAATTTTTAACACATAATCTGGACACATTTTTCCAGGTAGCCCCGTTGAGATTTCATAAAAATTTTTGATACTTTTTTTTAAATAATTATGTAAAGCTCGGTTCTTTGGCAAAAAGCATCACTTTTTCAACTTCAAACATCTGCCAAAAATCGAAAAAATGGAATGTCAACAAAAACTTGACGGAGCTATCTGGAAAAACTTATAATCTTTCTAACGAATATCGATTTGTATATTTCAGATGACCCGTCATGTCACTTCGATGGGCACCGTTAAAAGTACCTTTTCGACGACCGAAGTCCCCCCTTAATAGCACAACATATCAATACTTCCATATTACTATGCCAATGACTTAAACCAAAAGATAAAGATGGCCTACTAGTCGGTAAAAAAGGCGTAAAGTTTGCTGATGCGAAGACAATATAACTTAATCACCACATTGTATGCTAATTTCGTTTCAACATTGAACCAAAAACACTATCACGCTCACCGGTGACGATCAAAACCGGGCATAAGTCATACCGTCGTAGCAACTAGATTTACTTCTTTGGCCCAATTTTGAGGGAACGCACCGAGGCGTGCCTTTCTTCCGACCATTCGTTTACTGATTCCAAACTACTAACAATTCCATTTCGCACGATCATGAGAACTAGAAAAAGATCAACGCCAAGTCGCGTCGTCCACCAATGCCGCCGCCCCATGCAATCGTTATCTGTAAATTGATCGTAAAGTTAACCGAACCTGTCCGGCACTCGGTACGCATTAATTTAAACACCTCTGGATGAAGGCATTCCGTTCCAGCTGTTTGTTGTTTTATGTTGAACCCGTCACCCGGCCGAGCGTCACCTTGGCCCAGCGCGCGTGTCCTTTGCCTCTTCTTTATGCCCGTTCCATTGCGAAGTTCAAGACCTCCACCTTCATGCCCTGCTCTCGGCCTCCCTGGCCAGCCCGGGTGCTCCAAATAAGGGAGACCGCCGAACGGGGCTGCTGAAAGATATTAATTTCACTGATTTGGTGGTTGCGTTTTGTGTTGCTTAATTTTCACCGGCCAGCTTCCTGATCTGTGCCATACACTCACCTCCCCAAAAAAGCGTCACGACGGGAGTTTAACGATCGAACCGCGGGCTTATGACCGGCGCGACACACATCTGCCCGCTGCGCCCCCGACGACGACGCTCCGCTCCGCTCGACCATAGTGAGTTCACTTACTTTATGGAGCCATAAAGTTTTCCCTGACATTAAACGCTACATTTGGGAAAGATAAAATTATTCGCGATGAAATTGTTCCACGGCGGGTGTCTCTCCCGTGTGAGGCGTCGCCGACCTTGTCGTCATCGTCGTCGTCGTTGTTTGTCGTGGAAGTGAGGTCCATAAAGAATCAAATTTAAAGGCTCAAGTTTCGGTCGATACTCACAAATTACTCTCCAGTGATAAATTGACGAGAAGGACCGACGCAAATCGATGTGTATATTGATTGGAGATTTAGCGATTTTGGAAAGGGAATGGTGGCGAAGGATACAATGCAGACAATTGGCACGTGTCCCTAATAAAAAGGTTCCAGTAAATCGTTGCTGCATTGTACAGGGCTTCGAATGTGCCGGTTCGCACCTTCCGAGACAATCCAATTCAATACCATTTTTCCGAACAAGTCCACAGACAACGCATTCACAAGAAACATCATCAGATGGAGTCGTGTAGGAGGAACAAGCATTATTGTAAGCATAAGCAAAACATGTCTCCGCTTCTATGCTACATCGAATCATCGTCCCAAGTCAACCAACGACTCTGAAGCATCGTCTTGTGAAGGATAAACGAAATAGAAAAAAAATCAAGAGAAACAAACTAGTGCCGGCCGGTTGGTGGGCTGATATGATTTCTTCGAATTTAACGATGCTGTGTTACAAGCGTGCCCATCAAACCATCAGCCTCCATCCATTCAGTTCGTTTATGAGTGAGCAGCGTTTGTTTGTTTAGCATTTAGCGTCCTGCCGTCCTACCGCCCTGCGACACCACTCACGGTTTCGATTGTTTATCTTGCTCCGTACGTCCCGCGATCGTTGAGATGTGTGATTTAATTTCAGGCCGCGTGGGTCCATTCTGTCCATCGCAAGGAGATGCGACGAAGAGCTTACCGGCGCATAAACAGCCGTTTGTCTGGTCTAATCAGTTCAGTTCAGTCAGCTGGTGGTGGGCCGCGACGGCGACGGCGACACACATTCCCGCACGCTGTTAACACGATCGTGTAGCAGATCGTTCCGCTCGGAATCATATAAATTATTTTCGCTACCCCGCTTCCCATGGGAATGGAAAAGGGGGCAAATAAGGCCCGCAGCTACGCCGGTTGGTCGGTCATCATTCACCTTAGGGAGACGGGCAACCCACGGATCCCGTGGACACCTTGGCGGGTTCTTTCGCTGAGAGAAATTGCATATCCACCATCAGGCGAAGTGCGACCGGGCCAAATATTTGCACGGCTCGTTATTTATAGAAGACTATAGCTTATCCTCCCCGCAACGGCACTGGCAAAGATCATACAGGTTCCGCAGCATAGATAAATCAACTGTTTCTGCCGCGTGATGCAAACAAACAAGTGTCGCCTGATCGTTATGTTGCATGGCTTACTTTGTGAATTTCATTCCGTCAGATCTTTGGTAATTGATGCGCACGTGTTAGTCAACACGTGGTTGTACAAATTATCGCTCCGTTCTACATAAATGAGGTAGTGTTTGGTGCTATTCCATCAATTCAATTGATTTCGGAATAACTAAGAATTGTTTTGGCACGACGCGCCCAATTGTGCAAATATTAATCTTTGTATTATTTGAATGCAGAACTCTTTAATGCAAATATTAGAACATTTACGTAACATTGTATACCACATTCGTTACCTCTAATCTCGTGTGAATTAAGTTTGCGTTGTGGTGGCTACAAATCAGTTATCCCTCATATTGACCAACATCAGCGGTCTGAACCACGTGCAACCACCGTTGTGGTGTTGATTGAAAAACGATTTACACCATTACTCTGGACCGCACCGCCCCGCATCTCGTACATGCGTAATCGTCTAAACGTGTGCAAAGTGATTGCGCGTGTCTGCGCATTGCCGGGCCGCAAAAGCATTAACGCGGTCCGCTATACCGGAAAGTCTTACTTCACAGAGCAGCAACAGCAGCAGGAGCAAGGGCGTGCGAATTGCCGCTACAAAATCCGCACCATTCGCGATGGAAAACCCATCAAACGTATCACTCGTAAAACTATTCTCAAGCTTCGATTGCTTATTTGCTTTCATCGTTCGGCGTCAGCTTGACCGCTTGGGGCCGGCCGTTCTTTCGCGCTAAAAATCGCTGCCATTCGATCCCTCTCACCGGGCCGACCCGAGATGAGCCGCCCAGCCGCAGGTCGATGCCCGCCGGGCGCTATAAAACCCACGTACTAAATATTCAAGCGATCCGCCAAGGTAAACACGCGTTCGCCAAGAGATTAAGAACGGGTGCCAAATTCTTTCATTCTTGTGAAAGTGAAAAGCGGAAGATTGAACCGGCACGGATTCACATTAAAAACGGATAAAAGACGTAGTAAATAATCCTCTGGCGCTAAACAAACGATCGTTCGCCCATAGGAAGCGGATCTAAGAAGAGGCCTACTACGTTTAGAATGAGAATGACATCATGCTGATGCTGGTTTATGGTTCTGCTGCGGCACAATTTATGA
>NC_064877.1:10960000-10962500 GCF_943734665.1 Anopheles aquasalis
GTGCCGGTAGTGGGAAAGAGTCGCTTTCGAAGGAAGCGATCGCCAAATTTTCTTCCTCAAACTTCACCGAAACGATCGTCGTGAACTCGGCTGATGGTGTATATGGCCACGGTGGAGCTATGGGCGGCAGTTCAACGTCTTCATCGTCGTCTGTGATTGAGGGCGGTAAAATGAACCTGGGATCCGGTGCGGGTTCCTATTCGGGAAGCTCGAGCAGCACGGGAGCAAGTGGATCTGCAGGAAGCGGTGGTGGCGGAGGAAATAGTGGCAGCAGTGGTGGAGGCGGACCAGGCAAAAAGCGGAAAGCGGATGCACGATCCACTCCAACGGCTTCCACCGGGAGCAACGAAATGGATAACAATCGGTAACACTCAGTCTCACTGGTGCAAAATCACACAGGCAATCTTATGTTTTGATTCTCTTTCTCACTCCTACAGGGACCTGATTAAAGACGTGGCGGTATCGCTAGTGCCATTAGCTTTGAACAAACACGATCATGCAGACCATTCACCGATGCCAGCACACGAAAAGGGAAGCAAAAAGGTAAGTTCGAGTCGAGAATCGAGGATGTGGATCCACATCCGGATGATTGGTGACATTTGGAGGGTCCTGGATTTGGATTTGATTTATCCAGGCTTTTTTTACATTACATTATTATTCTACTTTAACTTTGAAGACGATAAATAGTTTGCAAGTTTATCGCCTTCGCTTGGAGTTTTTTTTTGCCAATTGCTGTATAATCTTTTCAATGTCATCCTTGACACTTGTCTATCGCGAAATGGGTACACATGCTTATGAAATGTTAAATTTGTTCTCGTCTGTTAAGTTGTCCTTTGAATTAATGTATTATCATATTCACAACAAATGAATGGCACACCACCTGAAGAAAGTGCACGTGAGGAACGTGTTTTAAAAAGACAACAGCCTGATTCCTCACCAACACTAGCAGATACAGTGGGGTGGAAGGATAAGTTCAATCACAGTTCACCACAACACCAATACAAGCACAAACAGTCGAATCCGCCAAGGTACGGCAAGCATACGTAGACCGTAAGCGAGGGGTAATCCTTCGGATTCGAAAGGGAAAAGAAGAGGAGAACAAAACTGCAAATCTGCTCCCGTCCAAAGCAAGGGCAAGGAGGGTGATTCCGTTTCTTCGCTCTTCCGGGGTACATACAATACGTCACGTATGCGCAGCAAACGGGGACACAGAACAATGTACGCATCCTATCCAATTCAGGTCTGCGCGCAACGGTTTCGATTGCACACGATTGCTCTAGCTAGAAGCAGCGAACGAGAGCGAGAGTGAGAGAGAAAGAGAGAGCGTCGCTTTTATGATTCTGACCGAGGGGAAAGGATCTCGATCCTTTCTAGAGTTATATGGTAAGCACACCATCGATATGCTGCCCCGATTCGCTTGTCATGAGTTCTCGGTACAGCGATCTCTCGGTGTACGATGAAGGGAGCACGCAAACGACGTACGAATGATTATAAAAAGGGGCCGGTGTTTGGTAGGGGTCTGTGTCTATATAGTAATAATAATAAAAAAAAAGGACGAAAGGAAATTCCTTCAGAAGAAGTAGCGCCAAAAAGTGAGAACCAGCAGCAGCAGCAACCACGGCCGTGCACACCGGTAAATCACACGGTGCTGCGCTCTGGGAGCCATTCTCGAAGGTAAACTGCTCACGACCGCGCGCGCTTCTACGTTCGCCCGCGAAAATATTCATTCCATCATGTATTATCGCGAGCGCAATTGTAACGGCAATGGGACTATTCGTTTATTCGGTGCTTTTTCGTTGGCCTAATAGCGGTTCTAGACAATCGCCATATCGGTACCGGTGGAATTGGCGTTAGATCTCTCTTGTGTGATTGTGTTGTGGTGCTGTTCTGCATTGGGGTCGACGGTTTAGAATTCGTTTTCAGTTTTCCCACACACGTGATCACATCAGCGTTGCTAGTGATTCAGGTGTGGGTGGTATTAGCTGTATGGGTGGAATACGGATAATGAAACATAAGAGCCACAAAAAGGACCGGCGTGATAAGAAGAAAAGCAAGCACAGGGACCGTGGTGTGTCGGGGGATGATGATAGTGCGCTGCCCGCCAGTGGCGACGATGTTCGTGTTTGGCTGAAGCTACGCTTCGACGGCGAGTACGTTCTGCGACGCTGTCTAACCGGATCGTTGTGCTCTGGCGATTGCTTGCAGGCTAAAACGGAAACCAGCAGCAGCAACAGTAGCAGTACCAGCAGTAGCAACAGTAACAGTAACAACAATAGCACCACCGCATCCTTGCAGCATCATTCGGTGACCGGTGGTGGTAATGCCAGCAGCAGCACTTCCGAACCGAACCTGCAAAATGTCAACCCGAATCTGCTCCAATCTTCATCCATTATCTCCTCGTCGTCGTCGGCCTCATCTTCATCCACCTCTTCTGCTAAACATCAGCAGCAGCAGCAACACCACCATCATCATCAGGTAAGCGATCAGTAGGCTATGCTAG
>NC_064877.1:10970000-10975000 GCF_943734665.1 Anopheles aquasalis
ATCTCCCCCCTCCTTACCGAATCGTGTACACCGTATTTATGTGTTGTTGTATGTTTTTCTTTTCTTAGCAAAGCATAAAAAGAAACATTATGATATGAATTATGGATATAGCGTTAGCGAAGGTAATAAATGGTGTGAAGCGGTGAAACAATGAACAAGACAAAGTTTAGCTAAAATTATAATAATGATCGGTAAGGCGTTGGATGATCGAGAGACAGGCAGAGAGGAGAAGAGGCATCCCGAACAAGAGACCCACCCGTAAACAGGTACTGGTCCCGTTGGGGACTCTGTCTGGCCTGTGGATTTCGTTCGCTTCTATATACCTCTCCGGGAGACGGTATTCCTGGCGAGATCTTTAGAATCTTTAGATCTGCGTTCGTTGCCATTTGCGAAGCCCATGTGCAGAGTGGCCCGGGAGGGAGCGAAGGAAGAGGAAGAGTTCTTCTTGTACCTTCCCGTATCGCTCCACATGCCTAGCAAACCGGTGGTAGAAACGGAGCAGTTGGGTGTTTTGAGAAAAGGGAGAAACAATGAGAGAGGGAAAGAGAAGAGAGTAAAAAAATGAATAAAACCACAAATATATGTATACAGTTTTTGTAACACACCCCAATCATCACTTCAAACGGTATCGCGCATTTTTTTATCAGTTGTTTCGTTTGCGCTGGTCGCCCGATCCTTCATTCTGCTAATGCAAGACTCATCCCTTTGTTGCGAATTCTGTTCTGTCGTTTGTTTGTTGCATTACGCTGTATATCGCTGTAATCGTATAGGTAATCGTGCGCTGTGTAAATAACCCAATGTCCCATTTCGCTTCTCCTCATAAACACATTCGCTCAAAACGCATCCCTCTGGACTCCACCATCAATCATCATCCATTCACCCATTTCCTGTTTGTTGCGTTTGTTGAGCGATTTCTATTGTTTTATGCGAGATTCGAGCATTTTACTTGTTTTGTTAGTCAGGAGCGACGAGAGAATCTCTGACGCTAAATTGGTCGTACCTCTAACGTATGCATTAAAAAAAAGAGACAAAATTTGCCGATTTTTCATGGGCAAACCGGTAATCGCACTGCACAAACTAAAATTGCAGCATCAATAGTAGTTATCTATGAGTCATCAGGCAAAATTTGAAAGCTCTATCAGTCGAACTCTAATCGTGATGGCGAAAAAAGCGAAGCAACTTCGTTCCGAGGTTTGCGCATTTCAAAAACGGTATCCTGGCGCGACCAAAAAGATTATCGTGTGACTCTTTGTGAGTGTCGGATATGGCCGTTCCAGTATCTACAAGATCTTGGCACTATTGCCTAACAATAATAGCATCACGAGAAGGCATGGTTCTGCCCGGCGACGACTCCGACCGACCAAAACATCCAAAGGATGCTGATGACCGAGACCGAGGAAAAAGTGGTTACATCGCTGCGTGCGATTGGCCGTGAGATCGGTGCAACGGCCCAAATAATTGAGAAGTATCTGGAGTACATAGGCATACATGTCAGAAAGCGAATATCCCGGCCACTAATCTCAGAGCAGCAATTAATGTCACAGCGACAGCGGATGACCACAATCGTCAAGTTATTTTTTTTTGGCGCATCGCGACAAGGCGGTGGTGAATGAACACGATGCCTATCTCATTCTGGATGAAAAAATATTAAAAGGCACTTCATATTTTACTTCCCGCACGAAGAAAGTGAGCTCTAAAGTGAAATTCACTCACACACCAAGTTCCTCAAGAAGGCCCTGCATTGGCTAACAATCAGCTGCCCTTCTTTAACTCCGAACTGGTCGTGATCGGGAAAATTTATTATGCAAAGTGACTGCAGAAGGTTGCGTCAATCATCAAGGAACACTAATAGTACAAAGATCGGGGAGTCTGACCAGAAACAATACGCAAAGCGATCGTTAGACCAAATGAAGCGGTTGAGTACCAATGTGATACCAAAGATTGCGGACCCGCTCAACGTCCCCCAGCTGCTGCCCATCGAAAATTTCTGGGCTAACTTTAAACATAGGATCTATTTTAACAATTTTATTGGAAAAACGGAGGAGGAATTAAATGAAAAGACACAGAAATAGTTGAAAAACATGTGCACAAAAATGTTTTTGACTACCATGTCGAAATTACCGTCTAACTTCCAGAATCCTACTCGGAATGGCGTAGAATTTTTTTGCTGATAAACTGATAAACCCCCTTTTCACATGTAATTTACAGAACTCAATTATCTGTCATAGTTTATTTTTTATCGCCATTCAAATTTTGTCTCTTTTTTTTAATGCATACGTTATTAATATATATATCCATATATTCACTGTATAATTGCACATTCCTAGTTGCACCTCCCTGGGTTTCGGTTTCGGTTAAGATCGTTAGTGAATGAAGAACTTCAGTAGAAAGCAGGAAGGGGCGGGGTAGAGGAAGTGGACAGCCCCGTGTCATTGTGTACATTACGACGTCGAGTAACCGGGACATTAGTGAACCCCTCAACATCCCCCCTCGAACCGTTTTTCCTGTTCTGTTTTCATTTGAAGGCGCAACTCACCTTCAAACCAAGCGGGACCAGCAGTGTCACGAGCAGCAGTAGCTGGCAGCGGCAGCGGTGGTGGTCCATCGATCGCCACGGGTCCCATACGCCCAACGGACGATCCTCAACGTTCTGTTCGATCGGCGGGCAATGGAATCTTGCCAACTGGTGCTGCTAGTGCTGTCAATGCTGCTGCTGCTGCTGCAGCTGCTATTACTACGTCTTCTATTACTACTGCTACTGGAACAACCGTCGTCAACAGCAGTGCCAATGCGATCAATACCGGTGGCAATAACGGAACGGGAGCAAACTCCGCTAGCCTAACCGGTGGTAGTGGTGGCTCTACTGGGTCAGCTACCGGTAATGCGTACTCGTCGGCCCGTGAACAACAGCAAACGATCTACAATACCGCCCACCAGGTAGAGTAATCCAGGGACACCGTGACGGTCGAGGGATCGAGTGTTTCATTCTGCTTCGCCTCCCTTATACCAAGCCCCGTTTCCTCATCCTAGTTCCGCTGAATTTCCACTCATCAATTTTCCTTTTGTTCCACCAATTGGCAAAAGCGTCCGTTAGGCAGCAATTCGGGTGTATGGTTTGTTTGAATCGGTCTTTCAAAAGTTATCAGACAAAACTCGTTGATACCAGTTCACCGGTAGTCCATCTATTCTATCTAATCGTTGCATCTTCATATCACCACCATCATCATCACCGATCGTAATCATCACCAAGCGCTCTCTCATCCTCAAAGCTCGCGCGACAAAATTCCTGTTTATCGTCGCCATCTTCGTGACGATGCGACTGAGCGAAGATCGTCCCGTAGATCATTGTGCAGTGTACTGTCCTCTGGAAAGAAGGAGCAGAATGTGTGTATTAATCGATCTCTACCACTCTTTTTCCCTTCTTCTACCTCTTTTTTTTTCTTTCGAAATGGTCGCAATTTGGAATTGCCCTGTTTTGCATTACTACTATGGCTACTGCTACTACTACTACTACTATCAATACTACTACTCAATTAACTATATGTTTCCATACCGTCTGCGCTAATGCGCGAATACAACAGCCTACACACCAATTACGCCGAGACGATGTTAGTAGTCATGTCCGAAGTAGCTGAAATAGCATCGCGCGCCCATCCTGCCGTGCGTCGGCCATTAATGAAAGCAATCTTATTTCCAACCGCATAGATTCCGCTCTTGCTAGAGCACCATCAGCAGGAACATTTGCAACATCTTGTGCATCCACAGCATCAGCAGCTAGGGCAGCAGCAGCATCACCATCTCCACCATCAGCAAAATCATCATCAACACCAGCCAGTGGTCCAAAACCACCATTCGCAACCGAACAGCAACCACAGCAGCATCGTACCATTACAGCTCCATCCTCACTCAACACCAGCTGCAGCAGGCACGACCAACCAACGTGTCCTGATTCCAACGGGCCCATCAGTACCAGCAGCAGCAGCAGCAGCAGCAGCAGCGGCAACACCACCTTCGTCACAAGCACCGGTAGTACGATCGGTTCACGGTCCACGGACTTCCGCCTCAGCGAATGCCAACTCGCACCATCACTTTCATCACAACCACAACCTTCAGCAACCGCTTCACCTTGGGCCACCACCACCGCACGGTGCAGCTACGAACCACCTGCAGCTTCATCATGCACCACCTCCTCCTCATCATGCTCATACACCACCAACCGGAAGCGTCAGTATGGTGCCGCATTCGATGGCGGCGAACTCAACACGCGACCAACAGCACTCGGTCGAGGTCGGTCTGATGGCCGGACGGCACAACCACAGTATTACACCCCCGCCGACCCTGGGGGGTCACTCTCAGAGGGCTCCACCACCAGCTCACTGATGCGACACTGCGCACAGGTGGTAAGCTTCATCGATCGCTTCATCCAGCGATCGTCGACGGTGCCAGTGGTGAAGGAGAGAGCTAATCCTGCACCGACGGTACCGGCCGCTGGTAATAGTGGCAGTGGAAAGTACAAAGATTTTTCCATCGATTTTATACTGGGACCTTCTGCTAGTGGCCGAGGGGCAGCCACCGACAACGGTTGTAGTGGCACTCGTCAAAAGACACCAACAAGCTCCTCCTTAGCAACGGGACCGTGGCTTACGCAGTATCGTAGCCACACACAGGATACTACTGCGACCAGCAGTGATGAGGACGATGCGGATGGTAGTGATCTGGATGATGAAGATGATGATGGCGACGGTGAGGAGAGTGATGACGCGTGCGACGATGGTGATGATTACGATTACGGTAACGATGGTGACGATGAAACGGACGATTCGGAAGATGATGGTGATGAGAAGTAGTTTGACCGGTTGGATGTAGTATTTGCGAAACTTCTTCATGCTGTCGCCTGTCTATCTTATGGGTGTGGTTTTTTTTGGGAATCTGTGTATATAGAGGAGAAACAAAAAGGAGGCGCCCGCTTATTACTCTGCACCATCTTTTACGAATCGCGA
>NC_064877.1:10977500-11012500 GCF_943734665.1 Anopheles aquasalis
GAAAGATCATCCTAGGCTCGTTCACTGCCGTCAGTAGCATCGTAGTATCACACACCACTGGCGTCTATTTCGGGCGATCCTTGGACCCTGTTCGGATCTCGCAGTTGGCTAAAGCTGTTTCTCCATGCTCGATGCTCGAGGATTCAAACAACTTCGCGAAGGTTGCCCGAGCGACGAAGCGCATGCCCGGAGGAGGGTGCAGGATAGAAGTGTCAAGAAATCCTTGAATCAAAAAAGGCCACGTTAGTGCTCTGTTCTACCGTCGATCGTGCCGTACTTACTGTGCGTTTTAGTTCATGGATCAATTCGTTTTTCTTTAAAAATCGAAGGAAAGGATGATGAAAATGGAGCAGAAAGAGGACACGAAAAACAGCTGTAAAAATGTAAACAAACTCCTGTGACAGCTGCAGCGATGTGTGAGTCATCGGGGCTCGACACAACTACTCGCGCGGATGACGAGGAATTTAAATTTCCCAATTCGAGCAGGGGAGCAAAATTCGAGCAGGGGAGCAAAATTCGAGCCGAGCACGTGCTTCAGAAAAAGGTCGCACATTGGTCACATTTCCCGTTCTCACCAAAGGGGCTGGAGGTCTTTATTAGTTCGCGAGCAATCGGCCACCTACAGATGCTTCACAACCAGCGTCGAAAATGGATGGTCGGGCCCCACACGATCCGCATACGTTTTCCCGTTGTACACAAACTCCGAGTGTGGCACCTGATTCACGACCGTGAACCCGTTCTTCTCTCCTACCCGCTGTGAGATTCTGGAGGTAAATAGGGCAGAAACTAGCTGAGGCTTTTTCGCAGTACTGGCGGGAGTAGATTTGGACTCCCCGGCCGCTACGGCCTCGCCGGAACGTAACTGCTGCGCCAGTCGAACCGATTCCTCTACCAGGCGCGATCCGATGCCGCGACCTTCGTAGTCGGGCAGGGTAGCTAGGAACATGATCTCCAGCAGGCACTCTACATTGAATCGTTCGAACAGGTTTACCTTCGCATCCATCGTAATCATGTACTGCATCAGTGACCGTGAGCTATCGGTCGTGCACTTAGTATCACGAAACTGCTCAAAATAGTTGCCATCATCCGGTCCGCTGGGAGTCTACACGAAGAACGGATCGAATGGAAACGAGGCCACAGAGGCGATTACTCGGTGCATTAGCACATTTCAATTGACTGCGATAGAACCTACCTGCAGCACGTTAAATGAAACACCGACGATCGTATCCGTTGGCTGGTGTCGTGCGATCAACGAAACTCCTCCGTTCGCCACATCCAGGCAGAGCTGCTCCAGATCCCGCTGGGCCTGCGGTGTCCTGTCCACTTCCGCTCCGATGCAAACCATTTCGTGTAGAAAAAATGATTTCCTCAGCACCTCCAGCGCCTGTTCACGGTAGCGGTTCTCGTACCGCAAGATTTCTATGTCGCCCATATCTCTCCGGGTTCGTAATGATGGATGGAGCGAAGCGTCTACGCACCGTTCAGCTGGTTCGTGTGCGCGAGATAACGTTTGCCGCTAGACTGACCGACCACCACGAACCTGTTGCACAACCGACGGAGGAAGATCGGTCAACGTGCTTCTCTGTGCTGAGTAATGTGCGTGAGTGGAACTGGTTTTGGGTTGATATACAGATTGTTCACAATTTGCGAATGATGGCTAGCATGCGTCACGAATAATGGCCCTGTGTGGTCATTGAGCAAACAGCAATCAAATGAGATTTACGACTGTTTCTCGAAATTTGCTAATTGAACAAATGAATGCTCCACGAATGTTCTTATATCTTTTTCTATATTAATGTGAATGTGCATCTGATAATCAGTATTTTTGTCACATATTGAAGAACCAACGTAAGTGTTTTGTTTTAAATATTTTGTAAGGAGGCTAAGATGATTACAAAGCTTGAGATATGAGATAGTTTGCTTCAAAAGTTTGCATAACGCCATTTAAGTAGATATTTATGGTCACTTTGATCATCGTAGCCATTTACAGTGACCATGGTTTGTTTTTTGTATGCCAACTGCGATCGTTGACTATAGATCGATTGCCACTACGGTTTGATGGATTGAAGTTTAGTTAATTGAACTACTCTTATCTTCCGGATCAATGTGCCTCTCATCAGTTAATTTTTCTTCCCCATCTGGCCGATATTATCCTGTAGCGCTGTTGAACAAACTCCATACTGCCAATGTCACAACAACTGGGACCAAAAGGGATTTCCTCGATCCCAATCCAACGTGCAAGAGCCTTTGCTGGGTCCCAGTTCGCATTGTGTTATTTTTTCGGGCGACATAAAGCGTCCATCTCCATTCTGAAGTGGTGATATTAATCTCAATTGGTGGTTTTATTAAATTTTACAACAACCCTTGGCCCGCAGGACCATGCAACGGAAAGCGATGCCGAGAATCAAGCGGTGCACTGTCAATCGCCACCCTTTCAGTGGTGGCAGTGGTGCGCGAAACCGTGGCCGGATTCTCGTTTTTTTTTCTTTCTAAACGATTTGGAAGGATTTTGGCACCCCTTCGATTCAAATGCAATTAAGTACCCCAACCGGGTCCGGCGCTGATGATGTCCCTATACCGTAGGTAACGGTGGTGCAACCATGATGGTGGCTGCATTTTCCGCGACCCCTCTAATTTATCATCGACTGCACATCGTCCGTGGATTCATCATGATCCGGCAGAAGATCGGATCCTTGATATTCTTTTCCTTCCTGTTTTTGTTATTCTAGTTTTGCAAACGTTTCCAGTTCGCCTATAGCGCATCGCTGTAGTTGCTCGAAATTCAATTCTACCGCGCCCCGGATGTTTTTTATCAATCCGATCAAAGCGGATTGCAGTGATACCTCAGCTGAAGCTCGGCAACTTTAGAGATCCCTCCATCAAGTGTCAGGCCCTAATCCGAAGGACGTTCTAATTGAAAAGTCTACTTTTTGATAAACCTTTTCGTGGGGAGGTTTTCATGCGAGATTAGGCGACGACTGGCGGTCTAGAATCTAGAGCTTATTTCTATTTCAAAAATTTTGGTTTTAAATGCGAATGGAGCTTAGTTCATTTTGCAATTTATAGCAATTTTAATTAAATTTATAAATGATATCCTTTTGCAAGCCAAACCAATGATTAATGACTCAAAATGAACTGCTAAACATGCTTACATATTGTCCTGCATATTTGCAACGATCAGCCTTTTCGCTGGCACACGAAATTAACCAAAACATATCGCTAACATATCACCAACCAGCAGCACCGTAGGGGTTTTGTTTGAAACCAAATACCGCCGCTCGATGCCCTCCGGAGCCCCGGGTGCCGCGGGTCTCCAGTTTTTGTTTACTCAGGTGCAGACAACGGTCTCCAAGGTTGCTGGGCTCATACGTGAAACTCGGGAAATAACGTCAGACTGTTCGGTGATGATCGTCGACCAGCAAGGGCAGGGCGCGATTGCAAGGGTCACAGCTCCCTTTCCCGTAAAAAGGACCTCCGTGAGTACATTAAAACAACAAACTTGGCACCCTTTTGCTTCCTCGTGACGAAGGATGAGGCTCACGTGAAACATGATTTTAATGAAGCAATCGAGAGGGTGAGAGGGAACCATTTAAAAACCATCCATCCAAAACACCAAATCGAACCGCCCCTGTCCGTTGACGTAGCGCGCATCACTCGGTGGGGGTTGCTTCCTTTTTGGCACACACTACGCGGTGTCAACCGTTAAAAGGATTACGGGTCCGTGATGGGATGAGCAGGAGTATTCGGAACCATACCTACCATTCGCCGTGGCCGCAAACGGAACGCGATTGTTTGATTTAAATATTTTAAAATAATAATTTTAAATTTATTTACAAATAGTTGATGCGGCGTACCACGTACCGAACGCGGCGAGATACTGCCAAGCGTTGCGCCTGGTTTGGCTCTCGCACCAAGAGCACAAAGACTAGAGAGAGAGAGTGTTGTTTTTCGCCCGAAAGTTGTTGCCTTTCTTCGCGTTGCTTTCTCAGTTGCACATAGTTTCATTAGGGTTTGCATTAGTTCCAACAGTTCCAGTTTTCCACTGATCAACAGATGCCATTCGAGGCGTAGGTCGAGGGTCCACTACCGGCGGTCACGTTGCGATGGTTGTTGCTGCGCGGATCCTCCGGACGCCAAATGCGCGCAAAGTAGCGGCCGTTTGCGTTGCGATCGCCCTTCCGGTGCCAGGACAGTGAGTGTGTCTGACCGCTACCACCTACGGAGTGCAGCAGAAAATGGAGAGAGGAGAGAGAGAGAGAGAGAGAGAGAGAGAGAGAGAGAGAGAAAAGTACTATTAAAGTAAAAACGACAAACAGCATCCCGTGATGGCGCTGCGTGTGGTGTTAAAAGGTGACAGTTCCTTTTTCACGGATCCCGGAAGTGGACTTGAAATGGCTACAAATTTCCTATCGTCGAGTGTGTTTACAAATCCTTCCTTGCTACCGGGATCCGATCCGGCCATAAGTGCCCTCTGCCTTGAGGGAAGTTTATCCCTCGGCGCCCTGTTTTTCGTTTTATGTTTCCATCCAAATGGAACAACACCATTTTCGGGGGCTTGCTCGCTGTTTACAAAGATAACAAATGCGAACGAACGAACGAACGAGCTTGGCTCGCATGTGCTCGCATTTCCCAGGGCCCGTCCTATCGGGTGAACGTGGATGGCTGGATAGATGGATGGCAAAAAAGGGATCCTATATACATGAACTACCCTTACCGCTGCGGAGTTGCTGCGTTGCTGATGCTGATGGTTTCTGCGCAAAATCGTCTGCAACACGCAACCTTTAGGACCGTTGGACAGCCCCACCACCGCGACCACAACCAGGGGGATGTTACTTTCCTAACTCCCGGCTGCCCTTTTGTTATTTTGTGTGGGAGGATGGGCGTGAGAATTGTATGCTCATCGTTCAGGTGCTTTTATGTTTTTGGTGTGGGTGTGTTTTCGGGGTGGAGGATTTGGATGTACGGGGAACAAATATAGTCGCATTAAGAGCCGAGCAGAGCCATGTCGGTCCCCGCAATGGCCGACGCCGTGTTCACCGGAGCGTTAGGTGGGATTAAATCGATCGAGATGTCTACTAAAGTGGTAGCATGTTTCGTGCTTCCTCAATCTTTAATGGAGGATTTAAAGGAGGTTGATACCGTTTTGAAACTACAAATGATATGTTTCAGTTCGTACAGCTTAAATTGTATGGTTTTTTATGCTCTGTTCCACAGCAACATAAAACAGAAGGAGTAGACCAAGATACGAATTCTAATTCACTGATCTCTTGTTATTTCTTAAAGATTAAATGAAACATTTTGTTAGAAGAATGGGGAATGTTTATGATTTTATCTTTTCCTAGAAATTTTAGCTTTTTTTACCTTTTTTTGTGCCATAAATCGAAGCAATCCTTCTGCCATTTGAACTTCATAGCAGCCTTCGGTAGCAAATGGATCGCAAAATTTCATTTCTTCTTCAGTTGATGCAAAAGCATAAAAAAATAATGTATCACCGCTAATACCAGGGCATTAAAAGAAAATGCGTTTTCGATTTTCTCTTGTTGTATAATGATACAACATAACAGTCTAATTTCTTTGTTTAAGTTATGTGAGACACAATCTGACGATATATTTAAATACGATCATGACGGAGTTCTATTGCATATTGTACTAGTATTCTCCTCTCAAAAACGGATCCAGCATAATCCCTTGGAAATGCGCCAGGATTGTTTCCTTTTCCAGCTGGCATCCCACCGCAACACAGCCGATCTCTAACCCATCCATATCGATCAATTCGAATAGCGCCTTGCAGCAGCAGCAACAGCAGCAGGACATTAAGTGAACGATGAGTTCAATTTTCAACCGGCAACCGAGAAACTGCCAAAAATTGTTTTCATTTATTCATGCACAATTGTTTCATTTATACAGCACACGGAACCACCGCAGTGGCTCGGTGGCCCCCTTTGCCATTGCCATTGGCAATGAAACGTGGGCTCATCAGCCTCGAGCCTTCTTCTCTCTTTCCCCCCGCGAACTCACAAAACTACCGGTTGCCAGTTCCGGACCACATTCAGGCTCGGTTCAGACAACACCGTGACACAATAACTGCATCAGTCACGGTTTCCGGTGAATTATGGGCTCTCCCTATCATGCCCCTAACGCCCTGGCACAGTCCGGCGGGCTTGATCGGCTTGATTGCTCATCGCAAGGACACCGCAAGGCACCGATCGGTCGGCGAAGGGATTGTGCGCCCCACAAACGCTTACGCATCCGAATACGAAAGCAATTGAATCGGACGACCCAACCACACCATACCGTGATGGCCATGATCAGACGTTGGAAACCGTCGATTCGCCACGGAACGTTTGCTTTCTACCAAAACACAGCCGTTCGCCCAAAAGTTGCAGACCCAGTTCTGCTGCGAGGCGCAGTTGGCCTTCGGTCCCCAGGACACCCAGGGGAGAGAGAGAGAGTTTGGAAAAAAATGTAACATCAACGCAACTGTCGATCTCCATCCCGTCGGACATGTAGGGCGGCCGAAAGGACAGCAGCCGAGATAAACAACAGGAGAAAAAAAATCGGAAATCGGAAGGAACAATGTAGGCCATTGTAAATCAACATATTACGCAATATTTGTGATCATAAATTGATCTGGGCTGCTTGGGCTATGTATGGTGAGGAATTAGCTTAATTTCCGTGAGATTGACGAGGCAATAGCACAAAAAGGACATCCCGAGGTGTATCAGAATGGCTATCGTCGGATCTTACCTCGCACAATAAACTTCTTCGGCGGTTCCTTGACCGGAACCCGCTTGACACCGTTCGTGCCCGGTTCGTTGCCGTTCTTATCCTTTCGCAGCATTTCTCCCAAGAAGGATATATAACTGATGGCCAGCTTCAGTGTGTCCACTTTGCTGAGTCGTTTTTCGTACGGTAGCGTTGGGATGTGGGTTCGCAAACCCTCGAATGCCTCGTTGATGCTCTGCATTCTGCGACGCTCGCGAAGGTTCGCCGCCTGCCGCTGTTGAGCCTGCTGGGAGGCGCACTTTGGCCGGCGGTACTTTGACGATCGATTACCGTAGATCCTGGTAAGTGAGACGAAGGGAGGGAGAAGATTAGAGCATGAGTTTAATACGTTCCAACGGTGATATCGTACTTCTACTAATTTCTAGATAACCCATTGGAAATAAAACAATTTATCATGTGAACATATAAATTGGAATACTTAACGCAGCTCTGCTGTTCATTTTTTTATATTTCTATTAATTTTCCGATGTTAATCGATTTTAGCAACATAAATCACAATCCCTGGTTGCTGGATGTGTCTTCTTTTCAAAATAAAAGTAAAACTAAAAGTACTTACTCTTTAATTGAATCATTATTCTCCTGGTCGCTGTTGAAACCACAGTACGACTCACTGTCCGTGCTGTTTTCATCGTCACCGAGGAAAAAGTCCGAACTGTTCGATGTGGTCGAGTCCACGTTGTTTGCCTGATGCACATGATGATGATGATGATTATGCTGATTCTGCAACTGTTGCTGATGGTGCTGCTGCTGGTGCGTCTGCTGGTGCTGCTGCAACAGATGCTGTTGCTGATGCGACTGCTGATGGTGATGATTATGATGCAGTGCATTCGCGTGCAAACTGTGATCATCCTCTAGCAGCAATGTATGTTGCTGCAAGTGATGCAACGGTTGTTGTTGCTGCTGCTGTTGATGAACCGACGGTCCTTCGAACAGATGGCGGCTCATAACCGCCTCGAAGTCGAACGAGTCCATCGAAAACATCTTTCCGTTGGGCTCACTCTAATGGACTAATAGGACTAGAACTGGTAGGCTAATTTGACTAGAAAATGCTCCACCGATTAAACACTAACAATACACTGCACTTTACATGTTTTTCCACATTCTTCTACAACCCTCCCAGGGCCTCTAGGGGCTGCTGCTCACTTAGCGCTAATCAGATTAAACGGCACGTGCTCCGCGCTACTAACCCACGCTTTGGGGTCCACACCAGTTCCCACCATGGTCACGTGTCGCAGGACAAACACACGGTCGGTGTTGTAGTAAGCTCATCATACCAAACAACACTTTACACACTTCAATTAGCACATCATTTCGAAGCCAAAAAAAAATCACTTCCGATAACAAAGCACGCGGTGGCACACTCCCGCACGACACGTGTCGTCACTTAGACCGGAACAATGGGAACAAACGGCGAGGCGATGACGCCAAGGACACCGACACCCACCTTGCTCCACTGCAGGAGTAGGTGACGGTCTCTCTTTAGAGAAAGGACCCCCAAGGGAAGGACCTTCTTCGATGCTGGCCTACGAGAAACTGCGTCGCTGCGGTTCCCAAACGATCTGAACTCTCGAAAAGGCGGAATAGGGGCATAGTTCCCCGGCCGCACAATTGTACACTGAGAGGGAGCATGATTGTGGTTTCGTGAGGTGCCGAAATAGAAAAAAAAATGAAAGACCACGCCCCTCGATGCTTCTATTGGTTGAGGCCAGGGTGGCCGAGCCCCGGATATGATACTGTTCCTGCGCACTGCGCGACGATGATCCTTGCGGGCACCGCTTGCGTGAGGGTACAACTTCTCACATATTTTAACACATCGTTGAAGACATTTATGGAATAGTTGCTCAATACTCTTGGGGAAATTATGAATAGGGAATTAGCAAAGGAAAGAGAAAAAAAACGAACTCTGATACCATAATTCCACAGTAGTTTATGAAGTCTGTATCTTATTTTTTTAAAGGATAGTTGAGGTACAGGATTTATTACAGGATAGTTCTGTTATGAAATGATATCCTTCACGGTGATTAACTTCCGATTATAATTAGTCGAGATAAGACGATCAGTATTCAGCTTTGTTGGGTTTTCAGACTTGCAATGCATCTATTTGATGCTTGTGTTTAACTAATTGTGTTTAGGGAAAGATAAACGAACTCTGCAAACATAAAGGAACACCTAAGCATGCTGTTTTGGGAGTAACGGAATAATAATAAATATAGTAAGATTAAAATTAATTAACTACTTATTTTTTTAAGTGTAGTTACTGAAGAGCCAATATTCAAAACACAGAATGCATTGCAATTTATTATGCAAGTTATCATGTACGGTTGTAAACGTCTTCTAACTATTTCTCGTCTCTGTAATGTTCTCTCTTTCTATGCTGCAATAAGCAATGATTATGTTCTTCGAATCGAAGGCCATGCTGAAGCATACATAATAAATGTATAAATGTAATGATTTATTGGTGTGTCACGTCGCATAATTACATGGAATATTGTTTTCCAAGATTATTTCCTAGCCATTTACATCCATGCTCAACGCAGCTAAGATCACCAGAGAGATGCTTTAACGCGTCTCAATAAATTAGGATCAATATGTTTTCACTCTTCTCGAGGCACGCCCGAAAGGATTTCAATTCTCTGCACTCCAATCCCGGAGCAAATAGTGGCCTCTCGAGCCCCTTCGATGGCGGTATGTTTGCTCATGGGAAGCAACAGCGGGTGGTAGCCGCGACAGAAGGGGCACGATGTTTGCACCCTCACCTTTGACCCTGGTGGTGGTGGTGGTGATGATGTAGCGCCAGGACATGGCACCCACTTCAGCATGCCTGTGGCCATCTACATTCTTCTCCTCTACCTGCCTCATGCACATTCTTCACGACGTACCTTCCATCTTCCCCCTTCAGCCTGTGGCGTTTCGGACTGCCATTTGGCTGCTGCTGCCCATAAACGATCCCTCGGGAGTTGCGGTGGTACGATTTGTAGCTCAATCAACCCTCAATCAGTGGGAGGTAAATACAGCTGGCCTCTGGGTGCAGATTTCCGGCTCTTGAGTGGATCCGGTACACCATAAGAGGGGCTACCAGGGATTCCTGGTGTGACATAGTTGGTGCTGAGTCGTTTGTTGGTTTGCAGGAATGTGCCGTCTTGCCACGGGAATCTTTGGCATGAGAAGGATCTGTTTTAGAGAAGAAAAAGAATGAAGAACACAGTTACTGTTTTACTAACTTAATGCAGTGTTGATCAACGGCGATAGCATCTGCTACACCGATCGCAGTGAGGTGTGAAGGGTTGTGATGCCACCACCCAGGCACACTCCTGATTCGGTTCATGTTTGCTTATTTCCGGTATGCGCGGTAACTGATGACACCGGTCTGAATGAAACCCCTTTCTGGAACGACCGACAATCGTTTCTGTGACACCTGCTCCAGCCGTTGCTGTGGTCTGCAGCGCGATCCCTTGCCTCACCTATCATCATTATTGGCGTTCGTGTTTTTTTCTCTGTTATTCTCTTTTTGAAATAAATTCTTCAACAAACCATACCTGGTCGAAAGTACTACGGCATAATTGTCTAACATTTTCCGTCTACTGTCGCACCGTACCGCATGAGGTAGTGTGTAATTAGAAAGGAAAAAAAAGGTTTATGGAAGAAAATGTGAAACAAAAACGACGAACCGGAACACCGGAAGGAGTTGGTTAGGAAGGTTAGTTATTAATATTTGAATGGCCGGCTAGCTCCGCTCCGGGTTTCATTTGGATGGAGGAGGTCCTTGGACCTCCGGCCAGGGACGATTCACCCTCCCGTACAGTACACGTGCGTGCGTGCGTGGGGCGAGGTTAAGTGCAAGTATCGATAATCGATGTCAAAGTTCCTGGCCATAATGAAGCGTTTTACAACTGGAAACAGTTACCACCGTCGAGCGGGGTGAGTCTGGTTTGGGGAGCTCTCACCACGGCTATGTTGCAGCCGCACTGCAACAGCAAGGATCTATCACCTGACGGAACTAAGGGGTAGCGACCTAGCAAAGGGTATCTAATGACAGAGTAGCGCATATCACGGCCGACCGATTTCCATATGTCCTGTTTCCAGATGTCCTGGGTCCGTTGCAGAAAGGTGCACATCTGTTTATGTAACTCGCGTGTCCCGACCGTAAAAGCAGGTTGAACTACGGTCCGGATGGAGGGCACTTGCCATTGGAAACTATGATAAGAAGTCGAAATTCATTGACAAACTTGGATTTAACTAATAATTTCAACAATAAAGAGTTGATCTGATGCCCAAATCTCTCCAAATTGTAGGACATTCTTGTACTTTGTTATAAAAAGAGTTTGTTGGAAGAGTTTTCACAGAAACCCCAGCATTCGAGATATTCAAAGTGGACGTCAGACTTTCAGAATTTCCTCTTCATTCGACCTCATTGAAGGATGATGATGATGATGACGACGATGACCAACAAAACAACTGACGGGCGTGGGAAAATCGACGGCTCGAAGCATATGCACCACGACTATTCATTACCATCGAGAAGAGAAGCCCAGAGAGAGGCATGGCAGGCACGGGGCACCGGTTGCGGAACGCTCAAAGCACCGTGCACCAAATGACGATAATATTTCATAATATCACCCACCCTCACACTGGTAACCGCTCGCAACCACCCGGGCGCAACCCCTGCTGCTCCTTGTCCTTTTCTTGCTGCCTCATGCCTCAGTCCTAATGCGCCACGCAAGCCCAGAGGCCACAAGTTGGAGCAGAAGCCACTCGAGATCTCGGGGTCGGTGCCGTGTTATCAGCACCGATCAAAATCAATAGAACCGCAGCATGGTCTAGGAGGCGGTTTGTGGGCGCGATTCAATCAAAAATCTGTCCCCTCGTGTCCAAAGAGAGACAGAGGGGAACACCATTTTTACAACTGAATAAACAACTAATCGCCTGATAATTATCGCTACACCACCCCAGGAAGGGAGAAAGGCCAACGAAAGGAGATGCACCCGCCGCTTATGCTTTTCATTATCCGACCCCTGGTGCTGCACACCACCGCCACCACCAGGATCACGTCCTGCACCGTTCCGTCCACAGAGGGGCGACCGGAAGCGGAGGTGCTCACGCTCTCGGGCGCATCACTGGAAACCGTGTGCGCATTGGAAAACAATAATAACTTAATTTTCCGCCAACGGTCCATCCACACAGCTGGCCTTCAGAGGAGAGGACCCTCGGGAGGAACGCGATCGATGTGCCGTGGTCACGGTCGGTTGCGGTTTGCGTAGTTTATGATGTGTCCTGCGCGATATCGGCGCACTGATATCGCCGTGCATGGGCGTTTTGAAGCTGCCAGCTTATTTGGCAACTGATCGCTTATCGGAATCTGTTGTGACGTTAGAAAATTTAGAAAGCATCCGAAGGGCTGCGGGCACCCTCCATCTATGCGGCCAGGTGGCGACTATAACCAGGTGCAGCGGTGCAAGGTATGCAAATGGTTTGTGTCACGTGTTTGTTTTATGGTGTATTTTAATAAAGTTGGAATTTAGTATGACTATTTTAATTTAATTTTACTAGAGATAACGTGGTAAGAGAAACGTATCACGAGAATAGCTGACGATAACCCGCAGCACGTAAAGCATTCTTTGATCTTCCTGATGTACAGAGAAGGGTCGGTGACAGAGCGACAGTATTCTCGCGAGTGTTGAAAAATAAGTTAAATAATTAAGTCCACGTTTTACATAATTTTTTAATTTTTATTCGAATAAAAACGAACGACAGCGAGCAAAACAAAACTCAACAAAATAGCCCACATTTCAAACTGTTTATTAGATAGCCCTAGCTAGGTGCAGCGTCTTCGTGTGTAGCGAAGTATTAGAGCATGTTAGAGATTTGTCGCTGCAGCTTAACCACTGCAGTCGAGTCGAGTTAGTACACCCACGACCGGGGGTATCCATGGGAAATTTCGCATTTTTCGCGTCACTTCAGTAGAAGCCTTTCGGTAGTAGAGCCTTCCGCAAAGGAAGTCGCATAGAGAGATTCAAAGAAAGAGAGAGAGAACACGAGACAGTGGAATGTAATAATAAAATCAAAACACATTACATCCTGCCTCTGGTTTATTTTGTCCGCAACCATTATCCTGTATCGCTCTTGAATAGACCAACTTTAAATCATTCTTCTCTCGAAATAAAGGCACAAATGATATAAAGGTGTTCGTTTCTCGTTACTTTATGTAGTTAGAACACTTTTGAGTAAACCTATCCAACACGTGGTCTTATTGTTTGAACCGTCGCTGTATTTTTTAAAAATTGATGCCGTTTAGCTGCCTACGGGGGTTCGGATGACAGGTGTCAGTTCTACCAACCCGAAGAATTCGAGCAGCCCACCGGAGAAGTTTGTTTTGTTTTCATCGTTGACGTGTCCTTCGTCGTCCGCGAACATCCGCGGTCCACCTGGATCGACCTGGAAAAGGGATTTTGAAACGCACCTTTCCCGAAGCACCATGCAATTTGTGTCGGTTCCGTTGAAAAGTTTATTTTAGAGTCAATCTACATTCCATACGCCAACATCGCAACCACCGTGTCCCACCGTTTAACCGACGCGCACAACATGACAGACACGCGAAAGTTTATTATCGCTGCGGTAGGCATTTTCGTGTGCTACTTTTACTTCGCCATCCTCCAGGAAAAGATCACCCGAGGACGGTACGGGGATGAGCTGCAGGACGATGGATCCAAGGGGGAACGGTTCACCTACATGCTGGCGCTCGTCGGCGTGCAGTGCATCTGCAATATGGTGTTTGCTAAAGGTACATCATCATGATGATCATCAGTGCACACGCGGCATGGCTTATCTAACGATTCTGTTTTGCTTTTAGTGTTGCTGTTAGCGAAACCACAGCCCGTGGACAACACACCGAAAACGTACTACGCTAGTAGTGCCCTCACGTACCTGTTGGCGATGATCAGCTCGAATATGGCCCTGCGATGGGTGGCCTACCCGATGCAGGTCGTTGCCAAGTCAGCGAAACCGATTCCCGTTATGCTGCTCGGTGTGTTGGTGGGGCGCAAGAGTTACTCGATACAAAAGTACCTGTTTGTGCTGCTGATCGTCATCGGAGTGGTGCTGTTTATGTTCAAGGACGGCAAACCGAACAGTGGGTCGGCACTAGAGCACGAGGGGCTGGGTCAGTTGTTGCTGATTTTAAGCCTCTCGATGGACGGGCTGACCGGTGCAATACAGGAGCGCATGAGAGCACACAGTGCTCCGTCCGCCCAGTACATGATGCTTGCGATGAACAGTTGGAGTTCGCTGTTTGTGTCCTTCGGTTTGTTGCTGAGCGGCGAAGGCAAAGAGTTTATCCTGTTTGCTTCTCGCCATCCGCAGCTTTTTACGCACCTTTCACTGCTCGCAGTGACCGGGGCGCTCGGCCAGCTGTTCATCTTCATGATGGTGTCCTCGTTCGGTGCCCTGGCCTGTTCCGTGGTGACGACGACGCGCAAATTCTTTACCGTACTGTTTTCCGTACTGTTTTTCGGCAATACCCTATCCGGTCGCCAGTGGGTAGGCGCCGTGCTAGTCTTTGCCGGGCTGTTTGCCGACATGTTCTACGGTAAGAAGCCTCCGAGCAAAGCTCCGGTATCAAAGGCTAAAAGTAAAAGTGAAACGGAAGAGCTGATTCGCTAACGCTGCTAACCAACCAACTGTCGAGCGCGGACTTTGAAGTGTGGATTATTTTTTTATGTTCCTTTTCAACTACACATCCACTTTGCAGCGCTTAAAGATGCTCCCTCCAGTAATGCCTGTGGCGCCGTAACAGTTCAACCGGAAGATAGTGGCAATCCAGAAGAGAATAAAGATCTAAAATCTAGCGATTCATTATAAATGGTCAATATATGATATTTCCGAATTAATATTTCAATTTTAAGGCATTTTTGATTGCAAACCATAGTAAAGTCATTGAAATTAAGTTCATTTTACGTCTTTTCACACCCGAAATTCCACCCGAAACATGAAAGTAGCAAGTATCTGGATCAATAACGGTATCATTGTTACATTTTCACACATTTAACACCTCGCACTAGTCGCTAATAGCCTCCCACAGCGATCACCGTTGACCGTTGAGGTGGTTCGGATGAATGGCCGTAAATTCAAATTGTTACCTCGCACCACCGGCGGCGGAACCCGAAACGTCAAAAACCTGCAACGAACCGTGAAACGGTCCACCGAATCCGCTACCACGGAACATGCGCAGTCCGCACGCAATCACGGCAGGCAAGCGGCATCAACACAAACACCGATCGCAACAGAACAAACAAGCAGCTGGGACAGCTGACCGTAATGCGGGGCCGCCCTGACCGGAGAGTAGGACGAGTTGTTTTTTCTTCTTCAAATTCTTCTGTGCCAGTGTGGTAGTGACACGACATGAATCACGCACGATTCGCTGGAAACGCGTGAAGCACTAGGCGCCCGCTTGCCTACACCGTCGTGACAGTTGCTATAGTGCCGCTAGCCAGCACAACCGCTCGTGTAGTAGTCCGTGGTTCGGTTCGGTTCCTTTTTGTCTGTGTCTCCCACCAGTGGCAGCTAATTCCTTCGTTTCGTCGTGTGTCCAGTCCGGCAGGCCGCGCGTGTGGATCTCTGCCGTTTGATTGTGAGCTGCGATTTCCCGTGTGTGTCAGGTGTTTTTATTTTAAGAACCGAAATCCGGTGCTTCTTCTGCGCTCCACGAACGAGATTTTACTTTTTCGCCCTACAACGGGGGGCTTCCCGAAAAGTAGGCCTTTCCCGTTCGATCCAGTCTCCTTTCTCGTTAAATAATTCGCTACACCAAAGGATGTCGAATTCATTCATCTCTATTTCGTAACCGCGTCGACCCAAACGGCCATCTTCTGGCCAAACCACGGTGGCGACGACGGCGGCACCACAATACGCAGCGAAAAGATAGCGGCGGCCCAACCGTGAGTGTGGCCGTCTGCCGGGAATCGCTTTTTGGCAACCAACGCGCAACGAGAGAGAGAGAGAGAGAGACGAGTGAAAAGTGCGAAAATCTTATAAATAAAAGAAGAACAAACCGCGCGGTGTTGAGACGGGCGGGCGTTGCGGCCGTTTTCACTTGCGCGTTTCGGCCACTTCGACGACGGGTTGCTGCGAAAATTGTTTTGCCAGCAGCGTGATTGCGTGTGTGTCCTGTGCGGGGGGGGGAGCGATTGAGCAGAGTTTGCGTCAGCGCCGCGCGTTGGTCCTGGCGAGAAGCATCAACACCTTTCCTTTGGCCTGTCAGAATCCAAAGGATCGAAGAACGGTGGACCGGGACGGAACGAGGCCGCCAAACACCCACATCGCGTCGGAAGTGCGCGGGCCAGGTTAACACGCGACCAAAGAGAGTTGTGGCCCCTGTTTTTTTTTGTTTTTGCGGCGTTGAATTCTGCGTGCTGGTGTGTCCTTTGCAGTGTGTGTCGGTGTGAGTGCGAAGGAAAGTTTGCGGCAAATGTTTTGCTCCCGGTTTTCCTCGTCGAACGGTTGCTTTTTTATGGTCGTTCAATTCGCTGCAAATGTGTGTACTGCAGCATTGTTCGATGCAGTAAAGTGGTGTCCCTGTGCGTTGGAGAAGGTTAACGGTGCTTCGCAAAATCAAGGTAAATTACTTCGCCAGGATTCTGGGCGCCTAGGGATAGGATCAATTTCCATAACCTCAATTAATCGATCAGTAACACGCACACCCTAGTGGGAACGATCTCTTCCCAGTGTTTTCAAAGCCTGCCTGCCTGCCAACCGACCGAGTCCAATGATTTATGTAACGAAAATCGATTTTCTTTAAATCATTTCCGTCTGCTATGTTAGGGAGAAACAGGGTGATAGGGGAGTGGAACAGACATGTTGCCGGCGGTACCGGACCGCGCGCGTGTTCACTTTCTGGATGGTCCAATTTTGTAGAATAAAAACTGATCCAAGTCACCTCATCGTGCGAAAGAAAAGGTTTCCATGACGATTTCCCTCTATACTGGGGGGTACGACCTATTTTGGTTCACTTTCAACTGACCACAACCCACTGGCACCGCACAGACAAACAGTCACCGCCGGTGGCACTACAGAGAACGGCTGTACTTACTTGGTAAAACCTGCACTGTCGTAGCAGGAGTAGAATGCGGTGCAGGGATCAGTGAGGAATGCATGATGTCATGCTCCCATCATCGACGGTGGGATCATCATCAGCGTCAGGGATAAAGTCAGTGAAAAACCAACCAACCTCACCTCTCGTACACTCACCATCCGGTTTTTCAAAAACCCCCTTCGTGCTGCACCTCAATGGCCACGTTCTCATTGCTGCGGTTCCGTTGCAAGAAGTGCAATCGATGTACAAAAATAAAGTGGCCCGTGCACTCGTTTGTAAACAAAGGCAGCAGCAGCAGCAGCGGCAACGGCGGCACTGGTGTGGTCTGATGCACCAAATCGGGTGCTACAGGAACGTCGTTTTCTGTTTCATTTTTTTCCTTTTACGCTGCATCGTCATCGTCATCATCATCATCGTGAGCGAGGGGCCCCCGATGAGGTGAAAATACAGGTGCATCCAAGTGTGCCGAACGGTCAGGTGGCCATTACACCAGCAACAATGGCAACAGCAGTGTAGGCACGTTGCTGATGAGTTCGCATGTGATTAGAAATAGTTGCCTTGGAAATGAACTAGTTAGCAGCATGTTTGGTGTACCAGATTGATTGCTTAATTCTCTCATCCTATGCCGGGCCCTGCTGGTGCTCCAAATCCTTTTACTTCCATGGCGACTGCTGCGCTCGTTGACGTATCCATGGATCGTGTAGGTCTCGACCTTGAACGAGTTTAATGGCCAGTGGCCAACAAACCATACCAAAGCCAACTACTTAGTGAACGAGACGAGATCGAAAGACAGAGAGGCAGACCAAGAATTCCAGCTGGGGAAACGACTTGAAATACAGTAACTTATCTGCCCCAAAGCTCGTTGGTTGCTTCCGGGTTGTATGGTCCAGTAGCTCCCGTTTTAAAGGCGGACGGAACAGCCCACAGAACAGCGGCTGCCTCTCCCCTCCAAACGTGACTCACAATTACTTGTGTTGTAGACACAGTTGCTGCAAATGAATTTATTCCATCGGTTGCTCGATTTGAATAAAGCAAATGGCCCTCCTCTTTTTCCTAGCGATTTGTCGCGAATCTGCTCATCGCACACCATTTCTTGACGCAAATATTGCGCGCTCCTGCCGAGTGGAACCAATAGAATTCCAACAGATTTTTTTTTGCTTTTCCATCCTCCGCTTCCGCCTTGCATTAATACGAAACGCTCGCTGCTAGGTAACGGACGGAAAGAAAAACGTTCAAGCGATTAGTGATGTCTCAGCCCGAATTGCCCGATACGCAGCCACACAAACCTACCCGGGGGTGCAATGCCACCAGACCGGATATACGAGCCTTTCGATGCGTTGGCGCCAGTCCCCTGGCGCGGCACGCGAACCGTCTACTGGCGCCTGATGTGCGGATCCCCGATTTTCAGTCCGTGGCACTTTAGTTTGTTTTTCTTTTTTAATGATCAGGTTATAGACACCAACAGCAGCAGAAGCACGCCTCGGCACGCGCACGCTCACTCGCTGGGTACAGCGTTTCGTACGTTTTCCCACTTCTTTTTAATTACTCTGCGTTTTCCTGGGCCACCACCGGGGGCCACGCAAGATGCAAGCCACGCACAATTGATTTTGGAAAACAAATACGCGGTCGGTGTATACCATGCAGCCATGCATGGGAAAGGGATGATCGAACGATTCGTTTATTGGTTGACACTTAAAGCGTACATTGCCTTGTCTGTTGCCATGTCACGATAGCCTGAGGAACATTGTTTACTCTGATCGTGGCATTAAGTTTGGATTACATCTGCAAAGGATCTGCCACCAAGTATCTGGAATTAATGGCCGCCAGAGGTATGACAAATTGTTATCCAGCTCGGCCACTGCTTCACTTGACAAATTTCCAAGCCTGCCAGAGTGCAGGCATCCGTTGAAGGTCATACAAATTGATGTCGGTTGGAAGCTGGGAGTGTCAATCACATGGGGTGTCCAATTGTAGGATCGGTTTGCGTACGACGTGGATGCGCGCGAACCAATTCTCGACTCACACGCGACTCTCGCGGCGTTTCCCTTGTCAATTGAGTCAATGAAGCTGCCCAGGCCTGCCTGCCGCCCTGCTCTACCAGAGTGCGCCAGCGCCGAAAGCGATCATTTGGAGTGTAACGACGTCCGCCTGGCGTGCAGATGTAACCGATCGGGCCCTGATCGTGAGCTGCTGGTTCAAGAGGTGTATACAAAACCGGGCAAGTGTTGTGTTTACGCGCTTGCCGCTTGGGAAGGAGCTTGGCGTAGGTGCTATAAATCCTATTTTTGGAAGAATTTTCCACGCATCCGGGGCACGTGCGCTCTTTCTGGGTTTGCCTTGAACTTCCGAGCGTTATTCCATTGAACACCACGAACGTAACGCTTTTTTCTTCATCCAAATCAAGACATGCTCATAACAACGATTTTTTTCCTTTTTCAACACACTCCGCTCGATTCGTGCTTGATACACTCCTCACGTTGTGCTCTAAATATTTAAGCATAACGCCCTTTCTGAGCCCGTACGCAAATGCCTGGTCCGCAATGGTTTCCCTCCTATACCGTTTCCGTTCTCCTTTTGCGTGTCACGTGGCAAGCTTTTCACACCGCCAACGTGTCCTGAAACCCCCTGAAACAACTGAAACAAAAAAGCATGAAACTTCTACACAAAAGCCGCACACCTTTCGGATAGGTGCTGCGATCCCTGGACGGCATCGTGCTCACCTTTTGCAACACCTCACGCTGGCCTCAAGTTGGCCTCGGTGTTACTCAAAATGTCGCGCGTGGTTGGCGCAAGAAAAATGTTAAAAAAACGGAAAAAACTAAAATCGATTTCTTCCGTCATCGCAGTAGCATTAGCAGCAGCAGTAGCGCAGTAGCTGCCACTCCGCGAGTCCTAGTTGGCGTGTTAGTTACTGGAATACGTTGCTCGGCGATGATGATGATGATGTCACCGTTGTGAAGAAGAAAAAGACCGCGGCAAGGCACGGTCGAACGGTAGAAACAGTAAGCACACTTTGATGTCTGCTCTTTCTGTGCCGTGCCGTTTGTTTTGTTGCAAAAAGTTCTCCAACGCGGACCACTGGCGAGGGTCCCGTTGCCGTGTCCGGTCCGGGTGTCAATATCGACAGTAAAACACCAATTATGCTGTCAGTTTTATGGTGCCCCAGAACGCTGGCGAGGGTGCGGAAGCGTGTGGCATAGTTCAACGACTTTCGGTCGAGTAGAATGACCGTGGATAGGCCAGCGGACTGTTGGAAAGTTCGAGAATGCTCCGCAAACCCCCCCGGTGGCAACCGTGTCCTTATTTACTGTTGCGAACCTGTGTGTGCCAGTTTATGATCCACGGTCATCGTAGTCATTGATAAAGGGGGTTTTGGGCCAGAGTGTAGGGGATTATTGTGCTCCACAATCCGCTCGAGCCGAGTTACTTGCCGAAATGGCGTCAATTTTTCAATCAACCACACCAGTGCACATCTCGCTCAATCACTTGTTCCGTTAGCTTATTGTTCATTTGGCAGTGCCGAATAATGCGAGCACAAACAGACCTCAAAAATTCATCTCATAGGTTCTACGATGCGACATCCGAAGAAAGCCTGCGTCCGCGCCATCCCCTCACGTCAATGCGTCATGCAGCGATCCTGAGATGTACGCTAATAGTGTGTCTTTTCTCTTCGCTCTAATTACAGGCAAAAACTAATTACTTCCACCACGGACCGACGACGAGCGAGTGAGCGGCTGAAAGCAACCAGGGAAGCAAATGATGAAGAAAAACGAACTCTGTAACCGCGTGCAGCCCGCGTAACACATTAGCTCGTGCTCGGGCTCCGGTCACTTGAGGAGCTCCCGAACCCGAAACCACAGCATGGTGCGGTGAATGTGATGCTAACACGTGATCGTCGTGGCCCGGGGGTAGGATCCAACCGCGGAGGATCGCTCCGCGCGCGTCAGAACCTTTTCCCTTTCAGCTGTGTTGCGTTTGACGACGAATGGACGAAACTGTCACGCATGACATCGGACGGCAGGACACAAATCGTGGAATTTCGCGCAAACTAAAGGGTGTGCTGGCAGTGCTTGCTCTTCTGCTGCTACTCGGTGCCAAAAAAGCAGGCCATTTAATTTTATTTCTTTTCGCTCCTCCAACCAGTAATCACTGGCAACAGCTGTTTGCTGGGCGTTACGTGGTTACGCTCTCCTGGGGCTACCCTGTTGCTATCCGCACCGAATCTGACGTCATTCGTTGTGGAACGCGGTTCATTCACCCATTCCGTCCACAAGAATACGATCGCGGATTTATGTGATTCTTTTATCGTAGAACATCGCGATGCTAACGATCGTGATTATGAATGATGTTGCTTGTTTTGTTAGATACGAATTTAGCGAATGTGGTGATCGGTTTGTTCTTATCTCTGTGTTCTCATCCCTTACCGCAGTTTAGTTTGTCGCGAAACGGCGAAGCAGTGCAATAGTGGTTGTGCAATTTTTAATTTAATTTGGAAATATCTTATCACCGCTCCTCGCCCCGGTTGGCTTCAGTGTGCAGTGAATCATCATCAGTTAGTGGCTGGTCTCGACAGATCGCGTCAGCTAGTGAGTAGTGTGAGGTCGGTCGGTCGTTGATTGTGTTACTGAAGCAGCAAGTGCCATGTTTCTTGGTCGTCAGTGGAGAAGAAGCTCCTGACGTACCCGGAGAGAGTGAATGTGAAGTGCTTAAGCTTTAGTTAGTGTTTCGGCAAACCAGTGCCAGTGCAAAACGTGATACAGTAGTCGTAGCGATTGAAACCTTTGCCCCGGGTTTCGTCCAGTTAGTGATTACAGCCGTTGATCACAAAACAAAAGTCGCGGTTGTTGTTTGTGTGTCGTGTAGTGGGTGTACCCCGTTAAATTGTCAGTCACCATAGCTTCCAAAACGGCATCCAGCAGCAGCGGTTGGAGGGGAAGCAGCAGAAGTAGCGAGACACCTCAGGAAGGTAAGTACGATAATGTGACCTAGTGGCGAATTTCCGAGACCTGTTATCTAGTCTTATCTGGTGCGATGTTAGATGTTGATACGAGATACGAGGGTTCACGCACCATCGGATGATGGATTTACGACCGATAGCATTTCGCTAACATTTGAAATAACGAAAAATCGTTCCGTTTCGTTCCGTTATGCAGATGTAAGCGACGATCTTGCCGCCGGAAGCTACGACGATGGTGCGACCACGAGGCGCGGCCGGTTTCGTGTGTCGGCACCACCGTCCGGCCCTCCGGAAACCACCGTTGGCCGGTTCCGGCTGATCCCACAAGCTGGTATGTTGCCCTGGTTCCCGCTTTGCTCAGAGAACATACCATTTATTGATATTCTTTTTTTGTTTGCCCCACAGGAACCTACGGACCGACATCGCCCTTCCTGCAGCGTGGCCGCTTCTCCGTGATCCCGGAGGAGCCACAGAATTCACCGAGCGCCTCGGCCAGTACACCGCCCATCATCACTACGACGGCGGCCGACAGACAAGCGTCGCCGGATTGGGACTTTGACGATGATAAATCGGTAAGTGTGCGTGGTACAGCGGGATTATCATCCCATCATCTCACGACGGTGGCCCAGTTTCGTTCGTTATTTCACGGTAAACACGTTTCGCTTGCTCCGATTTTGAATTGTGCGCCTCGAGCACTTTGCCGATCGCGCTCGACAGAAATCGAGCAGACATGTTCGGGCAGACATGTTCGGGCAGATTAGGTTGTTCCACACGAAGCGTACAAAATTAGCGACAACGTTGTTTGCGCAAAAGTAAAGCCGCATCACTTAGCTACTGAGTGGCTTTCAAACTCGATTTTGCTGATTTATTGTAATTTTTTCACTCCTCTCTCCTATTCCCACATACGTTTATGTACGTTCCTGCTCGCATTAGTGTAGGTTTGTTTATCAAAAATGTAGAAACGAGGAATTTCTAAGGTCACTTAGTAAATCCATTATTGGGAGCATCGATTTTTACTTACATCTTGTTCGTTTTTTTGTGGTTTATATCGAAACCGTTCATTGTGAGCTTAATCACTATCTTCCCCGAAAAGTATCTTAATTTTGTCAACGAAAGTCGACTAAGGTGCTTATTCTGTAACTTTCGATTACGATGGCCTCAGGCGTTCGATTCATTTGGTTCATTTTGTGTTCATTTGGTGTTCACGATCGCCTGCATGTCGAGTGCATTTTTGTGGTCGACAGCTGGCGTTCTGTTTACATCGAGCATCGAGCATCTGAAAAACAGTTATAGCGTCCTGATTGTGCATCAATAATTTCTTTCTGCTAATCGTATACTATTATTACAAAGGTTAAGTCGTTTTTATACCGAAAAAAACAAGTTAATTAACAGTTTTTTTACTTCAAACTGTCATTTTGAATTGCTTATTGTTTTCGAAACGTTTCGAAATTCGCATGAATCATCGAACGCCTGAGGCCATCGTAATCGAAAGTTACAGAATAAGCACCTAAATTTCCGCGCAAACCACTTTTGTAAATTTCAACCCGGCCACGTAAACCGTTTCCAAGCGTACGCGATTCACGCCGAGCGTTTCAGTGCTTCGTGTAGCCCAGCCTTCTTCCCGCGAGTTCGCCGTCAGCCGTCGCGGGTTGCGTTTCGATTTCGATCGGGATTTCGTTTTTTGTTTTGCTACTTTCTCCTCGCAGCATCAGGAAGGGTGGTTTTCCCCCCCGCGAGGTGTACGGGGTGTGTGATCTCGTTAGATCGTTGTTTGGCCGTGCCGTGTTGTGTTGTGTGATTTTCGTTGCTGTGGTAGGTGCGGGGCCGAGCAGGCGTGTTACGGCGCCGAGCGTATCATCCAAGTTGTCATAGGAAAATTCCATCCTCGAGATCATCGTGCAAAAGGAAATCTCGCAAGAGCAGCAGCAGTAGTGTGGTAACGTGTAATCAAACTGGTGCTGTTTTGTGGCAGAGTGTCCCACTCTGTTGCTGTGGGTTTTCCTCCGATTCGTTAAACGGTTAAAAAAGTGGAAATCTCTGCGTGTGTGGTCGTGAAAATATTGTGCCACCGTCGCGTCGTGTGTTGCTGTAAGTGTGCATTGTGTTCCGCCGATGTTGGGTGATCGCGTGTCATCGATGTAACGATTCTGTGACAAAGAAAGTTGGTTTGCCCGCGACAAAGATCATCATCGATTATGCTGCAAACAGTTCTTCTGGAGTTGTGCAATAGCAGCAGCAGGAATACCACAAACACACTCCTGTGAATGGCGCGTGTGCTCTTCGTACCCTAATCAGCTGTGTTGAAGTACCAACAAAGCACCAACAGCAGCAGCAGCAGCAGCATTTAAATGCCGTTCGCGAAAGATTAGACACGAAGCACGAGGAAGAAAGAGAGAGGCAAGGAAAACGAAGGCTGGCGTAGGAAAAGTGCATTGCGTGTGTGAGCGGCCTTGGTGTGAGTGAAGTTTGGAAAATTGCAAAAGCATCATCGCTCTACGAGCACTTCCATCGTGGAGTTTCGTGTTGGAGTAACAAAGAAAGAGGGAGTGTGAAAAAGAGTGAGCAAAACCGTGTTGGAAGGGCTGCGGCGGAGGGCGGCGGGTGGTGGAAAACCGGTTGTGGAAAGGTTCCCTTTCACGCGCACGCATACACCGTCAACCGCGCGTCACAGTAAGCCGATTAACCAGCCGAGGGAGTCGCCATCGAGCCCCACAGCATGACGTCACTCGTCACCCGTCCCCCCGTTCGCGACCGCTATCAGGAGACACACTTGAACGGCAAACCACGCCACGCCACGCTAATTGTCATTGATCTGCCCCGGAAAGCCCAACTTGCCCGACTCGCCTCCGCGACACACAAATCGCCCTCAACGGCAGACAACCTCGACTTCGGTCGAAGCTGTTGCTGCTGTTGCTGGAATATGGCAAAACCGCTTGCTACGTCGAGCTCTAGCTGGAGTGAAAAGTGTGCCGCCCGCTCGCGAAACGTTTCGCCAGCTGAGTTCAAACAGCTGATGCAAAAAAAACCGGCGCGCCTAGAGTGTGCGTAAGCAGGCGGTGCGAAGGAACGGATGTTTTGTTGACAAAGATGGCTGACGCGCGATCGACCGATCGCGAGTTGATTGTGAGTGGTGGTACGCGATCGACCGATCGGCCGACCCATCCAATCAACCACCATCAGCCAAGTGTAACGCGATCGGCGTGGATTTTCGGGTGATTCATTGTCTTTCGTGGAACATCACGCCTAGCATGCATCGGCCGCGTGTGTCCGGGAGGAACAAGGGAAAACCAACCAAAAAAGAAATGGGGAAAAAAACGAAGAAAGGAACAACATAAACAAGGCAGGCGGCGGTTTGGATCGGTGTAATCGGATTGTGGTTTTACTCGATCGATAATCGATCAACACGTTGAGTGCGTTCACCGAGCTGAACGGAACCGCGGCAACGGGGTGTTACCTTTCAGTGGTGAGACAGACAGTGGACAGCCCAGCATAACGACATGGCCATTTACGCGCTGGTCTACCGATGGTAGTGCGTGTTATCAGCAAATTGGTAGCGATTAGATTGGTGGACCGGGAGGCCACCCATAGCCGGTGGTGGTGGTGGTGGCCGGAAATATGATCAAATCATATCTCTTTCGCAGCCCCCGGCGGTACAAGTACTTTGACCGCAACCACCGGGTTGGATAACGGGAGCTTAGTATGGAAGGGAAAACAACGCTTGAATCATTGGCGATAGGTGTCAGTCATGAGTCATGTTGTTGTGGCTTGTTTTTGCCTACGCAAGTATAGTCGTAGATCACGGATCGCGTGGAAGGTGAAATGAAAACTGTACTGATGGTGTTTAGCATCAATCGGCCTAAAATAGAAGGTGATAATTATGTTACCATTCCATTTTTGGACGAGACATTGGTGATCTGTCTTAACACTGATTGAACAGGCTTATGGACAATCGTTTATATTCACTAAAGAAACCGTTCGAGAAGGACGAATATGGGATTATATAGGCCGCTTGTAGTTCCAGTACTCATAAACAGTCGCTGATCTCTTCTAATCAGAGATTGAGAAGAGAATTCCTACATTCGGTTGTATGAATAATAAGAACAACATTAATTCCGACACGATTGGCAAGTCCTTCTTCAAAAGGTGGAAAGCCGCTTATTGGTTGTACACTTCTCTAAAAAAGGATTTCGTTGCGATCTTACAAACGGCCCCCAATGTGCCACGACCCACTCGAACGCTAGCCAATGATGTTTCACATCCTGTTGTCGACCGGTATCGATGGATGTCTTCGATTTGAATCGACTTATGCTACCGCCTGGCCTGTTTACTAGATAAAACGAATCACCGACCGACGTAACGGTGACGCGTCGAAGCGCAAAAAAACATCTGAATGACGAAGGGACACGGTCTTCATGTGTCGGATCGTTTGTTGTTTGTTTGTTGCTCTGGTTAGCATAGTCGCCGGTGGTCTTGGCAAGAGGATTTCCGCTCGCTAATGGAACGACCTGTGTTGGTGTTTTTGGTGGGATCGTGTGATGCGTGATCCTAGCCCGCTATGGGCCTCCTTCTGGTGTACCCGGTGTCCCTGGTCCCCTAGGGTAAGATGTTGTTTTGATCGATTTTTTTTAAAGTTAATCAAATTGCGCAACGACGCAACGACGGCGGGTAAAAAGATCGCCTAATCGATCGCATTAATTTGAACGACAATCATCTCAAACTGAACACGCGCTACGCGTCGGCTGGAGCCTGCTAATGATGTAGAGCGACATTCCATACCGCCGTCTAGAGATATTGCCCCCCCCCCCCCTCCCTCTCGTCTTTTACGCTTGATGACATTAGATACGATTTGCCAAGGGGATCAATTTGCACTCGAATGAGATTTAGTGCACGAGGAGCTGGGTGATTGCTGTTACCAGGTCGTACCGTCGTCGATTTACCTCCATCCTCCAGCTTAATTGTTGCGATGATCTCAACGGGATAATCAGTTCAGCTCTTCACGACTCTATTCGAGCAGCACGTGCTGCAACGTGGTTGGTGATGCGACCCGATGCATCGACAGAGGCCCACGAGCGCAATGTGGGAGCGTCACTGCTGGCGATTATACTGTGCTCAATCATCCACGGTAGACGAGATGGTGGGATCGACGTGGATATGATTTTGTCGTGCCGATGCTGCAATCGAGAAACCATTCAATCGTATCGATCGCGAACGGGGACGACGATATGTATGTGTTCGCGATTAGACGGAGGTTCGTCGCTGTTGAATGCGCTTAAAAAGCCCCCTTCTCTCCCAACTCCGGGCCTCACGTGCCGTTCAAAGGCGGACCGTTGTCTGTGTTGACACTGAGTGCGTTCGTTGCTCGTTACAGCCGGGGAACAGGCACCGTATCGTAAAGCGAACGGTAAGAGGTCTTTCTTCACGATGCACTCGTTGGCGACCCGTACGACCTTTCTCTTCTTTGTACTGCTCTTGGTTTGGCGTATGGCATAAGGCGAGAAACGTCACGCCATGTAACACTGCAACCGCTTCCCAGCGCCTTATTAGAGGTGAGTGCGCGCTTTGTGTGTAATCTTGCAGAAGAGACCTACAGCAAACCCTTTGCTCTGGGAAGATGCAGTCTAATGCAACGCATTGACCCGAAGATGTGTGGCCAATGCTCCTCGCTGGACTGGCCTCGCACACGTTTGTTTGTTGCGTTAGAAACTGTAATATAAATAAGCGATGCAAAGCACATTCTTGTGCCATTGCTGGTGGCGCTGACAAGCGATCGGTTCCATATTAGTGGAGCGTATACGTCATTTGCTCTGCTACTGACTGATGCGTGGATGGATCGCGAGATTGCGGAAATGTGGTTTCCTTCCCGAGAGCGAGATGTCATTCAGATTCAGCTCCGTTGCTTGGCAGTAAACGAACGATAAATTCATATACTTTATGGCTTTTTCTGTTGCATCTGTTCCGGGTCTTATTCGATGTGGACCTTGAGTGCTTATCGACAGAATGATCAGGATTTGGATAGATGTTTCAAAAAATAAAAGGCCAGAATAAATATCGGTTGACAACCGTCTCGCTTTTACGTAAGTTCACAATTTCGCTATCGATATTACTACAATTTGATCTTACGCTATTATCATTTTTATTGGCTCTTATCCCTCTATATCTACCACATTGAACCGGATGAGATCATCACATGCATAAGCTTGAGATTGTTGATCGTGTTAGTGAACAATTGTTTTTGTTAAGGTTGGTTACCTTTTTTCACTGACAAACACGTCGTAAATAAGCACGTAAACAACCCGTTTACACCTGTCCGGTAAGCGGATGCCGAACACGCAAATCGCGAATTAAGAAAGTTACCTTTACTTACTCGTGTAACTTCTTCTTCCTTCTTTGTTCTGTCAAAATAAACAATCGGTTTCATACCAACACAAACCGGCATGAGATTGCACGATTCCTTATCTTTGCCCCTGGCCCACTGTAGTCCAGTGTCCCCAGTAATCGTTCCGTGATTTTTGCCACTTTGATTTGAGCACCGGTACGAAGGTTAAACTGCAATCCGTCTCTCAGAGTGTATGACGAGAGGGGTGGGATCATAAATTTGCGCATGGTGGTCTACGATCGCATCTCAATCGGTTGGCGATTGTGGCGGCAATTTGTTCGACCATTGGACCGGCCCGGGTACGCAACCATCAAGCTAACCATAACTCAACTCATTCGCTCGACGCCACGGAAGTACTGGAATAGAAATCGAGTGTACTACTACTATTACTAGTTAGTGATGGTCTGGGGGAACAGGCAGGAAGGGGGAGGTCATGATAAAGTTGGCCACTATGTTCGCTCATCACAGGTAGTAAGCGCAGTCAGGCTTGCTGTGGCCGACCCACAAATGGAAGGAAAGGAAGGTTGACACGCGAACTGCAAACTGCTGCTGACTATATCACGCAAAGGGGGTTCCCCCGGCTATATGGTTGATGGATGGTGTTGCAAATGATGGCTTCAGGCGTCCTTCTTTAGGAAACTTGCACCTCCAGCCCATTAGTATTTGGCAGCATGCAACATTTTGTGTAAACTAATTGAAGAAGCAAGCAAAGGCAGTTCTTCTGATGTATCTGTGTAGAAATGCTAACTGATAATTTATTTAGCAAATTTAAATAGTGATTTATAATATGCTTTAGCTCAAAATGTGCAAAAAGAATTAAATATTAAGAGAATTTAAATGTGAGATTCTTCGCCTGCATGCTACCTGCCGCAACAACTTAATATTCATGCGGACGAGCAGGTTTGCTGCTTCAAAAGTTACTGCTAAGTTCGTTCCTATTCTCATGACATCGACAGAACGACCCTAATGATCATATTTTATAGAAGTCTTCGTGTGTCGTCCTCGTCTATAATGATGTCGTCTATCAATCCTTTGCTTGGTCATTTGTGGCGACATTCATCAAACGCGCGTTGTAGCCGAGGTCTTTGTCAAGCTTATCGATCGAAGCGGCAATAACTGATGTCTCGATGCTGTGGGCTCTGGTACCACAGCAGCTGACCCCGTCTGTTGACATATCCTAATTGACATGGAACGATGGAATGCGATGGTTCGCTCGACCGTATCTTCCATCAAACTAACGCGCTTCGGGCCGCAGCCTAGCTAGCTAGGCGAGCGATAAGACATCTGCATGCATGTGCAAATGATTGAATGAGCCTGCTTGGTTCCTAGAACGATACGAACCGCTTGTAGGAGAAGCTCCTGGCGGTGACGTGAAGTGAGAAGTGCGAAACGGTTATGTCCCCTTCACCCACGCTGGCGGCATCTTTCTTCTGGGGCATGTGTCACTAGGGCAGCAGCAGTGTGATAATGATGAAACAGACCGAGCCGGCACATGGCGATGGTTGGTGGAGTGATAAGTTGCAAGATTTCTAGCGGCATCGAAAATTGGCGAAGATACATTTTATGCGCCAATTTTCAGCGACCAGCTGAACTTCATTCAACATCTTCCAGTTAGCAATTCGAAGAGTGCAAGTAGAGTAGCCGATTAGAGTACAAAAACTGATTAACAAATCAGAAAAACCCAGCCACTCTTCGAACAGAGTCAAAATATCGTAAAAACCTATTTAGAATCTGGATAACATACTAGTGGAGGTTGGTATTACCATCTCTGCATAATACTGCAATCAAGAAGAGAAGTTTTTTTTTTGCTGCATATCCACGAACTGCTTGACGCCCATGGTGTGTTGAATCGGCCACATCGATCGACGGTTATCATTCTATACCGTACCGCTTCTCTCACCTTGACACGCTTAGTTCGCAAATCAGCATTTCGCCCACCAGCGGCCGCGCACAGGCTACGGTTGCGACCGCTGCACACCGGTTCCAAGCAGGTATCGGGCTAGGCAACACAACCACGCGGTGATCGCGGCGACATGGAACGAGTGTCCCCGTGGTCGTTAATCAGTGGTGGTGGCGTGCATGCGTGCGTGCGGTGGATTTCATTAACATTCAAAAGTGGCTGCTCCATCGCTCCAAACACTCGGGGCCGGGTTCGACTCGAAGCCGTTAGCACACCACAGAGTCTTGGCTCGGAGCAGCGACACAATGTCTCACGATCGCGGTCTATTGTTACCGGCATTTTGTTAGTTACCAGACAGACTGAACTGAGATGAGAGAACGGAGTGATATCTTTGGAGCATCTATGGAAGGGGTTTTGATGCAAGATAGAGACTCCCGCATGGTAACCAACGGCGTGAACATGTGTAGAACAGAACAGACCACACGCAGATATAACAGCTCGTGATCAATTATTGTCAATGACTGTGCCTTATGGAATGCCGTTTGAATCCATCCACCGCCAGGACGCTCAATAAACAATCCATTACCCAAATAAATGCTGGTGCGCCGGCTTTTGCCATCTATAAAACTCGCTCGTGGATTAAACCGGAATTCAAGACTGATCGCTTCTCTTTATACTTGTAATTCCCGGGGGGGGGTTACTGTTCACTGTGCCTGTTAGCGCCGTTCTGGAGGTCAAATTACCGCCGCAAGCTTGTGCACAATTCGCTTCACCATCCATTCTATCCACGAACTGCACCAACTCCAGCGCACTCCGTCAGTGCTCTGCTGCACCATAAATGATCGCGGGATGATATGCAAACAAACGGACGTATTAATGGGTTTGTTCGCGTGTGTGCGACATGTATGTGGGTTAGTTTTCGTGGCCCACTCCACTCCACTTTGATTGGTCGAAACCGTCATCTTCTGGAACGTGATCGTGATCCAGAACGTTCCCGCTTTTTCCTCCTACCCGCCAAAGTAGCGAGCGAGAATGTGACAATGATGACCTCGCGCTGCTCTGTGCTAAAAATAACTCTTCTCCGGGGGCAATATGAGCGAGATCGCTCACCAATGGACCGTCGCTAGCGATGCTCGATCACCCGGTTGAACAATGGTTAATTGCCACTTTGGCGGTACTGTTGTGTGGTGTGGTTTCGGATGTGTTCGGAGTTTGTGGATATTAACCATTTGCTGCAAATTCTCCGGTTCGCTATCTTGTGTAACTTGTTATCATTAGCATCACCGTAGATCACCGTGGTGTCGTAATGATATCATGATGAGTTGCCGGTTTTCTTCTGCCAAGAATGTGCCATTTGTTGTCCTTTTGCTGTTCCTGGCAGTCTCTTATCGTTCCCAAATATTTGTTCCCCACAGCTTGAAGTACCACGAAGCACTTCACTTTTATAGCTTACACTAAATCTTGTTGTTGTTTTTTTCTGGTGCTATTTTAGTTTATCTTAAATTGGCGAATGTCACCGCCAGTTCCCTTCACCAGAGAGTTCCTCGCCAGAGAGAGAGAGAGAGAGAGAGAGAGAGAGAGAGAGAGAGAGAGAGAGAGAGAGAGAGAGAGAGAGAGAGAGAGAGAGAGAGAGAGAGAGAGAGAGAGAGAGAGAGAGAGAGAGAGAGAGAGAGAGAGAGAGAGAGAGAGAGAGAGAGAGAGAGAGAGAGAGAGAGAGAGAGAGAGAGAGAGCGCGCCGTGGTGGGTCTAAATTGATTACAAAGTGATTGAACTTACGAACCGAAAGATAACAGCTGATCGATGGTAGAGTGCCGGATAAGTACCGCGACCAGGACCGCGATTCATTATTGTCACGCGGATGTCCAAGCGCTTTATCAACAAAAGTATGCAAATGGAATGGTGTGGCTTTCAAATTCTTCGATACGCGACGGGGGCAATCGGTCACATTCGCCTATCATCTTCCGCGAAGCCGATCGCCGGGAACAATGTCTAGCTTTCAAGGTCCCGATGGGGTACTCCGCCAATCAGCCCGCACGCCCTTCCCCAATCCTGTCCGTTCGGTTTTGTTTCCGCGGACGTCCGCGAAGGTCTCCCGTGTGGCACACGGGCCTGTAAACAACGTCCTGAAATACGTAAATGACGCTGGTGCTTCTCGCGACACTAGCGTCTTATCAGCTTTCAGCTGCCGCCCGTTGTCGAACGTCGGCTGATAGAGTCACTGAGATCGCAAGCGATTCGCTGGTTCGTTTCGACAGGTTTCGACGACAGGCAGACTTTGTGGCACTGTGGAGCACTACTGCGTAGCTCCTGCTTCTGGGGAAGTTCCCAACACGATAAACACGTGGCATACGCGTCCGCCCGTTCTCCGCGAGGTGTTGTGACAATCGCCAATCGCCGCCTTTTCAACGGTTCCGATTTGACCGCGACACCATATGCTTCTCATTGGTATTCCGCTCAAGCGAGGGGACAGTTTCATCCGTCGACGATCGAAGTGAATGCAAATGTGAAGCCAAACATCGTAACGTGCCGTTGTTGTTGTTGTTTGTGACACTGCCTGGCACCTACTAGGGACCTAGAATGGGCATGTTGTGCGTCCTGTGGATGAGAATAAGACGCGATAAGTAGATTGCTGGGGCAGCTAATATAAAAACAAGAAAAAGGCATCAGTGAAACGATGGTTTACGGAAGTTTTGCAACGAAATCTCCGCTTCGGCGCACCGGTGAACAGCTGATCACGTTGTCGCTGTGATCACGATGGTGATTCGCTTAGCCGCTTGACCGAAGAGGCAATTAAAAGGTTTACTTCGTACACACTTGCCGCACACTCTTCATTAACAAGTGGAAGCCACAATGCATGCGAGTTTAAATAGGCTTTATTGCAGAGACTACTGGGTCCGCGGACACTTGACAAATGATCATGCCGATCAACTCATGCACTGAACTTCATTCCACGTGCCGCCAAGGGATACATTCTTTATTCGAGACTTACTTACCAACGAACTTACTTACAGCCCTGCATCACACGTTACTATGATTGAGTGCATGCAGCACAGTTATTGCTCAAGGATTCCGTTCACCATTTTCACAAAACGAGCGCTGTTTTTTCCTTTCATCTTGTAGTTTTCTTACGAACTTCAGTGTCTACTGTGCTTGTCTCAGTATCTGGAAGAGCAGAAATTCTGTTTCAAACTTAATGTGAAAACTATTGCCTGAAAATTCATTAGAAAAATACGAAAAGTCAATCGAAAAGGTCATCACTTGTCGATACCGTTGGTTGGCTCTTGGTTGGCACCTTTTCACTGTCCAACAAACCCAAATATCGATTTCAAACTGCTCGGCACTTTTGCGGTCACTTTGGTGGCCGAAACATTGTCACCTTTTGTACAGCTGGTGCCTGGTGACGTATCTAGCACCACCGCAGCTGCTAATTTGGTTAAGCCTACCAGCACCGCTTCTCTGGGCCCAGTAGTTTGGTCAGGATGGGATGGGAATACAATTACAATTGCAAAAAGAAGACTCACACCATACCACATCCCATCGTGTGCATTCTCGAGCGTTGTTGTTGTCACGCTTCGGGCCAACGAACTCTGACTACCCGTGGCCGTGTCCCGGGAAGTGGCAAAGTTCGGTTTCAGAACATCAATTGAGATTGATTAAATGTCAATCCCGTTGGGCGTGATCCGGGCAACATGTTTGGACGACATGGCCATGCTTTGGGCTGTAGAGGTTTGTTGGTTTTCAAAATACGGTCCTCGATGTTCCTCCCCGTTAAGGGTTGCGCATTGGTTGACCACAGATGCAGCCCCTCTTTCGGCGCTCGAAGTATTTATTCCGTCGAGCGTTCGATGTTAGTGCTTTTGCTTCATGTCTTATTTGCAGAGACGAGCTTCGGGAGGACGGAGTCGGGAACATTTCAATACCCATCACTGCGTGGTTTCGTGGCTTGCCTTGTGCTTCACCGTGTGTTGTTCCCAAAGCCTGGACCCCGGAGTGTTGTTCCGAGTCCGCTTATCATTTGCAAACAGGCACGGTCCATGTTTGCTCACCAACCAACAACAGCGCGCTAGATCGTGGCGGGTGACGGCACGAGAAAATGGTCTGGTGGGAGTCCATGTTTGAATACCGCAAACGCTTGTGGACCTTTCGCCCTACTTGGCCACGGGAAGGGGACGGGAGTGTGAACGCCGACCGGCAAGTGCTAGAAAGGGGGAGGCTCTGTGTGTGCTAAGGCGACGGATTGACGGAAGCACGCAACACGTGCCCACTTTTGTGGACATCTTGTCTACTCTGGGGCAGCTCAGCTGAGCATTTCATTTGTAGATTTAAAATTGATTACACCCAGGTTAACTTTGTTTCAAATATCAAGCAGTTCAGCGACTATCAAGACTCGCCAGTATGTAACACTCCACTAACGTCATCCAAGCTTTACATTTCTGCGCCTTCTAGAGCTTGCTTCGTAAACTGGGACAAATACGGTACGCCGGAACTAAGCACAGACGGCTATCAACGGCATGCAATGGTCAGCAGCAATACTGTTTATCGTTTGGACACGACGCGCACTCCGCTGAGGCAACTAGGGGACGCGCGCAAACGAGCTTGCAGTGAGGAGGAGAAAGGCTGACCGATGGCGGGATGCTTGGCGAACGAGCACTGAACGGGACGTTATCAGCTTGTTGCCCTGAGCCAATGCCAAATGATAAGAAAATAGCGCTCCGTGTCGATTCTTGTGCTGCTGCTGTCTGTGCTCGGCGGTTTCGTTTTGGCTTTCGGGTCAGATGCTTCTTGAGACGGTCTGTAGACATTGTCTCCAGGGTTTTTGTTTTTTGTGGTTGTGCGACCCGTGAGTACTAAAGAGAAAAAGCTTAAGCGGGGTGACATTTTGAAAATGAACGATTAG
>NC_064877.1:11017500-11052500 GCF_943734665.1 Anopheles aquasalis
TCGGCTGGAAACCGTTGCCCTATGGCCCACGGAGATAGAGAGGTGACGTTGGCGTTGGACACCTTGGCAGAAATTAAGCAATCATCGTATTCTAAATGTGTTTGCCCGCACCGGGTTCTAAACAACATGGCAAACAAGCGCTGCCCTCGCGGTCGCTACTACTGCTTTTTAGCAAACACATTTTTCACTTCTCCGGCCCATTAGCCTCGGCCAGGTGGATGGGGAGCGGCGTTTATTTTTTTTGAACGATGGAGTTACCTGGAGTTTGCAATTGACAACCGTCAGAATGCCGATATGTACTCCCTACTTTGCATAGCTACTACGTAAAGGAGGAAGCTTTCGCTTATGCAACCGGGGCCCGCTATATAGGTTCTGGAAGCTGCCCCGCAGAACATCGCGATTGTCGCGATCGACCGGCGAAAAGTGCGTAAACGAATGACGTACATCTTTATCGTACACCCACCATAAACGCCGACAACAACGCACTGGATAAGCTATCAGCGGAGTAATTATCGGCGATCGTCGTTCTGTTTTATAAGAAGCTGCGTCAACAACAACGCTGTGCTGCTTCCTCTTCCTGAGACGCGCATTTGGCGAATGGTTGGCAAAAAAGTGAAGAGTTTTTGTTTGTTGCTGCCGCCGCTGCTTTTTGCCACTCCAAACCACGTTACGCACAATGTCCACAACAGAACGCTAGTGCGCAACCTCTTCACGCTCAAGGTCAGATTGGTCGCGCTACCGGTCGTGGACGTTCGGACGAAGTCGAAGAGAGACTTGTGTGAGCTCCAAGTGTTTGACGATGGTTTGTTCATCGTTTTCCAATCGATCACCACTTGTCATCACGACAGCAACGTAGTAGCAGCAGCAGCAGCAGCGGCATCATCGAATCTTATTGCTTCTCCAAGCAAAAGGGTGAATGATGAAACGTCTGGTGGCCACACGTCTTTGTCGTCGGCAGTAACCCGTTGCGCTGCGCTGTAGCGGTACACGTCGCGGTTCCGTTTTGGGTTGTTTAGGGTGACCTCTAGGGCGTAGTGACGTCACTCGATCAGTTGATCTCGAATGCACAGCCTACTCGCTCGAATATAGCTTTCACGATGCACTGCATGGCGCCGCTTGCTTGGTCGTGTGCGCATAGCCCGAGAGGACGATGACGTCGCCGCCACGGAGAGCTTGGGGTCGCGCAAGGTGTTTCCAGTTACGGCAGCGCGCGAGCACACACAACGACCGGGCGGGCGGCACACGACAATGGTTCCATCGGGCCTCCAGTAGCAGCCTCCATCGTCTTCCGAACCGAAGCGCGCGCGCGACGCAGTCGCGATGGACCCACCAGTCTCGGGCTTGATTCGTACGGAATAGGACGTGCCGCGGACGGACGGATAGCTAGTGCTAGTATCACCGCTAAACAGGTGACCTTATTGGGTGCCGTGTGTTTTGTCTGGAGTGTGGTTGTTCCTCCTCCTCTACCTGCTTATCGCGCCCGCTCTGACCACAGGCCACTCGCCGTTCCTCGGTGTCGCGGTGTGCCGTACGATATGATCTCGTGCTGTGGGCCAAATCGAATCGTTCGTTTGTTTTGTGGCGCGTGCGTGAGCTAATCGTGGGGAGATGGAAGGGACGGTCAGATGACCTACTTCGTACTTGACTCCTGCGAGGCACAATGTTGTCACACGAGCGAGGCTCGCGATCGCACGAGAAGGAAGCAAACGCCGGTCCACGAGACCACGAGAGATGCAACCCCACTCTCCATCTTCTCCGCCTGCCAGAGTGTTTGCGCGCGCCCGTACGCTCGCTCGCGCAGTGTGAATGCACTAATCTAAGGCCACCGGAGGTCCATAGCAAGCGAGTGTTCCAGCGAGTGCAAACGAGATCAAATGGTTGGCTGGCTGGCAAATGGTTTATGATCTGTTTTTCTTGGCGTATCGGTGATGGTGGTCAACATTGTAGCGTGAGGGCGATAGGGAACGGGGGTAAGGTGCGAGCGCGATCGTAATCGGCCAGACCCCGAACCGTATCGATCCATGATCCACGTTCGCTCGCGCTAACGATCGCACGGGCAAAGTGCACTCCGCGCCTCTCCGACTAGCGATTTGAAGGTGATGGAGCAGCCAGTCGTTGTCGTCGTCGTCGTCGTAACACGCCGCTTAGATTAGAGATCATTGTCACTCTCGTACCAGTAGCAGCCAGTAGCACCACCAGAGCCAGGGTATGTGTTGCGTTTTTGGAAGAAACAGTTCAGTGTTCACAAGACAAGGTACTGCTGATTTCGAATCACGAGATCTGGGTATTTCTTTTTGGCAAAAACCTGCCGTTCGGTTCGATCAGTATTCGATTCGGTTCGGTGTTGTGTGTGCTGTGTTGCCGATGATTTGTTGTTTTTCGCGTCCACGGCTGTGGTGATCTTGTGGAGGACGTACCGGTTGCGTGAAATGTTAAACCGTTGGCCAAGAGAATCGAAAAAGTGAAAACGCGATGCAAGTGGCAGGAGAAGAAGGAGGAGGAGGAGAAGGATGGAGCTTACGTGCAAAAGTAGTAGAAGAGCAGCTGCCCAGCGATCATTGAATTCATTGTGACAACCTGCGGTGTTGCTGTTGATGATCCAGCCGAGAAGAGGAAAGGAAAAGGAGGAGGATAGTGATCATCATGGTGTGTTTGGTGGACGGATGATGAAGGACGTCACCGGCGTCGGGAACAACTCGTCAAGGGAGGAAGGTCGAGGCGAATCGAGCGTAATTGAATCGTAATTCCTTATTGCCCGAGTGTTATCTCTCTCTTTTTTTCTTCGTCGTGGGTGGTGTCTACATAACGCTAACTGCGGCAACGAGCTAGATCCGTTTCGCTTGTTCCGGGACGGACTGGACTTTGATCTTCTTCTTCGTTCTGATCCTGATCCTCAGACCTCAGGTGACTTGCACCTTCTTCTGGGACCACTGGACGTCCTTGGATGATGGCCAAACGGATGTGGCTTATCGTTTGTTTGTTTGCAAAAAAAAAAAACGTTCTCCATCGTCGGCCAGACCGTGGCACGTGAAGTGTGCGCGTGGATGGAGATAGAAGTGCATGACGAAAGTTATTTTTAGTTGACCGTTCAGCTGCAGTACAATTGCAGACTGACAATTGATTGTAAATGTTTAATCCATTGTTACTCACGGAGAGAAAGCTGCTTCTGGATGGATTCAGGCGAACGAATGAATCATAAAGGACTGAAGTGAGAGACAGCGAGACGAAGGTGATGGCCTCTTCAAATCCTTTAACGGATAGTGTGTCCCCGGATCTAAATGGCCAAACCATTTTTTTTTGTTATTCGCGAGGCTACTTCACCGCTGCTGCTAAACTGCTCTTATCTCGATTCGAAGCGATTAACGAGTAAACTCGCTTATCGCGATGGGTTGCGCCTGGTGCGCTGCGGCCACTACAACGGCTACAAGAGGCAGATGGTGTAAACGGTGTGTGAGCCTGATTGGTTGGGCAGATAACCGTGTGTTGATTAGGTGCCAATCCAATTCGATGGCGATTCGCAATATTGCGCTTACTCTCCCCGTGCTCTCCGTGTGCTGTAATGTACCTCCGGATAGGAATGTTGATACTGCATCATCCTTCTTCGTTGATTCTCTGGTCAATCTGGTCGCGACACCGATTGTTATCATATTTTGCGGGCCCTTAAATGTTGCCATCAATCGATCTGGTCTGGTGTTCGAAATTACTTCGAGCCAGCTCTCTAGGCTCTAAATGATGGCGTGTTGATATGCACTTCCTCTCAGCAAACAGAGCAATGATCTTGAAGATTGTAGATGGTGATGAATGTGCACCTTGCTCAGGAGCTGCTCGAGTGGTTGTTGTGGAACCGATAAAATGCAACTTGTTGAGCCAGGTTTTATCAGTGCGGGTGGTGCCAATATTTGATGAGTTGATGCGGTGCTTCGCTTTACAAATTCGTCATGTTTTGCTGGTGATATCGAAGGTTATTTTTTCTCCTTCAAAGTTCTCCTCGGAGCGATAAAGGGTAAAGGTGGAGCACTTTCTGGAACGAAAAATAGAAAAACTTCATTTAATACCTTCACTGGCCATACGTATTTACGCCATTATCGTAATGTTAACAACTTTAGCATCAATACTCTTCTTGTTGAGCATACATCACTGATCTCGCTGATGGTCTGTTGTGTTGTAAATTAGAATTGGCCTATTGTAAATTAGAATTGGGAACCAACATGATTGTGCATAATCAAGCAAAATTTACCATCTTTTTAGCGATCTTTTTAGCATACTTCGTCCATTTTACATGTTTGGCATGATTCCCCTGCGCTGAGATACGATCGTGTGCATTTTCGTCACGTTCGATCGGCGGTCACCGCACGCGCGCCTCGCCAGCGTTAAACGGTCGGTTAGCGTTCCGTGACGATTGGCGCCGAGAGTAGTAGCGTGGTACTCGATACCGAACGCCACCCAAAAAAGGAGCATCATCACAATACATTAGCACCACAAAAGCGGTCCACGAATTTCTTCGCACGTGGTTTGTGTGCGGAGGAAAGGGTGCTTGCCGTGAATCGCCAGAAATCGTTCTCGCGTTAAAACGGAAGGCTCGATCGGACGAAATGATGTTACCTTTTTGGAAAGGTAGCGCCATCTGCAGCAGAGTAAATAATGAACCTGCTCGTGATGTGCCACTGACGCAATTAAACATCCATTGACGTGCTTCAGTTGCGTCGTTGCGAGTTGATTGATTAACCTGTTAATTGATACGTTGTTAGATAATTCCCTTTTCTTTTGCTCAAACTATCCGTAGGTTTTCCGTTAAACATTAACGGCTGTCGTTTATATATTTACTTTCATTGTTTTTATCAAGAATATTTGCCTGATAAAAAATGATCCAACCCTGGAGACGCTACCTCCAGGTGAAGGAGTAAATATTCCTGCAATAATCATTCATATCGCATCGCTAGTCACAGCAACCAATTGAGCAGAACGATCTGATCTATTTTTATCCCCCACTAATTTACCTCACCATCCGGTGTAGGGGCCACAAAAAACGTGTCACCGGCACGTTTCCCGGCAGCAGCGGGATGATGAACGTATTTTCCATCGCACCACCGCTGGCATAGCCGTCAGTCGCGTTCTGACGGTCGGTTGAAAGCAACAGGCGGGGAAGAAACACTTGTTTTCCGTGTAGTTCCGTGTGCTGCTGCTGCTCGTTGCTCGTTGCTCACCGCAGCTTAGAGGTTTAAGCGAATGGGATGTAATTTCAGTACCTCGATCGCCACGCGAGAACATCGTGTAACCGAAGACGTTGCGCGGAAGATATCTTATCCTCAAACCTTAGCATCCTAACAGAGGGACGTGTTTCTCAAGCCCAATATCGATTAAAGATTGCGCTTAAGCCTATTCTAGGTGGTCGGATGCGCACACGTGCCTCCCGTGGGCCGCTTCGCGCTTGTTAACGACACCGAGCACCAGTACCTTCCTTCAAGCGACAGATGACAGCTTGTCATATGTCTCATTCGTATGCGGTTGTTTGTGACGCACGCCAGGTTCGACGCGCCAAGGTGCCTCCATGCGAACACAACAAAGACCGATTGCTGCAATGTGATCAGGATGATAACTACTGGTCGGTGTGCGCGTCCCGATCCATCATACGCTTGATATGGTGCACACGAAATTATTCTTAGCGAATGCATCCGTTCAGCTTGTTTCGTGTTCATGTTCGCTTTAGATCAACAACAGTACAACGTATCATTCCACAGACTGAAAGAGTTACGTCCTTAGAACACATAAAGGATCTTGCTGTTCCTCTTACTAAATGGAACAAATTGTTTTACAGCAATGTGCAGACATGAGCGAAAGTGGTTCTATTTTTGTTTGAAAGAGCCTCTTAAGCAAATAGAAAATGCTATCCATAACAGCGAAAGGAAAGTAAAAAATAATCTACTACAGCATACAGTTGTATAGCAACAGAGCATTCCCTTTGTAGGTCAGACAACATCCGTATCAATTGATATGCCGGTTATCTACTCCGAAGAATTGTACGATTGCTTTCTTCCTCCCAAAAAAAAAAATCCTCTTGATATGAGTGTCATGTGTTACCAGGTATCATGCGATCCGCACAGCATAGCACGTAGCATAACGGCCATTAGCAGAACATAACTTTTCGATTAGAACACAACTTGTCCTCTCCATTGATCAACTCGACCAAGGCCGCTGGCAATTGCTGACCAGTGTACAAGGTGGTGGTGCAATGTCCAAGACGAAATAGCTTTGTTGACTTGCTCCAGCCGGCCGGACGGACGGTCACTTACTTCCGGCGCGCTGGTGTATTACGGTTGAAGATAGCGCTGCACTAGACTGATTGGTGGCCCCGCTGCCATCCCGACAGCATTTGAATGTTAGCGGCAGCCAGTGCCAGTGACGCTCTTTTAACACAACCGTGGACGGAATGAGCATAAAGTGTGTGATCGTACACGATCGCTGTGCAGGAGCCGGAGGGTGGTTGTACGGCTCTGTTGCAACGTGAACGGTTTTATTGTTTTTTATGGGCAACTTCCTCCTCCTCCTCGTCCTCTTTCTCTTCTCTGGTGGCCATTCAATTTACTCCTTTCGACGCAATCGTAGTGTACAACCGTAACGTGTGTTATTGTGCTCGGTATCCCTTAGGTGTGTTTGCGTAGAAAGTGTCAGAAGATTCAACTGCGTCTTTACTACAACTTGCAGTACAAGAAAAAGTGCTCTAGAAGGCGAAAGAATCGGTGTTTTAAGTGTGGTTGTGTTTTTTTGTGTGAAAACGACTCCCGGAACGGAAGGTCCACTCCGGGACAGTGTGCACTCTGGTTTCGGGAGTGTAATCAGCCTCGAAGAAGGGCGAAGCATTAGCATCATGTCCACCTATTTGAAGAACAAGTTACTACGGCGGCAGTCCGGTGGAATGGATTTCCCCGGCCGTCAGCATCGTAGCCGATCGCTGGACGTCGAAGCGCTGCAACGATCCGGCATACAGGCGTTGATGATTGTAAGCAAAACCCTGCCTGCGGGCTTGTACACTGTCTCTGCTCTTCGCATTAGCATATTTAGTGTCGCGCTACGTCAAGTTCCATTGCTTTGTCTATCGTAACATAACAGTCTCTGGTTACATCTGCAAACAGTCCACTAATTTCCATCTTTCGTTCTTGCTTTCTCTTCCACAGAAAGCTGCTGCTCAACATCAGCAACAACTGGCCGCACAGAGTAAGTAGCGAATGTGGTTCTCAAATGTCTCATCAACGGTTTGGTTAACTTATCACGAAAAAAGAACCCTCTCAAAAAAGGGTGCGAATGCATTTCTCTGTCAATCTTTGCTGGCACATGCCTGCCGTGATTAGTAATCCGTGATTCAACTAAGTAACCTATGATGGGTTAGTAAAGGCCATTCTTCTAGTTTCCCTGAACGTGTGTAGACGTATTTTGCTTAGCTCTAACAACGTAACGGGTACGCGAAATCGTCGTGCTCTGCCGCAGATTCAATTGAAGATTTCCTGTCCACCATTCACGTCGCCATTACTACCCGAAACACGCTTGCGTGACGCGATGTTTGTGGTGATAAAATCGCGCCCACAATGCCAACATCTGTTTGATGACGTCACGTACGTTGCGCGGTGATGACGTCACGAACGACGAGCCCATGACGTTTGACTCAGAAAAGCTCGAACGCTACCCAGGAAAGCTCAACATTTTTTCTGCGTGCTTTCTGTTTTGCTTTTTCCTTTCGCATCGCACACATACACAGGGTGTCGATATATGTAGAGGTGTGGCGCGGCAGCATCTGGTGTAAACAACTTATGTCATAATTGCCGGAGCAACCCTCGCACCCGGAATCTCGCCCCTCGGAAAAGGGGTTGTTTTCAATTTTACAGCCAGTCAATTCAGGTGCCCACTAGGTTGGCCTCGGTGGAAAGGCAATAAAAGACCGACCTCAGATGAGGCAGATGATGCGTAGGGACCTGCGTGTATGTGTGAGGGCACACACGCGCACCAGTGGAAAAATATTGGGCGAGGGGTTGTTCGTCCAAAAGACACGATACCATCCCTGCCGTCGTCGTCGTCGCATAACAGCATAACGCAGCAGCAGCATGTTGGATGAACGAAATGAACAAGAGCGAAGGAGAAAGAGCACGAGCGAGAAAGAGAAGCAGTTTGTTGTTGTTGATGCGCGCTGGTGTGGATCGCGGCTCGTGATGGGTTAACCTTGAAAACCCCGTCCGTTTCTTTGTGTTTTTTTATCCGGCATTTTCTTCCACCGTTTGGTGTTCGATTGCGTCTTACTTTCGCCTGCCGTGAACCACCACCAGCAGACAGAGGGCGTGCTGCCTGCATGCACATCTGCAGATCGATTTCGCTCGGCGATACACCACCACGAGCACGAGATGTTGGGATGCCGGTAGTAAACAGAAGTTACCGAAGCATCCATCAAAGCCGGCTCTGGAAAAAAACACGTGAAGCAGCGAGCAGAACAAAGTATGCTTCCGGGTAACCGAAATCTCAAGGCCTGCGCCTATCAATTGGATAAGGTTTTAGCTTTCCAAATCGTACCGTAAATGGGCAGCATGCCGATTGCATTATAATATCTTAAATTTAATCTAATGCAATTGTATTCAAGCTCTTGGGAAGCAAACGTCTGCCTGCTATGCTCCACTACTGTGGACGGAGGATGTCACTTACGAATTCCTGCTTAGAATTCAGCCAAGTCAATTCACCTATCAGTAGCCCAGCTGGCTTCTAGGTGTTTCTCGCACGTCCTCGAAATCGTTCGGTGGTGCGGCTGCATTTTGTGAGCCGGCGGTCTGGATAATAACTATTGCGCAGTTGGCGAAGCTGTGTGCACGGCATGTGGAGCCTTTTGTTTTATATTTTAGACATGTTCCTTGTATGTCATTGCATCAAATTAAAAACAACAGCAGATGCACCAGCATTCGCATGTGAAGATTGCAGAACTCATGATGTTTTGGAAACGTGCTCTTGGGAAGGGAAAAGGTTTTGATGCTGGTTAGAAGGAAGAAAAGAGAGCGGTCTACCGACGGTGCCATCACTTTCATTCGCACTTGTCTCTTGCCCAATCGAAAGGTAGATTGAGCAAGAGTTCTAATGCTGCCAGAAACACGCACACAGCAAACGTCCGCCCGGCTACACGGTTTCCGTACTATTGTGTGAGTCATGTTTTTGGTTGCTGCGCTTATGTTGCTGTTCACCCTAGAATCTTGAAGGCCCGCCTTGGCACACAGGATGCGTGCCGTTGCGAACGGCGACCGTCGTGGCAGCTAGATGTAGGGTCACACTGGATTCGAATGAATCACGTTGTGGTTTTTACAATAAATACTGCTTGTTTGAATGAAATTGTTCGATTGTTTCTTTACACAAATAAGCAGTTTTTGGGAAATCCTTATTAGAATCATCCTTGAATCAAAAGAGAAACATAACAAATAAATGAGCTAACAGAACATGAAGAGAATTCCATGTTCGAGATGTTTTTCCATTTTTTTTTAATTATGCCATTTTCCAACTAAATAATTATTTAATGGTCTTTTAACATTGAAACACGATTTCGATCCATCAAAGCAATCACCAAAAGTACGTCACGGTACGCACCCATAGTGCGAGCGGTCTTTCGAAAAGAGATGAGGACTACGCACCGCGAGACTCGAACGGCGAACCTGCCTCCTTCTCCTCCTCCATAGTAGAAAAAAAGGGTGATGCGTACGCGCGGCGCATATTGTGAGCGTGTGCGTGCCGGCGGTAGTCGGTCGGCGAACGGGACCCCGCCGATGGTCTCGGAGGGGCCTGGTCTCGAGTTTGTGGTTAGCATTCGAAGAGAACGAAAGTGATAGGCTCCCGGGGGCTCGATTACGGTCAGCCAGGCAGGCACACACGTGTCTATCACTATCAAGTGACCTGAAGATAGTATTCGCTCGGAACCCCACCCAAAAAGCACCGACATTCCCTGCCTTGTGCATTGTGCATTTGAGCGTGAGCGAAGAGAAAGAGGAGTGTGAAGAGTGGACGCATTTCATTTGAGTCTACACGGTGTAAGTGATCAAAGGGATTCCCAAAAGTGCCATCAGCCATCGAGATCGAGATCGAGTATCTTGACCTGACCCTACGAAAACTTCGAAAGACCAGACCTCCCACTGTAGAACGAGATTAATGCTCTCGGCATGGCTGCAGCACGTAGTCCACGCGTAGCACGGTAGTGTGTCTACGTGACTCTCTAGCGCACGCATCGTGCCGCCACCTTCAGATTGTTTTTCCTCTCGTGTGGAGCACCATCACCACCACCACCACCGACGGTATCCATCCGGCCGAAACGAGTTTTATTGGAAGGGGGTCTGTGGAGTGTTGGTCACTGAAACCAAACATCTCCCCACCTTCTACTTTGTGTGTTTTGGTATGGCGGTATGGGAGCCACGCACGCGATCGTCATCTCTGCAGCAGCGCAGCTCAGACCGGCTGCGGCGGCAGCGGCAGCTCTAGCTGATTTACACCACGATCATTCTGGTAGTAGTTGCTGCTGCTGGTAGTATATGTGCCCATCGTCTGATCACCGTATGATCCGTCATCGTGCGTTAGGGCGCGTTTTGTGCGCACCACCGGGCGACCGACCCCCCCGTTCCGTTGTTGACATCTTTGATCAACGCCGATCGTGTGTTGATCGGAGCGCTTTTTGTTGTGCATTTAATATCACAATTGGCCGGATTGTTCGTTTGCTCGAGAGCAGAATGGCGCGTGATGATGGCAATAACACGCTTGTCCCTCGCGGTGTTAAATGACTTAAGCGAGACTCGCAAATTGCCCCTTTTTATGTTCCTTTTCTCCCAGAAGACTCTACGGCTACGACTTTAACTGATGGAGACACTTTCTACCCCTCCCCGGTGCCACGAGGAGTGTTGTTTTGCTGTGAACCAATAGACATTTCGGAATTCCGTTTGTCAGACCGAACGCCGGCCGGAATTATGGTGAGACATCGTGCCGCGTGCCACCGTGCCGTGTTTACGATAAAATGCGTCGTAGTACGCTGCGATAGTAAACGGGCTAGTGTTGGTACACGATGGCCGGGAGTAGAATGCGGGAAGTGAAGGGAAACGTGGAGTTAGAGGAGATGGGTCCGAGTGAAATCATTTTATTGGGGTCCCCACACACACGCAGGTTTCATAAGACATGTTTCGTAACGTCGTTTGCTTGAGTTGTGTTGTAGTTCCTCCGATATCAACCTCCGTTAGTACAAGAAAAACACGACGAACCCGGTGGGGGTTTACGGCCGGCTAGATAAGCGGTAGTGCACCAAGAAAAAACTAGAAGAAGAAGAACGAGAAGGAAGGTTTACCATCATTCCCCTTTAGTTGCGTTGTATTGCATTTCTTTGTGGAGCAAATTTTGCTTCATTTTACAAAATGCTGTTCTGTTGTTTCCTTCTTCGTCTTCACATGCACCCAGCTCCATTTCCTCATTTCCCGCAGGCCAACAGCTGAGATGAGAACACAACATCCGCACAAATATCCGTAGTGTAGCACGGTAATGGATTTCGTATCCATGGAATGGAAACGAATTTCATTCCCTGTTTTTTTCTTCCTTTACTGTTCGCTTTTTCCAATCATCCATCTTGAGAGGTTTCCGCTTCAGTTTTGCTTCTTCGTTTGCTTCCGTCATTGCAACATTGATTTACAATTAAAGATAGTTTTTTTTTTGTTATGTCCTGTTTCGTCTCCTTCGATGTGCAATGGCGCTAAGGGACTGAGAGTGATTGGCAAGAAATACAGATAATTGTTTTTGAACCTTCACTCCGAGACCATTTGCGGTTCGCTTTTTGCGAATGTTTTGTGCCCTGGTCGCTTGCAGGGAGCTCCGAATGACTGTTCCAAACACAGTTTGCTAGCTTGTTCTGTCACATTATGGGCAGACAAATGGCGAAACTCATCATTTGTTCCGGGACTCACTGTCCTTGCCAGTGCTACTTTAAAAGGCGATAATAAAACAATATCCCTTCTGTACTCTTCCTGTTGGGTGCAGCAGGGAGATGTCCGTAGAGGTTCACTACTGTAGATGACTTTTTCGTTCCTTTCGTAGTTATTCTAGATATGCAGCGATCCGTACCGAGGATGTATCCTCGTCAACAACAGCAACAACAGCAGAAAACAGAAGAAGAAGATTTAGCATTGCACAATGCAGAGGGATGCAATATAGTGGCAGGGGGAGCTGAAATGAATAAATATTTCCGCCGGCAGCAAAGTGCTGCAAATTGAAAGCAGAAACGGTGCATCACAACAAAACATGCCGCATGTTTGTGTCTCTGTCAATCCCTCAACGGAATTGACACACGGAAGATAGATTTTGTTTGCTTAAAACAAAACCTTGGCCTCAGACACTGGCCAATAAAGTGTCGTGTACTGAAATCACAGTTCTGTTTGAGGGCGAACGTTTCCGACGACGCATTACTCACAACGTTTGAATGAAAACGCCCACCGTCACCTTGAAAATCCAGTGACGCCGCTGCTCGTAAACCGTAAAAGGGACTCTGCTTATCCTTCTCGCTCTCTCTTTCTTTCTTTCCCTCCCTCGAGCCATGTACTTGGCCAGAAACATTGGCCTTTTTTCGGTTGAGGATAGTTCCAGTGAGCAGGAAGGAAGAGCAGGTAATCCCCGCGGGGGGTGTTGGGGAGCGACACGCGCTGCCGGCAACTCTCGATCACACGATGGAGACGCCAAGTCGCCCAACGGTACGCACAAGGACACACGCGCGCTTCACTCTCACTTTTCACTCCGTCGGAAGGGGGTGAGGGAGGTGGTGGGTCCGATCCTTCGCGACACTCACGACACTCACTCACTCTCTGTGTTTGTGCGCTCGATTCTGTTTACATACTGTCCTCCGGCGAATTTTAATTCGGCTCCAACGTTTTTTTCTTTTGTTTCTGTTTTCCGAGTTTTCGTCTCTTCCATCTTTGTTTTTCCCATTTGGGGTTTAGTGTTCGCGATTGTATTGCGCGCTCTCGCTCACTAGACAGTCATGGGTTATGCGACTGCGCATGGAAACGGAGCTCCGATCAAGGCATCATCATGTTGGGGGTTTGGCGCGGATTTCCCAACCTAACACGAGAGAGCAAGACAGAGAGTCGTGCCAACCAACAACACACCACTACACACTCGGGCTGCTACTGGTCACGTAGGCCAAGGGATTTTTTGGGGCCTCTTCGCCGGAGACGCAGATTTTCCGGGTCTTAGATGGGTTTGGGCCCGTTATGGTACCCTTTTCGAAAAGGATGCCCGGCCCGGAACGAAAGGAAGGTTTTCGATTTGCTGGAACGCGTAAAACTGATTACGCTACGCATTCAGCTGTAGAACAATCTCAGCGCGTAACCTTTTTCCACTCACTCGAAGGGATTGGGATCGGTTGATTGGAAGAATCTTTTTTTTTCTCCCAAGCCTACTACGCTGCATTTTTGACGTCTGTGTTTGGAGCGTAAGTTGACATTTTCCGACCACACTTTTGACGCAACCAGAGACCAGAATCTGACAAGTTCGAGAATTTATCCGACAACAACCTCCAAGTTGTGTCCCATTCATAAGTAAAAGAAAAGTTATTGCGTGTTAGGCCCCCTCCTATCGTGCACTTGGCACTTCGTATCGATTTTACTACTTCACCTTCACTCCACTTTGTAGTATTCATTTGTTGCTCGCCGGGGAGACCGAGGGGGGGGGGGGGGTTCACGTGGCGGCTTTCGTGGTTTTGACGCCGCACGTATTACACCCGGCACGCACCCGGGTACGTACTACCTTCTCATTCACTAAACTCCTCCACCCTCTTCGGACCTGTCAAGGGCAGCTAGCTGGCTGCCACCCCGTCTCCCCGCTTGGCAGCACGTGGTATAGGGTGTGATGGTATGTGTGTGAGAGAGCGAGAGGGAGGAAGGGCCACACGCCGTAAACCGAAAAACCAACCCTTCCAACGGGTAGTAAGAAAACTATCAGCAAAACACCGGTCGGAACGTCGTCGTCGCCGCCGCCGCCACCGATGGTGTCGAAGGCAGACGAAACTGTGTGTGCCAAGGTTACCAGCGGAACGTTGTAAACAATTCAGTCGCAGGTCCGACACTACCCATTCCCGCCGCGTGATCGAATACGATGACGATACCTAACAGCGAAAGGTTGCGATGGACACACTCTTTCGGACGCCCATCCTGGGGTGGGAGTTTGGTGCTCACGGAGAGATACTAACGCCAGAGTCGCGCTAGTCCAAGTCGCAGCCTTGTGCTTTGTGTTCCGCTGCCGTCAGTTCATTGGTGGTGCTCACGCGCACCGGACGCGCGCTGTGCTGTGTTCCGAAGCAAGCTTCTAAGGATACCTCTGGTGGCCAGAGTACCCGGTGTACACTCCCCGTACTGTTGTTATTGTTGTTGTTGGTGCGATGCAACAACGCCAAGCCATGAGAGAGAAAGAGCAAAAGGAGTTTAAAGGGTAGCTAGTGTGTGTCTGCATGTCTGTGTCTATAACTGTGCACTGTTGTGGTCCGGATGGATCAGATTGCCGTTGTGAAGTGTCCTTTCCCCCCCAACGGGGTGGGGTGTTGTTGCATTCGATTTTGTGACACCGCGCGAAACAAAATCGAACCGAGAAAAAAAGGGTCTCGGGAAAAACAAATGCCACATTATATAATCGGCATTTGTTTGGATGGAATGCTCTTCTAGTAGCAGTCGCCGAAGACGACGCCATGATTGGCCGGAATGATCTTACGTTGGTTCTAGTTCTCGCTGGGAGAGTGCGAGAGAGAGAGAGAGCACGGTCCAACTGTCGAATGCTGGCGCGTGTGTTGTGCTCCATTTGTGACCTAAATACGTGCCCCCACATTTGACCACAAGAGTGGCACGCGGCACGCGTTAACATTTCGACGAAGAGAGCTGCTCCCCGGTGAGGGCAAACCATGTGACACCGAAAAGTGACTGTTGCCCTGTACGTCGATTTCTGTTTGGTGTCCAGAAGCGAGCCCACCTTCCTGGGACGTTTTTTTTATCTTAATTGCAAGCAATTAACCCTCTGCGCTAGACCATATAAAACATGATAACCGTGGATACCACACCCAACTGCAATACATGTAATATGGTCGTCGTGATAAAACGGAACGGAACCGTTTAAGTAAATGGATCCGCCTCGCACTTCCTTCTTGGTTCTCAGCTCTCTTGGGCTGTCCTGGAAGCCTGACCTGGAGGTAGCCAGGTCAGTGTCGGTGAAGGCAGAAGGTGCAGCCGCCCATCTATTAGCTCAACCGAAGCATCGTGTCTCACCTTACGCGGGCAAAGGTCATAGAACTGCCCTCCAGCTCTTATCATCCCTCCACCCATTCCAGCGCCCATTAGTGAGGATCTTGTTGGAGATGAGTTGAGTAAAGTGAGCGATGTGAGAAGCCCTCATCGGTGTCGGCCATCGGTCTATCGTTCCTTCCTGCGACTGTGACTATACTACATGCCGGCAACCCCGGGATGATGGCCATCGTGGGTGAATTTTGGCACTCAGCTTTCCCATCCTCCCCTGGGTCGCCTTGTGGCGTTCGTTTCCACGACACAACACAATGCTAGTGGTTTCCTGCACTTATCTGTCCGTGGCAGAGCGAGACAGAGAGATAAAAGGGATGCTCAGGAGAAAAGCACCGGGAAGAGAACATGAAATATTGATTTTTCTCCTTTTTGGCACGTGCCTCTCCGGTTTTCCTCCCACTGTCTGCTGCTGCTGCTGCTGCTGCTGCTGCTGCACCCATCTGTCTGTTCTACATCGCTGGTTCTGCTGGCTGGCGATCATAGGTTGCTGGTTCGCCACTGGGAATGGTGACGTTTTGTGCCAAAGAAATTTTGGAGAAGGATTTTTATGCCACGGCCATGGTCACCAACGCACCCGACACCGGAAAAGGAAACGGAACCGGTGCCCCCCTCCCCCAAGGGGGGTCAAGGGAATGTGTCAAAGGACACACCGTCGGTCCTATGTCGCAGGATTATTTTTAATCCTGGTTCCACCGGAGTCTATAAAGAAAATGAATTTCCGACGGGCAAATCCACGGCTGAAATGCTGAATTTGCGTTCGGAGAAATTTCATTTCCTTTTCATTGGGGAGGATACGGGACGATAGATGCGGACCTAATGTACCAGCAAGAGTATGTGCGTTGGACGCTTGTATGTCCAAAATAAAGCGTGCTGTACGTCGTTAAATCCATGGCCCAGGAGATATCAATCATATCTGTATTTATTGCAACACTAGCATCAGTACGAGAACTTCATTCGGGGCCGCTTTATCAGACATGAACCGCCCACACGGAGCACATAAATCGGCAAAGAGTGTTATAAATCGCTCCGACGATTATATCGGATGAGACGCCAACCCGGTGCCGGTGTTCAGCATCATCCCCGATAATCCTGCCGCATCCTAGGACCCACCGCTAAAGGGCGGGCGACGAAATTATGATGGAGCACTTTTATCGATTATCGTCCGTCACACAAACTCTTGGGGATTCGTTGTCGTCGTTGCGTTAGTGTGTTGTTCGCTGGTCCTATTCCTATATTTTGTGGATTCCAATGGAGATTTTCCCAGGAATTCGTCATTGAATGTTTGCATAGATATTAGGATAGTCCATCGCTAAGCGGGGTGCTATAATTCGTGCATGATTGATTCAAATGCTCAATCCTTTATCCAGATGTGATGATGACGGGGTTTTATGGCGCTGCGATGCGTGTTCCTGTTGCATGTTGATCCCTAGATTCTTTGCAAGCGATAAATCTACGAGAGCAACACGTGTGGCCACGTTATGTTTGTGCTTCATCTGTGGAGGAATGCTAATTGAATCCAAGAAGCTTTTCCATGAGCAAACTTAATTACTCAGCTTCATTTGCTGCTTCATTTATGTTTCGCAAACATCTGAATAATCAACTAATTCACATCAAGCTAGCGCAGGTGGCGCTGTGGTTTAATGATAATGATTTTTCTCTACCAAGCAGCATCTGACAATCAATGTAGCCTACGATGCAAGTTCAAGAGACGTTCGCTATGCTTTGCACTTGTTGGTGGAAAGGTACGCTCGAGTGCGAATGCCTGCTAGGATTACTTAGAATCGAAAGAAGTTTCCCTTGTCCACCTTTAATCAATCTTTGAAGGAAGGATCCCGTGCGAAGCATGACACGTGATCCATTTGTCAATTGCTTGCTTTTGGTGTGTTGTGTAGCCAAAAAACACACTCACAGCTCAACCGGGCGTCCGATTGTCTGCCCTCGTTGCTGCTGAAACCGGTTGCCATTTTAGGTAAAGTTCTAATTACTCCTTTCGTTTGCATTTAGCGCAGACATACCATGCCGCACTTGACACCGTATTTTACGCGCTTCAATTGCACACTAGTTTAAAATAAAAACAAATGGCTCATTTGGCGTGGAAAACGAGAGACACATGAGAACGCGGTGGTGTCGCGTTCTTCGTGCAGAAGTACGACACTCGCACTCTTGTGGAGTTGGCAGAATAGAGTCTGTTTGCCTCGCGCATTTCCATTGTGTTTTGTTGTCAGTGCTTTTTTTCTTCCATTCGTTTCGTTTGTATGTAGCACATGTTCCACCGCGAGTCACTTATTGCGCTGCATTCCGGTGGATGTTTGAGGTCGTCCTCTGGTTTTGGGTTCCAGTATATACTGCAAATCGTCGTTTCGATCGTTTTTTTTTGCCGAAGCCCAAAAAGCCGGTGGCTTCTGGTTCTGGCTGAAAAATGTTTGCAGAACCCATTAGCATCTGGTTTGCGAGTTATGTTTTTTTCTTCTTTAAACATACACCCAACTCTGGCGATAACAGAAGCTAAAAGTACCTTTGAAACATGTGGATTTTATTGAAAACAGATCTCATGACGGCTTCTATCTGCAGCATCGTGCCACTAGACATGATTTTATTACTCGCCAACATGCGCACATCAATTGCTTCACTAGTCAAAAGACGTGTGTTACCGAGTCCCTTTTCGGGGTGCTGAGTGTTTAATTAGATATGATTGAATTAATTTACACCACGACAAAAGATATACGCACTACCCTTCGCGCTCCGGTGATCCGGTACCAGTCTCCGGTGCCAGCTGCACTGGTATAGATTGTTCGTTACGATGATGCTGATGGTCGGGGACCGATGATGAAACACACGAGAAGAACCAACCGCCGTCACGTCGTTCCGGCCAACCGCGGGCGGCCAGGGCGATATAAAGCAATCAAGCGAATGAATCAAGACGAAAAAACGTGCGATAAAAATAGAGTTGTCAGAAAATGTAATCAATCGATCGTAACGCGAACCTCACCCTGTGCCAGAGCATGATGGAGAGCAAACGAGGGGGAAACGGAATCTTTAGAATTCTTGGAGATTCTTTGCGAACCTTTCCAGCGCAGAATAATAGTCATGTGGTTCTCGTGCATCTTAAGTGCGTTCAAGGATTACCAAGATCGGCTGCAGACTGAAACGTTGACATTTATGCTGAAGATTTATTGCTTGCTCTCTGATTCGAAACTGGAATGCTACGAGACATGCTACGAGAGGGCGATAAATGCTAGACGACAGCGGCGGCTAGTGTGCCATCTTATCAGTGAGAACATGATAAAACTGTGACAGACAGGCGACGGACAAAAAGCGTTACGAAAAATGGTATATACTAGGCGGAAGCGTACGCGTTGATTATCGGTGACCTTTTTTTCCTATCTTTTGTATTTTGTTTTGTTTCCATTTGTCTCCTTCCAACTTGCCACAATAGGTGTCACATTAACATGGCGTGAAAATGAGTTGCGATTCTATCCATTTTCATAAAACTTTTCGACGCAAGCTAATTAATTGCTCCTCTACAAGTGGCACCAAGTGGCGACGCGTTTGGAGAAGTTTGAAAAGTGCCACTAACTAGCAAAGAAGCCTGATTATCGTCGTAAAACTTTCGTGTCCGTTGTATCGTCTGCACGATATTAAAGGATGATTTTGTGCCCGTTCGCAACATAACAAGAAAAACGGTGTTGCCAAACGGTCACAATGTTGTGATTTTCCAATTATGTTTTAACCTTTTGCCACTTTTGCGTCGCTAGCAAGGGCGACTGTCCTTTTGCGGCTTTCGCAGAACCGGTTGCTCTGGTTGCTGAGTCAGGACACAGTGATGGGCAGGTCTTTCGCCCTCTCGTTCATATGATGTATCCTTCGTATCCTTTTTACCGCATCCCCGGCGGGGCCATCATTGTTGATCGCCAGCACAGCCAGTAACAGCACAGTGCCCACTGGCCATCTGGAAACAACACACCGTCCTGGTGACGGCTGCTGGTGTTATTTGATTATCCTGTCGACGCGAAACATTGTCGTCCTTCTTTTTTTTTATTATTTTTATTTCGTGCCAGTTTTCTGGTGGAAGCAAAGAAACAAAAAAAAATCCGTTTTGTCAGCAAACATAGAAGAGAGGAGAGGGGACGGACGTGGGGGAGTTTAGTGCTCGTGTTAGGTTGGTCGATTGTGCGTTGCTCCTGGATGCCGGCACATACCGTCCATAAATTAACACCCCAGGAGGCATTGCATTCCGGGAAGGCTCAAGCAAATACACGCATACATTCTAGCGAACGAAGTAATCGAAGACGGGTCTCTCCACCACCAGCACACGATCACACCGGTCACGATGTTGCTCAACAAGTGCCGCCAAGGGACCGGTACTGGTTGGTGGGGCTAGTGTTTCACACAACAGACGTTTTGTAAGTGTATATAGCGCACAGTGGGGCCCTCTCCCTCTCTTGGGGAAGAAGTTGTCCACCGCATGCTGTTCAGACATTCAGTCGACGTTCGTTTCTTGAGCACGACGGTCATAGCTTTAACGCTGATAAAACGTGCTGCTGCAGGTTGCTGAATTTTGAACAATCTCTAACTGCTATCCCTCAGTGAAGTGCATTTGTGGTGTCTTTTGCATTAAATAATTCGAGATCTCTTCCATCACTTGTAGTGTATAGAAAATGTGACAATTTGCGGAGACGATAGAGAGAAAGAGAACGTGAAAGTGGACACGTGAAAAGTGTTAGCAAAATTTGTAGAAAACCTCGTGTGCAAAGTTCGTGTGCTTCCTTGCTACAATCAATCAAACAGTGATTCACTGCCTCATCCCCCCCGTGTGACTTGTGTGTGGAGGACAACAGCAGCGACGGCAGCAAACGACGACGACGACGATGCACGGCATACAGCATCTGTTTCGGCAGCATGCCCTGGAGAAGCAAACCAGCGTAGACAGCTGGCACTCGGCGTCGAACAGCTCGAACCAGACGCTATCCCTCACGGATCGGCCCAGACCACCGAACCAACGGTCGAGCAGCATCGACGAGTCTCAGGTTTCGCTGGCCAGCGAAGGTTAGTTTCTGTCCCGGCGACCGTGCCCGTGCTGTAGCGATCCAAGATCTGTCTTTCTTTCCGGGATTTGTTGACCCATCAAAAGGGTGGAACAGAGAGAATGGCGAAGAATGGGTAACACCTTTCCGGTGCTAAGGTATCGGTTTACGCGTGAGGTAGTAATTAGGCCCCATGTGGTCGATTTGGTTCCCACATTTAACATTCATTAACTTACCTTTCGAAAAGGAAGATCGTTTTGCGAAAACAAATCCTCGAAGAACGACAAAGATCAGATCGTATACGCTACAGCAGGAACACGATGTCGAACTCGAATCTAGCTGCTTCAGCTCCCTACGAAGGTTCAAACGATTTCTCACGAGTTTATTCATTCGCTCGACGTTTTAGTGTACCGATTGGCGGCATCCAGCCCTCAGCATGTGCCGTCCGGTGTGTCGGCCCGTTCGCCGACGTCTGCCCAGGAGTACTACAACCTTGGCATTTCAATCCCGCGTGGCCGAAAGTCTCCGGACAGTCGTGGCAGTCAGTGTTCGGACATGGGCAGCAGCGTCGGTGCGAATGGCATCAAGCGCATGTCGAAGCGTACCCAGGCGGTGCCCTATGGCGGTGCCCCTGGTGGTGAGCAGCGTCCAGCGACCAACTACAATCCCGTGAGTATCATCTGTGCTGTTTGAAGCACCGAGCTTGAACCCCGTGCAGAGTACTAAACGAACGGTTTCATCCGTGTCCTCACAACGTCGTTTTAGAGTGGACGCCGTGGATCGCTGGAGAGTGCGTGCTCGCCACCGATGCACCATCACACTGCCGGCTATTTTCCGCACGATCTGGACGACATCTACGAGTACAAGACGGACCATCAGTACTTCACGCATACCGGTGCCTACCATGAGCACGCAGCGTACCCGATTACCTCGGACCAGCAACGCCAGATGTTGTTCCAGCGGAACCACGGGTTTCACTCTCTCGACGAGTACGGCGGTGCTTCGTCGGGCATTTCGAGCTCCAACAGCTCGAACCAGCGACTGTTTGGCTATCGGCACCGGTTCGATAATAGCAGCTTCGCCCGGAAGCTCACCCAGAGCATCTCGCAAAGCAGCATCGACAGTGGCCATTCGTCGGCCTCGAAAGCCTCGATGAGCAAGGACAAGGAGGAGAAGGAGAAACGGCACCACAATAAGGACGGCAAGGGTGGCAATCAGCACCACAATCACCACCATCACCATTCGATCACGGAGATGATCAAACATTTCGGCAAGAAGGCACACATTTGGCCCGGTGGCCGTACGCGCCATTCGTCGATCAGTGAGGATCACCACGCGGGTGATGGTGATCACCATTCGTCCGTAGGCGGTGGTGGTGGTGATGGGGATTCGATAAGCCACCCGAAGGAGGACTTCCGGACGCGGTCACGATCGCTGGATGTCGATCAGAGGCGGCGCATACTGGACGATTGCGAGTCCACGTACAAGATCTATAACAAAATCTTGCGTGAAGGTAAAACCACCGGTAAGAGCAGCGAGATCTTTAGGGTGTGATCGTCAGACGTGATCTTGACTATAGCAATTCCATTCCAACGTGTTCGTCGCGAAAGAGAGCATCTGGTGTTGATGCGTTGGGAGAGGGCGTAAGGCCGGCTGGTGGAGACCAATCAGTGTTCGTCTTCGTACCCCACAGATCGCGACAAATGTTTACTCTATTACGTAAGCGTGCCGCTGTTCGTTCAGGGGTGCGATCACCGAGTTGTGGTAGAGTGTAGTGTATGTCTCCGTTGTTTTGACTCTGGTGCTGGCGTGTGGCCAAGGCGCTCGCGCGCGCGCACGCCCTTCTTCCAACCCACGTGCGTCGACTGCTCTTCGGTTTGCCACTTTGCGGCTCTCTTTCTCTCTCTCGCTTGTCACAGTCTAGGGGACGGCGGATTGTCGGGGTGTTTACCCATTTGTGTTTCACCGTAAACACCTGGATGGAGAAGCAGAAGAAGGCGTTCAAGACTTCTTGCCAGGTTTTGGGGTTTTTTTTTGGCGAATTCAAAGCAACCTCTAGAAGCTTCGAACTACTTCGAGCTAGCTTCGATAACTACGTCGCCACGCAAAACGAAGCCGGTACACTGTTTACGAATTCGATTTACTTCCTCCCTGCTGTGGCAACGGGGGTGGGTTAGAAGTCTTAAATCAATAATCAGCGATACTTGTTTTTTTTCGCTCATCTTCCTGTCAAAGATCGCATCGAAGATTCTTCGTCAGTGAACGTAAACGCTGATAAAATCAACAGAAACAGAGCTCGTTCGTCATGTCCCAGCAGGAAGAGGCAACCAAGTGATGCTATCTTTCGGGAGCTGAGAAGGCGCACCCCGGTGCCTTGAAGATGCCGACGATAACTGCTCCCCCGGGGGAAGATACAATCGAGGAAGAGGAGAAGCAATGCCTAACGAGTATATTGCTGTTATCGTTAGAAACAACTTTGCCACCGGGTTTGCCGGTTTGCTGCCCAGCATCGATCGATAAACAACAACAACGACAACAACATTCACCGTAAAACCGGGTACCGGGTTCACGCTGCACCCTGCACCGCACCTTGTTTTACGATCCGCCGATCGGCGATCGTATTACGAAGTGGAGGCACGTCCACGCGTCCAACGAAGCCGGTTCTCGATGCCGATGCCGATGGCGTCAGCAAAAATATGTTACCCTTGCCTGTGCTTACCTCCGTTTCCAATGCCTGCCGTTTCTGCCTTCCTCTCCCTCACTCTGCCGGTATGCAAATCGCACAGAACAGAACAACGCAATATGCAAATGTCCTGCCACGTTTTTTATTTTTGCAATTCCACCCAACAAACCCTCCCCCAAGTGGTGTGTCTGGTTTGGATTGGGATTGGTGACTTCTGCGTATGGCGTACCGAATGCGCATCGGTCACCACTCAGGGCCAATAATTGATGAGCCTCTCAAGAAGCCGGCCAAGCCATTTAATATCTTAATTGAGTTCATTTGTCCTGCCCCCTGGCCACGGTATATCTCGCGTGTAAAATCTCTCCGTGGGGGGGGGGGGGGAAGAAAGAGGTGGTTGGCAAAACGTCCGCGTGGATAATTCCAAAACAGAGCCTTACCCCTTCTTTCGCTACTGCGCGCCACAAATCTATACATTCCCTTTGTTGTTTTCTCCCTGACCTGCCCTATGCGCTCGCGTGTATGACGACCGCGGGTTGCTCTACTGTATACGCTCGCTACTGTTTCCATCGTACCTTCGGCCGTATCGGATTGAGGAAGTGGATACAGCCAAGGGGTTATCAGCGGCACAATGTTGTTGTAGTTTATCCATGGCGACAGCGGCGACCTTCAATACAGAGCCAATGTAGTGAGCTGTGGTCGTGTGTCGTCGTGCACGCCATTGACGTACCCTTCGATTAGCCACATTAGTAATCGAGAACATTCACCGTAGATGCCGGCATGTAGAATTAGATTATGAATTACTCGGTCAACGAGTATGCAAACGAGAAGTTGAAGATGATTCGCTTCGATCGCTCGGTATTCCAATCAAGCTCGTTAACCAGTTTTACAGTTGAAAGATGAGAAATGCATTCGCTACGTTAATACGCACACAGCATGGATCCGATATGGTCATTGCAGGATACTAATGTTTCTCAACACGTTTTCGTTTCCCCTCTTTAGCGGCTCATATGCGAAGAGCTTCTGCGGAGCTAGCGGAACGTCGGCGGGCTTCACTGGGTGCCACAAGAGGACTACGTGCGGACGGTACACTCGATCCGTATCACGCCGCCATTCTGTTCCGTGACTCAAGAGGGGTAAGTAACGTTGTGCGCTCACTCATGATTCACGGCTACGATTTGCGTTCCATCCCATCCGCTACATTCCACTTATCTATCATTCTTATTCATTGCGTCTGTGGTTGCAATCTTCCTTGGTGGCTCATTCTATGATGAAGGATTTAATTTAAAACCGTGCTACTAATCACATCGCGAATGCAAAAACCAATGCAATTTGTGCCAAATTTTGGGGCCAAATTTGCTCGAACAAAATTCTCCCGTTTGATCGTTATGACCGTTTTTGTTTGCTCCGCGAAGCTGAGCTTTTTTTAGCTTTCGCGCTACAGCAGCGCCATCTCGGGGCGAGCCCCTGGAAATAAGTGCTTTAGTGCGCGGTTTAGTAGTTCAAGATTAGTAGTTTAGTGCATTTTAACACTAATCCCTTCGCTCGTATTTGATCAAATATACAGCAATATTTAAATAAGATGCTAGAACTGAACCACTCTTTTGTGGTTGTTCCGAACCTATCAGATAATCGAGGCATGCTAGGATGATTGCAATGAATTTGAAAACGATTTATGCATCGGCTTCTCAGAAGTCGTGGCCACATGGGGAAATCCAAACAATATATCCTCTCCAAGAGTGTCCTCATTCACTTTCCGGCCACGTTTAGTAACTGCAATGCAAATCATCTGACGAACCAGCGGGTTTGCTGACACGTGAATTTGATCGAATTAGCACCGGCTTAGGCCTTTACTGACGTGTGCCCTCTAGCTAATTGATCGATTCGCCAACGCCAACGACGACGTATCCGAGATCTGCCATCACCCCCCCACCCCCCCCCTTTCCCCATCCCCTGTCCTTCGGGGATGCATATCGCAAATTGAATAAGTAATGAAAAGATGGACATATCTCACACTCATACAACAGTGTACGAGAGAGAGAAGGCGAGTGCGACGTGTCTTAATGGCGCCAACGATCGTTAGGCACGCTAACAGTCGTAGTCGCCTCGCTACGATAATTACACTCCACTCCCCTTTGCCCCGGTCCATAACTCTCCTTCATTCAAAAGTAGTGCTTTTGCGTGGGAGACAGCCAGGGGGAGGAATGCATGTTGAGGAACTTGTTGTAGAACGATGTGCAAAATTTACATGCGCGTCATTCCGATGGACCATGGAAGAGTGGAATTAACTTGTCCTCCCGATATTATTGTCCTGCCATCGTGTCATTCCGCAGTTAATGGAACGGCCAACGAACGGATCGCGACCCGATACGACGCTCCGTTTATCGCGATTGCGATCATTATTGTAGCGTGCCCAGAGCATGGGCATCGAACGATGATGGCTAGAAGATGTTTTTAGCACCTTGGCCATTATTTACAAACACACCACGGTACCGCTCCGGGTCCTGTCTGGCTGCGTGCGTCGATACGGACGAGGACGAAAGATACAAAATGAGCAAACCACAACCCCGCCACATGCGAACACACATTTTGGATACTTCCGTAGCGCGCGCGCTTGATGCGTTCATCGTTTTCGCACCGCACGACTTAGCTTGGCGTTGAAACAACCTTCAAAGGCAAGACGAGGCGAGGAGGACGCTTAAACCGATCCCCCCCCCCGGGTGGCTAGAACTGATGACGTGCTGGGATGTATTTACAGCTCACGGGTTGCTTGAGAGTTGATGAGAGAGCTGTGGGACCAACAACAGCAAAAAAAAAATCGCACTCCCACAATCTTATCGTGATCGTAAAAAGGGCTGAAGGGGCCGCTGAAAAAAACCCGTACACCTCGTTATCTACTCCAGCGGGGTCCGGTTGCTGTTGATTAACCTTTTTTCCCCCCGGAGCACGCAGTAGCACCGTCCATACCGTTCCGTTAATCACTGCTAATCGTCGTGGCTGTGTGATATCAATAAGCTCTCGTGATCCTCGATCTGGACCGGTGACGATGCTGTGCCACGAGTGTGTGCGTTAGTTAGTGTGCCTAGCAGCAGCAGGTTGTTGTTGTCGCTCGCTCACTTTGGTTCCGTGCGACTTCTGGCGATCAACAGGAATGCATCGCACGGCCGGTGTACAAGGGGGGGGATGGGGTGAGCCGCGAATCAAGAGCAGATCGAGAGACCATAGCGAGTGTGCGTGCGTGCGTGCTGGCGTGTCGGTGTACGTTAAAGTGCGCACGGCCGCGAAAAGGGCAAATATACACACGGATGGCGTTGGGAGATTGAGGCGGTGGCGTCGTCGCCAACCAAACAGAGCTTGTGTATGTGCGGAAGGCACGAGTGTGTCCGCGCGCGCGTTGTGCTCGGCCTCGAACTCTTCGCGTTACCGGCGACCACAGTTTCAGTTTGATCGTTCGCGAGCCAGGACGCAAAGTGGCGTCTTGTCGAAGAGCGCGCGTCGCCGTCGTCGTCGTCGTAGGTGTGTTGTTTGTGCGTTGTCGTTCGGTACGGTTATTCGCTTTGCAAGAGATTAAAAACCTCCTCGAACCACCCCACCACCACTTCGGTCTCTACGGTCAAATGGGGTTTGGCTCTGTTGAATTGAGATGATCGTCGTCTCGTGATTCGCGATCCGCGAGATCGATCATTCTGCCAAAAAAGAAAGAAACCGCTCGTCGATCGATTTCTCGAGGCTCGCTCGCGGTTTGGCATAAATTTTGATCTTAAAATAACATAAAATCGCCCAGAAGAAGCGGAGCGATTAACGTGCGATCCGCGATAGTGGTGTGGAAGGAATTAAGTGGTTTTTGGTGCGCCACGGCACGGGCTGGTGGCACTTGCACGTGGTGTGAACAGGAGTGTTTACTACGCATTTTCCGTTGTGGCCGCGGTGTTTTGTGTGCTATCCGTTATTCGGTTTGAAATTGTTATGTCCTCAGCCGTGAATTATGATTGCGGAAAACGATGCTTTCGTTGGCGCGAGGAGGAGTTCGTTCGTCTCCTTTCCTTCGCTCCTTTCCACACCGGTCTACAGAGAACAAAAAGAAAACCATCAACAAACATGTGAACATCGGTGTGCGGTGTATACGCGGGCATGTAACACCGGGTGGTTGCGCGTGAAGGATAAAAATAGAGATTCACATTGTGGCGGGGGGATTCGCGTTCGTTGTTGTCGCGTGCTCTGACCCACAACACACGCCTTGTCGCTGCTCCTGCTGCCCACCGTATGGGACGTGTGTGGTGGTGGTAGGAAATCTACATTCTACGTAGCAGCAGCTGACGTTAATCTAGAGTGCAGGCGCGATAGATGATGAATCCAATTTATGGGTTGTCCAGCCACCACGCGCGATACGGAAGCGCCCCGAGGAGAGGGCGAACTGGATTGATGAGTGTAGGAGCTGACCTCCACCGGGTACGATACCCTCGTGATCCCCGCGCGCGCAAAGTTAATGTGGTTGTTTGTCTCAGCGCGATGGCTTGCTTGCTTGCTTGCTGGCTAGGCCACCGTGGCTGTGCCCCTGGGGTGGTGCACGCACCAGCTTCCAGCACGTTTTTCGGTTTTCGAAAGGATGTCCTTGAGAGTATTCCGAAAACCAGTTCGGCGGCAGGAATGAGGTTAGGGCCGCGGCCAGGTCCGGTTCGCGTAAGGCGACGGCGATGCCGGTTGGTGGTTGACCCAGGTCTTTGAGTTTGTCGGTGGTTGTCCGGGGGACCTGGTCTAATGTGGCAACCGAGAGAAGAGAAGGGCACGGTGGTCCAGTTTGTCCTTGATTTGGTCCAAACCTGGTGCGACTCCCAATAATAGAGTTGGCACTTGAGGAAGCTGCTGGGCTACACCTTTTGAACCGATCGTTGAATGTCGCCTTGCTAGCGGACCGTCGGTCGATTTCGAGTGTCCTTGTCCTGCATCACTAATCCCGGTTAAGCTCCGGCGCACATTGCCAACCAGCCAGAGACCATAAAGGGTGCGTGAGGGTAAATGGGCAACATTGTTGCTGATGCAGCAGCGCACAAGATGTTGAAATAGCGAGGCGAGCTTCCTACTCTGCTGAAGAGCTACCGTCCGAATCGTCGCTCTTTAAAGTGGAACTCCAGTTCAATCCAGTTAGCATGCAGGTGATGGCCAAGGGATGACAGAGCTGTTGTCTTTACCTTTATCTGAGTTGCTTTCTTGCGTCGCAATGTTCCTTCTTTCAAACAACGCGCGCTTGATTGTGGCTGAATTGATTCATCAGAGAGGTTTGGTTGAAGAGCAATAGCGCTGCGTAGGAACTGATTAGCCCCCGCAGATTAGCCCGAGTGGTCAGGGAGCAGTGTGCGCTCGTTCCAAAGGTGCGCCTTTCCTTGACTATCACTTGACTTGAGTTCGTCTATATGTTTGTCCAGCGGAAAAGGCTCCCCGGGTGTCTGCTCGATTTTCGCTACATTTTGGGAATCGTTTGTCGTCGAATCGTTGAGCCGGATTCGTTGTTACTCTATTGGGCGGTGACCGTGTGCCCCTTGCCCTGGCGATTACACTCCAGTCCAGGGGGGCCACGTTGGAGACGGCTCGTGGTGTAATCTCCCCGTTCTCGCGCGCTAGTGATAATGAGCGTGCGGGGCACCACGGTGTTTGCTTACCGAAGCCACCGAACACACGACGGGGCCGGTCCGGACCAAAATACTCCCAACGTTCGTATATATTCTGTGTCGTTTTTTTTTCTCTCTCTTTCGTTGGCTTGTGGCAACCGTCCTTTGCCACCGCGTCCCACATGTGCAAGCACCATTTTGCGGCTGGACTTGTCTTCTTCCTTTTTCAATGAAAAGATTGGTGCTCCACTCGGCTGGCTGGGGTTTATTGTGGGATGATGATTTGCATCATTTTCCTTTTTTGGGGCATTTGCGAACGTATCGTCGTCGTCGTCGTCGGCGTATCTTATCACCATCGCCGGTCGAATCAGCGAATCTCGGCTGCTCCTGCACACGCGTGTATTTAGCTGTCGAGCCTCACCGAGTTTCCATCGAACAGGCCTCTTGTGGGACACACGCTGGAAAGGGCAGGTTCAGGAAGGGGTTTCGTTGTTTTTGCTTTTCGCTTGACATAATGTGACCGTGAAGAAGGAGGCTCTGGTTGTCGTGATCGCCGATGTGGAGGAGAGTGGCTTGAAATCACAACCTTTCGTGGTCCAGATTGTGGGGTAGGTTTGGCAGAGATTAGAGGGTTTTATGGTCTACTCCGTTACGACCGACCGACCGTTGGGGTTTTGCGGCAGGTATTACTTGAGCTTACACTGCATTTTGGCAGACTAGCGCCCCTCTGCTCTGCTGCTGCATTCTGCCAGAGAATATTAAAATATAAATAGCAAAGTAACCATTGTCTGGCGTTTGCTTTGTTTCACGCCGCCCTGGGCTGGATTGGATGCAATAAAATACTGCGGTTTTCTGCAACAAACACAACTTACGATAAATTAATGCCCCCGACATTTGAACACTCATAAATCTCTTCTACGATGTGTGAATTTTCGTGTGCAATGTTCAACATTACTTACCTATGAATATTGCTTGAGTTCTTATGTTAAATTGATCCAGTTACGAATTCGTCACAAACACGCCCTCAAATTTCTTGAAAAATGCTTGAAAAAAAGGTTAAATTCTTACCAAACCAGTTCACGTCAGCTTCCTGCGTGCTCCCGTTTCCAACTGCCTCCTCACACCATTCCCCATGAGTACTTGATCTTTGTGGAATGCTTCAATAGCCAATTGGGAAGCCTACTATACTTTCTCTTACCCTCTGCGTTCCACTAGATAATTGGATCACGTACCACACACCTGGTTACTGGTGTTCTAAACGAAGGAAGAAAAGTTTTCTAACAAATTGTGATCGGTTTTTAATACCTGACCACATCAATTATTACATCCGATTGATGGGCACCCTCCCCGGCATGCAGGGATGCATTCGCGATCCAGAGTAACCGGCACCTGACGCTCCGTTCACCCTGATCGAACTGGTTAAAGACCTCTCTGTCTCTCTCTCTCTCTCTCTCTCTCTCTCTCTCTCTCTCTCTCTCTCTCTCTCTCTCTCTCTCTCTCTCTCTCTCTGTCTCGTTTTGTTCGCCCTCTGGCTGTCTGTCGTGTGACATCGAATCAAACATCAAGGGGAGCATGTAATGGGGCTCACGGTACTGCGCAAATATCTTCTGCGCGGAGTGTGGAACATGGGGTGCTAATAAGATGAGATGCGAGATGATGGGGTTTTTGGGAGCGATGGATGGATGGATTCGACCATTTGGCATCAACATCCGATTGTGATCGCGCGGCACGAACGGAAGTCGCGGCGCAGAGGAGAGTGTGCTGTGTTGTGGGGGGGGGGGGGGGGGGGGGGGGCGCTATAAGCTCCTCGATACCCCCCACGGGGGGGGGGGGGGGGGTTTGTAATGTTGCATTTTTTCATTCGCTCCCCTCTAATTCCGTAAACAAATAGCAAAGGTTACCCTGCGCCAAACCGTACAGCGAGAGGAAGAAAGAAGAAGATGATGATGGTGGTGGTGGTGGTGGTGGTGGTGGTGGTGGTGATGTAGGTAGTTGGCTGAGTAAACGAACCGGTCAGAAGGGGCCAGAGCGTGCAGAGCGTGCAATTGGTCCATCGTCGTCGAGTCGAACATTGTGTTACCAACCGGCGCGGGTGGCAGGTTGTGTCTTTTTTAGCACCCTCCACCGATATCGGTGCTCGTGGTCGGCTGGAAACAGCGAAATCTCGATGACACCTGCCTCGCTACAAGAGGAACATTCTGTGCATATCGCTCTTTAGCTTCAGTGTTCTAAATTGTATGGTTCCAGATTATCGTCTTATCCTTGGTGTTTCCACGTGCGCGTGAGTGTTTGTGTGCATCGCCACGGGAATGTAAAACAGTGAGCAAAAGTGTCCTCGTTGTAGTATATCCCTTCCTGCGGCGAAAGTGACGATCAGATGATCGACCGCTCGGTGCGCTGGTGATCATGTTCCGTAGATTTTCGTTGTTCGATGCGGCACCACCCTCTAGTACGGTGTCGATCTCGCGTCCGAAACCACCACCCATTCCGAAGCCACAACACTCCTCGGCCTCCTCCGCGTCGCCATCATCGTCATCGTTGGCTGCCAATGGTTGCGTCCCAGCGGCACTTCCGATCCCGGAGTTGCGCGTACCTCCACCACGAACGAATCCGATCAATATAGCTGGCGGTGGTGGCGGCGGTACTGGAACAACCGACAGCAGTCCGGAGCGCATCGGTTCATCGAATGGTTCCCTCAACTATCTACAACCGACACCAGGACACTCGCCTGGATCGGTTAGTTCCAACTGTTCCTCCACGGCAACGGCACCGAACGGAGGCATTAAGCTACTCTCCTCATCGCCTGCCTACCACCATCACCGCAAGCAATCGATCGGTTCGGCTCCAACGCATCCAACCAGCGTCCTGCAGCAGCAAGTCCATGCCGCCCAGATTTACCTTAGTTCCAACCGGAACAGTTATGTGTACGGTCCCCCAACGACTGATCAGGTTGGAGTGAATAGACCGCATGGTTCCGGTGGAAGTGTATCACCGGGAATACCACGTGCACCGAATGCTGTGACTGCTCGCGAGCGATACAGTACGCACCGGTCGATCAGCAGTCCCGCCGGACCCCCTAGTCTCCTGTCTTCCTCTGTGCCATCCAGCATTAAGTACTACTACAGCTCACCGACCTGGTACTCCCGGTTTAGTCACTCACTGCGGAAGAACGTCCTGCGCCGGACGACCAGCGCCCAGGCTCCTCAAAATGTAATGCACCCCCGTATACTCCCTTTGTGCGCGATCGTGCGCCCGACGATCTCTGCATGACATTGTATCATCTTCCTGCACGTCATTATCATTATCTCGCTGTGTTACATTGTTTACTCGATATCATCGAGCCCGCTTGGCTACGCTTGTGTCTGTCATTACTAATCGAAGATGTATGTTTCGCTTTTTTCTCTCTCTCTCTCATTTTAGCTGCCCGTTGCCGATCCATTCCTGGAGAAGGTGCCCCTGTCTGATCTAGGTGAGTGTGGTGTTGTTGATTAATTTTAAGGTCGAAATGAACGCTCGGCCTCTTTCATATTCTGTTCTGGGATGAAGAGTGATATCTCTGCTCGCTTGTGTGTATTTATAAAAGGATGATCTAATCCACATGCCCCCCCAACATGGGCAGGACCGTGATTGCCTGGCGTAACTCTATATAGAGATTTAAATATAAATATTGGAAACTACTCATGTTCCGCTTGAGATTTTGACGAACTGCCAAATGTATTCTCTGTGCAAAGGCGCACGTGCAGTTCAAGATCATCCATAGGAACCGCGGATACCCGGTTGCGGCGCTCGCTGTGTCCTGGAAGTTGGAACGCTTTGAATGTCAAAATGTATTTAGATAGCAGTATGCTACATCAAACAAATCCAAGATGAAATGGTGTTCTAGAGCGCCACTATACAGTGATTTCACGGTTTTTAAATTAAGTATATCGACCAGTTTGCAAACTCTGCCTTGATATAGTAGTGCTGTGCTCAATTGGCCCAAGCACGTCACCGCCACTTTTGACAGCTGAATGATTTATGAGACACTACAAATGTCTTCTCGATGCATAGCACACTAGATGACGTATTTGAATTCGTCGTGCAGACGTCATATTTATTCGCCACAACACACTAATCAGTGCTACTTCCCCAGTGCGCGCGCCTTCTCCCTTAATTGCCCCCCAACTGTGTCCAATACAGAGAATCACCAATGGGTCCAATTGAGATGGATAAAATAGACGATGACGCTCGTTCGCTCGCTCTGTCGCTACGATATTGATACTGATTTTGCGCTGAGCCGTTAGAGTGCTGAGTAGAGAGATGCGCACCGATCTCTCCTCATATGCTGTCCCCGCGGGAGATTCTAGCATCCTGCGCATGTCCGCTCTCGTTGCGAGTGGACCACCGTATGCACTGCGCATCCACCGTGGCCAGAACCTTGAACCGGAACAGCAACGCACCAGCCTTTTTGGCCGTTCGTCTCTCTTGGCGGTTGGTGGCGAAGGATCACCCTGTGCAACCCGGTACCCGGCGCGGCTCGGTTCTCTCATCGTCGGTGGTCTACGAAAGCTGCGCAAATTGTGCCAAACCCCGACCCCCGAAGGGGGTGAGGAAGGGACGACCAGGTGCCGGTGGTACGATGATGGCGCCATCGTTTGTTGTTGTCGCCAGCCGCCAGCAGAGCAACCGGCCGAACGCCGAACAACCGGTGCTGTGGACGGTCGCTAGTCGGATCCCAAGTTAGTTGTTGTTGTTCTTCGGTCGATGAAGGAAGTGCTCGGTACCGTACGTTGTAGTGCCTAGTACTAGTGTGTCTTCATCAACCTGCGTGTCCGTCGACGCGGATGTACGCGCGTGCGCCTCGCTTTGACAGCGCTCGGAACCGACGAACCGCTTCTCATCTTGCTAGCCAGCCAGTCAGCATCATCAACAGTGATTTGTGATCGTGGTTGCGTTCGAAAGAGAGAAGAGCACAAGGGGCGAGTGGGATTAGCAGCAGCATTTTTGGGTCACTGTCGGCGTCGTTTCGCACAAAACTAACAAGCTCCTCACCTCGAAGTAGTTCAAAGATCGCGGCTTGATATGCGCGACACTGTTTTGGGAGTGGGATAAGAGTTACTGTGGATCGTCGTGTCTCGATCACCGATCAGCACTGAGGCACAATCAGAATCAGTGGTTCCGTCGTCGTTGTGAGAGTGTGATTGTCGTGTAAATATTATCTCAACGTTTCGCCTCCTGGCGTGTGTTGTGCTGTGATCTTTTGCACTGCTCGTCCACTGTTGCCTTCCTAAATCCTTCCGGTTGATCCCTTACGCATCCCATTGTTGCTAACGTGTATCGCTGTATCGACGCGCCCGGTGTCGATTGTTTGGTCTGCCGAATAATGTGCGCCGGCCTTTTGACAGCCTTGAATATGTTTCCCGTTCCGTGTCGAGTTCAGTAGCACCCCACCACAAAGCATGATTGATATAAAAATAGCACGCATTTCTGGCAGATATTGGAAAATAGGTTTTAACGATTAGTTCCGTGTGCGCTTCTTGTGTATCACCAACTGGCCCCCCTCCACACCAGCACCAGCATGACGTGCGTGTCCGTGTGTTCGTGTGTATATAATTTTGCAAAATTAATCTTCCGCCTGAAACACGCGATCTATGTGGTCGCGTTCTACTTGATCATCGGGGCTATGACGTCACGTGATCTTCGCGCGCTCCTCCTGGACCGACAAACACACGACGACGATCGAGGCGTACGTGCGTACCGAAACGACCACGAACTCTGTAGTCTGTGACGTGAAGAAGGGCCGGAGCAGCAAAGGGGCACGTCCGCCAAAAAAAAAAAAAGTGCGCAACCTAACCACCAGACCGCCGCAATAGTCATTGACAGTGGCAGTGAAATCTTATTTATAGGCCAGACGACGTGTCAGCAGAGAATGCAACGGCCTTTAGCGCCTCATCGTCCTCTCCTTCCCTTGCTATACCATTCTGTTACTCCTTACCGAACAGTGATCGAGATCTTCGATTGAGTGCCACTAGCGCGAAGGATCTGTGTCTCAAGATTCGCGTGCACATCGTGGTACCGAGAAGGGGGGAGGACGCTGAGATCAAAGAGCAGAGGAAACACGATCCATCGAAGGACGCGGTATCGTGGGGATGGGAATGAATCAGCAATCAGCTGTTAATGGTCTGCGCTGCGTGTATCTGATTATTGCTGTTCGAGTTCGCCAAAACAAAATAAGCAATTCTTAGAGAGATATTTATAAAACAATCCGTGCTATGGTGTATCGCATCCGGCCAAGCCTCTTAGGTGGCGTCGTCTAGACCAACTGAAAAAAAAAACCGTAAAAACTCACTTGTCCCCCCAAACGATCATCATGTGTGTGCCGTGTAGATTTGAA